>NC_056751.1:141122800-141422800 GCF_019279795.1 Protopterus annectens
AAGCAATAATGGCTTATCAGAGGCTCCCAAAAAGGGCCCCTTGAACAAAACGTTACAATCCTCAGGCACCCTATAAAGCCTACCAGTCTTCTTGGGAGCAGGGGGTAGAGAATCAGGCGCTTTAGAGGCACTGGAAAAAGCATCCATCAAAGCAGCCAAAACAAGAGGAATAGCCTCACATTTAGGAGATTCCATTTGCAGTAACTCATAGTATCTCTTATGGATACAGAGACATGAACACAATCCCACTTTAAAAATTCTATCATAGAGTTCATGTCCCCAAAGGAAATGTCCTCAAAAGGAGTATCAAAAGTATTAGATTCTCCCTCCTCTGACCCACAGTCCAAAGGAGAAAGAATTTGAGTAGAATAAGCCAGGGATTCTTCATCAGAATCCAACTCTTCCTCAGAAGAATCCTGTTCTCTAGGCCTTTTTAAGGGGAGTAGAGGCCCAAGAAGGAGCAAGAACAGAATCCCCTCCAAGAGGAGGCCTTAATGACATGAAAGCATTAAATAACTCCTAAGTAAACACCTGCCACTCACTTTGTGGATTCCTAAGAGCAGAAGAAGGGGATTCCAAGATGGCAGTCATCCTGTGAATACCTTTTCCATGAGGGTCCTATCTAACTAAATTAACTATGGGCTTTTAACCATCCCATCACAACCTAAATCCAGATCCTAGCTGCTCTTTTCTCTGCAATACATTTTCATCGATTTTGAGGTTTCCTGGCTATATTCTGTGAGCATATACTTTACTATGAAACCTCAAGAGTTCCACAGAGCTACTTTTAAGTGTATTTTCAAGTCCTGAATAGGCACAAAACAAGTTGGAGGTGAATATAAGCTGTTTCCACTGCCAAAATATGTCGAAGGAATCCGATACCATGGGAGACACAAATCAGCAAAACTAAACTGTCTGCAATAGTTCCCCTGAAAAGGAAACCATTTCTAAAAGACAGAAAATTAAACAATTAGACACTTCAAAATCCAGTGCTAAACAAAAGCTGGAGGCCAACATCCACATGGAGTATCTGAAGGAAGCCTTGTTACCACTGCAGCTGGCTGTTCAAGGTTTCTCTGAACAGCTTTCAGGTTTTGGCAATAAATTGAATCAGGCTATGGAACGTATGGAACAGATTGAACAAACTACCAAAAATAATGAGATGCAGATTGCGCTGCTAAAAGAAGATTTAAGCACCAAAAATACCACTCTAACTGAAATTCAACAAAAACTCCTTGATTTAGAAGTCAGGAGCAGAAGGAATAATGTTATAGTAAGAGGTCTACCTGAATCATATGCCACCAACCAACTGACTGAGACCTTGCTTCAGTTGTTTAAGTGCACATGACAACAGCATTATAACTGAGAGAGCACATTGTGCTTTATGTACTAGACAACTGTCAAATGCTCCGACACAAATCTATGTCAAACGACTACATTTTCAGGATGTCCAGAGAATCCTTTTGGTGGCTAGAAAACAGAAACTAATCTCCTGGAATGGCCATAAAATAACTGTGTCACAGGATCTCCCAATGGCCATTAAAGAAAGGCCCCAAAAATCTCTCCCCTTTCTGCGCTGATCTCATTAAAAAAATTTTTAAATTCCAAATGCGGTATCCAGATGCCCTTAACTTTACATATAATGATAATAAATATACTGCTGACTCACCTAAAGATGCCAAAGCCATCTTTCTGAAATGTTTTGAAAAGGCCCCTGAAGCTTAACTTTTTCGTGAAAAGGTAATGCTCTGTTTTTCTCACCGGAGGTTGTCGCTAACCTCATACGCTATTTCTGATGCCAAAATAGCCCTTTTTCTAACGGTCCCGGAAGTGCACGCCAGACAGGAAGTACCCTCTCTAGGAACATATTTGCTGGCTTTCATTGTATGGTAGGATACTTTTTATGATACAACTGCCGGCTTCTGCCCATACATCTTCTTATGGAATGTAACTGCTGTTTAAACAATCGTTTGCATGATCCAAACGAAGAAACTTGATTTTCAAATGGCTACAATGTGACCGTGGTCGCTCTGGATTTAAGGAATGCAGCCTACACAGATGCAGACTTTGAAATGATGCTTTGGAGTGAGCAAAGTGAGTTCCCTTTTAACATGTTTTAACAACTGGAAGGTACTTTGGTAGGGAACCCAAGCCTTCTGCTAAGGAACTACAACTATAATCAGCTATTTAAACAAATGACTGTCAACAGTTTTCTACATTAGCACATAAATATGTCAAGCCTAATTTCTAGGTAGAAAATTTCATGTTTTGTTGTTACTAAAACATAAGAAAAATACATAACTATTTAACATGCTGCGCAAATGGTACATAGGGAAGAATCAGTACCCCTGCATGTAAAGACCTTTTTCTTAGTTTCTTAATGACCAGCTTTCATATATATAATGTATTACAGATGCTGCTTAAGTTTTTATTTTACCACAAGGGGCTCTAGTAATGTTGCTGTGGGACACATTGGTATCTAGATAATTGTTACTCAAACAGGCTACAGCTTTTTTGAGTTTTAGCCCTATGTGTGGTAGCACTAGCATTCAGCAGTATTGCAGCTTTTTTGTTTAGATATAAGCATATCTTATTTTCAAGGTAAGAGTTCACGGTCTGGCATACAGGCATGTATGCTTATATGCACGCATATTCATTTATATGGAAGCTTTTGGGTCTTATGCTTAAGCAAATGTGTTCTGTATTAAAACAAAGAGGATATTTACCCTAATCTGATGCCTCTGTTTCCGTTAAGAGTTTGTTAGGCTAATTCTGAAGGGTTAAATAAGCATTATTTGCACTATTTTTGAATGATTTCTAGGGCTAGGAAGCTTTTAGATCAAGCTTGCTCAATGTATTGCTTATATCGTATATTCTAATGCAGTAAATCATTCGTTATATTGTATATTTGTTTCCACATCTCTGAGATATAAATGTAAATATGTCTCCGGTTATAGTGTTTTTTCTTTTCAGCAATTATTGTAGTGTCACTAACTGGAATATAGTTGAATTATCTGTTCTCAGTGATTTAATGTGATGGTTGTTTTAGCACCATACCTATTTGAATTCTTTCTTATAGGAGAGGATAGCTATATTGGTAGAAGGGTAAGGATGATGACTCTAGGAATCATAGTGCTATTGTATATATGTTTTAGATTGCTCAAAAGTTTTAAAATATTGGTGATTACTTTACTCTTAGGTTATACAATCCCTCAATATGATACTCGTATCAATATTTCGGCTTGTGTAACTGTATTTCATCACATTCTTCCTTCTATTTGGGGTAAGTGGGTAGGCACAGGGTTGTTACTGGAAGAGTGTTACAGGGCTACTTATGTAGAGGACATGCAGGTGGCTGGTGTGACAGAGCAAGATGCAGAGGACAGGAAGAAATGGAAACAGGTGATCTGCTGTGGCAACCCCTAACGGGAACAGCCGAAAGAAGATGATGATGTATTTTTATCTCCTGTTTTTATTTTTAATATGCTCTTTCCTTTCTTTTGGAACCTTGTAATCTGAAAATATCACATTTCCTTAACAAAAACAACTGCCCTATTAAGCTCTAGTTGGGAATGTGGATCACAGACTCCTGGAATGTGAGGGGGTTACAGGATAAAGATAAAAGAAATTTACTGATGCATCTAATTTTTAAATCTGAGGCACACACATGTTTTTTTGCAGGAGACACACATGCTGAGTGAGGACTGGAAGGAAATCTCAAATAAAAAATGGATTAAAGAAATAGTTGCAGCTCTGGACAACTCAAAGTCAAAAGGGGTAGCTATTATTATTAAAAAATCGCTTCAGACAACAATCCTAAACCAATTCTCAGATGAAAAGGGTAGATGGTGTTATTTTATAACTACTAATCCTATTAATAAGAAACAAACCCTTTTACTCAACGTGTATAGTCCCTGTCAGAGGCAACAGGATTTTATCTCAGAAATTCATAACATCTTGCGAAACTTTCCTGACCATGAACTTATATTGGGGGGTGACTGGAACTCGGTCATCGATCTGGGGATTGATCGTACTAGTAACTCCTTAAACCAAAATTTGCAAGTGTCAACTGCCTTAGGTGAACTAATGACTGACTTATGCCTGATTGACCCTATCTCTTTTGGTGAAGGGCAGGAGAGGAAAGGTATTTACACTTACTTTTCTAAATGTCACAGTACCTGGTCTAGAATAGATTTCTTCCTTATTTCGGAATCACTGGCAGAAGGAGATATTAAATACCAGGTGGAACCGAGACATTTCTCGGATCATTCTAAAATTACTTTAAAACTCCTTTCACTCAATAAGTTGGCTAAAAGGGTTAAGAACTCTAACTGGTCCTTGAATAACAATCTATTATATAATTCAGAGATTGTTCAGGAAGTGTCTAGCATTTTAGCACAGCTAAAAAGTAGAATGGAGGATATAGATATTCCTTATGACATTCAATGGGCAGATTGTAAAATGCCGATTAGGAATCCTTATTCAGAAAGCTTCCTATCTTAAAAAAGTTGCACTAGAAAAAGAAAAAAAAATTATTAGCGGATTTATTTGACCTAGAAAAGAAGTACCAAGATAAACCTGATCGTAATACTGAAAGCCTGATTAAAAATACTCAGAGACAATTATATGAATTGCATCAGCAAAATTACTCTATATATGAGTTGAAATGTATACCTAAATACTCGGAGTGGGTGCAATTACCTTCCAAAGCCTTAGCAAGTACTACTGCAAACAAGCAGGAAACAGAATTTCACTTCTTCACTATCAGGATAAGGTATTTAAAACAGATCACCAAATACTTGAGATATTTCACCTGATCTACTCTGAATTATATGGCATGAATGACCAACAACCCTCTGCTGATGACATAACAGAATTTCTTGATAAAATAACATTCCCTAAATTAAGTAAACAGAATGCTAGAAGTGACTGATGCCATAGGAAGACTGAAGAAAGGGAAAGCACCTGGCCTGGATGGATTCACCTCAGAATTCTATAAGACTTTTATAGTTTCCATGTCACCTATATTATTGAAAGTATACAATCATATCAAAACTTATGGTATATCTGATTATCATCTTAATAATTCCAAAACAATTTTCATACCTAACAACTCCTTAGATAGATCTAATCCACATAATTATAGACCTATATCCATATTAAATGTAGATATTAAAATTCTCTCTCTAATTTTAGCTGAAAGATTGAAAAAAATCAAGCCTCACATAATCTCCCCGGAACAAACAGGCTTCATGACGAATAGACAAACGTGGGACAATACCCTAACACTAGATGCTATGGTGCATCTTAACAGGAGAAACTATAGCCCTATATATGGGCTAATACTTGACGCCTGTAAGGCTTTTGATAGGGTGAATTGGAAATTCTTATTTACAACCATGTCTCATTTCAATATCCCTAAAAGCCTTATCAACACTATTGAAAACCTGTACAGCAAAACTTATACCTATCTTTAAATTAATAAGACCCTATCTAAACCTATCCAAATACGGAATGGAACGAGACAAGGATTCCTCCTGTTGTCATATCTTAACCTCTACCTTGAGCTCCTACTTCTCTCAATATCCCAAATCACATTTCACTCTATCCCTAAAACTTTAAATATCAAGACAAGCCTATTGACTTACACAGATGATCTAAGCATCTATTTTGAACGCCCCATTTCAGACATTAGATTAGCTGATACAATAGTCTCCTTTTCTGGAGTTTTGAACTATCTAATAAACCCAAAGAAATCACTGATTTTCCCCATAAACCCGTCAGATCATAAAGAATATTTGCTCGCAGAATCCCCTTTCAAAAGTAGTTACTCCCTTAAATATCTGGGTATACATTTTGACCATACTTCTCAGTCTATGTACCAGAATAACCTTTTGAAGGTATGGATGGGTATTTTACAGGACTTGCATAGGTGGCAACAACTAAATTTATCCCCCCTGTCCAAAGCTGCAATTATACGGATGAATGTCCTACCTAAGTTACTTTATCAATTTAATACTTTAAATCTAACCATCCCAAATACTTTTTTTTCAAAGGACTAACAAAGAGTTGGCTAAGTTCATACGGTTCCCTAAGGCGACTAGAATAAGTTATCAGAAATTATGCCTTCCTAAACTAAAAGGTGGTCTAAGCTTGCCTGACTTTCGTCTTTATTACTTGATAATATGTGCAAGTAGGGTTATACGAATCTCCACTTTCTCTCAGGCAGATAAAGTATGGTTCCCTCAATGGATCAAACTCTGGCATAGACATGTGGTTAGTATCAATATTAACCCTATAGCCTTGCCTTTCTTATCACTTAAAAGCCTGAATTATATTCCCATTCATACTACCATGAAGCAAAGGGTTAAAGACTTCCAGAATCTAATAAAGTTCATGGAGTTAGAGAATACTCTTCACTTATTACAACCAATACATATAAACCCTAATATTAGGTTAAATAACAAAATGATTAGTTTACTTGAGTACCCATTAATAAGAAATTGTACCGTTTGGGATATATATAGACACAAGGAGAAATCACTGAGTGAACTTAAGGAAGAGCTAAAACTCGGTCAAAAGTACACTATCATCCTTCTTCAAATTAGAGAACTCCTAACGGCAGTAGTGTCAGATGAACCAAATATTGAAAATAACATCCCTGCTACTTTGGAAATCATAAAAAGTCTATCTAGAAGTAAAAACATATCTAATACTATAAACTATTGATGGCCTCCAAGCATCAGAATGCAATACTTTTTTCCAACTACTGGAATCAGTAGGATAGTAATCTTAGTAAAGACCAAAACCTCAGCAATAGAATTTTTCTCCTTTTAAAAAGTTGATTTACACACAACTAATGATAAATAATAATACTTATTTTACCCCATATATCTTAAATAAATTTAATTACAATACATCCCTGTCATGTCATTGCTACTCCTTTCCTCAAGCGAACTTGCTACACATTCTTTGGTCCTGTAGTCACACATATAAACTTTGGTGCTCCCTCAAAGTTAGATTAGAAAAGATGGGGTATCAAAAATCATCCCTTTCATGGGAACTAGCAATCCTGCATGTTACTGATCTTAGGTTATCCAGATTTAAGCTTCATGCACTCATCATTTTATGTTTATTGACCAAATTTTATATAACTAGAAAATGGTTAGATCGCACTAAACTTTCCTGGTGCGGCCTTAAGAATTTAATGATAAAGTACATATTTTCACAAAAAAATTTCATTAATAACCAAAATAAGCGAGTATATTACAAGAAAATATGGAGAATAATTTTTGATGTCTTTCAGGGAGATTAGAAAGTGTATGATCTAGTATCCAAGATGCTTCAGTTTTTCAATCTGGCCAGTCTGATCTACCTCCTTGTATGTTTGTGTCTTTATTACAGAATTATTTGGTTCCTTTCTATGGAAATCACAGTAGCACCTCCTATATAACATTTGGGTAATCTTCTCTTGTGTATATATGTTTGATAATCTTGTACATAGTTCTTCTTTTTGTTCCTCCTCCCCCTTTTCTGTTACAGCTTATGTTATATAAGAGGACTACAGTATAAATGTATATATTCATGACATACCTGTTTCACTTTGTACTTAATTCTTTTTTATCTTGATTGTATTGTCATGCCATATTGTTTCATTGTCCTTTTTTGTAAAATTCAATAAAAAGTTATTTGAAAAAAAAAGAGCAGAAGAAAATGGTTAGTTTCATGTTTCTTTTTTAAGGGAATGTCTGCCCTATAAAACTGAGAAAGCTCTTGCCCAGGATGGCATTTGATAACAGCAGGAGGAACTTCTTCCCTAACTAGAATCTGCAGAACCCCTCTAGGCCCCTCACAAACAATCAACAGTGGTTCCCCCTCAATGTCTGAAATGGATGCCTGCAAAGCCTCATCGGATGTGCTGTCAGACGGATCCTCACCAGCCTTCATCCTGGTCACAGCATAGAGATCCGATAACACAGTCGGGTGAGCATCCAAGTTCATAAAGACCCTTGGAGAAACACCCAGCAGAGGCTGGACAGCTAAAGATTCCAGTCTTACCTTTTTCACCTTCCTCTTCCCTAACAGCTGACCATCAATGCGGGAACTTCCTTCCATTGCATCTTTAGCAAGAAGCTTAAGATGCTGGTGGTCAAGATACAAGGAGAAAGAAGAAAGCCTACTACGAAGGGTTTTCTGGATGAAAGCCTGACAAATTGAACAAGACATATGGTCGTGAGAAGCTTCTAGGCAAAAAAGACAGTTATTGTGGAGGTCTTTATGGGGAATCTGTCTCCCGCACTGGCATTTACCCTTCCAGGATGACATTAACTCCTAACAGCACAATAAAAAGCTAAGAAAAAACAAAACTCCAATGGGGTAGTTATCTGCAATGGCTCAGACTTCAGCAAACAGGCATAGGCATTCACTTGAGAATGAAAATGCATTGAAAACTGGCAGAAAATGGATGTTGGGAAATAGACCAATCCCATATGTTAAGAATACTGCAGCGGTGAATGTAAGGACGTTTACATTTCTGTGAGCATATTGACCATAACAGCAGATGACACAGCTGTAGGTGTATAATTTCTCCAAGCGATTTGCGTTTCTAATACCATGATAGGAATGGATCCCATTCCTAAGTCAGGGTATGATTAAGGTTCATGAAATTAGTATTGTTTCAGTCTTTAATCTTAGCCAAGAGCATTCTTCTCAGCATATGAAATGCACCCAGAATTGTCGTCTTCTGTAGTGTATATAGGGTATATACAGGGTTATATATATTTTGGTAGCACAGTTAAGCATGATTGTAAATTGTTTTAAAATATACCTATTACTCCTACTACTATTATTGGAACTGTCTGTGTCTCTTTCTTCCACATTGCTCTCATTTCTGCTCACAAATCCTGTATTTCATGACTCTGTCTCTGTACATAAGAAAACGTAATCACTAGGTATAGTAATTTCAACGGTCAGTGCTACTTTTTGTAATTTTTTCATGGACTACTACATCAGGTTTTCTTGCATCTGTATTTTGAAGTGTTGGTAATCTCATCATTCTAGAATGCTTTGTGGTTCATGTTTGCAATGCTTCTCAGCTACTTCTATATTGCAGTATTTGCACAACCCCCACTGCAGCAGTCTTGTCTTGTTAGTGTGCCTTTCAGTACACAGGTCCTCTTGCATTAGAGTATGACAACATACAAGATATACAAGTGCTTCCAGTTCTGTTTTACAGAACCTGCATTTGTATGCTTCTCCCATGTTTTCAATAGAATTTGTAAACCAACATGTACATAGTCCACTATCCCGGGATTCCAATATTAGCCTTTAATCTTTTGGTTTCAATTCATCTATTATCCTTGCATTAAATCTTGGTCAACATGAAGATCAGTACTTGCCTCTGTTATTTGTGGACTTTCCAATTTTAATTTCCTTCTCATCTGATCTTTTTCCTTGTATTTTTTTTGTTTTTTAGAGCATAAAGATAGTTATGTAAGAACGTACCATAACCTTAGATGTCCTTCTGTTCCATGTTGCAGTATTCATAACTGTAGGGAGGTTGCAGCCTGCAGCACCATGCATCCGGCCAGTATATCAAAGTCTTAGGAGCAGGGATACATGCGATGTTCAATGTCAGAGCCATAAACTGACGTTGGCTATAAAAGTGATGTCTGCACGTACTCACTTCAGAATGGACTGCCGCACACAGTACTACCCCTGGTAAGCAAGGAAGTGGAGAAGGGGGAAGTTTTTCAGACTCACATGTGAGGCCAGGCTAGAGGGTGCCTCATGGAGGCATGTGCCTGCTGCTAAGGTTTTATGGAAGGAGAGAGAGAATGTCCCATCAGGTAGACCAAGAGGTAAAGAGGGGCTAGTAGTATGGGACTGAATACTGCAACATGGAAGAGCACATCTAAGGTTATGGTAAGTTCTTACACAACTATTCTATGTCATTCTATTCTCATGTTGCAGTATTCATAACTGTAGGGAGAGTACCAAAACTTTTAGGTATGAGCCTGGGAAGAGGGATGAGGTCCCTGGTCTATGAGACCATGTAGGATAGATCTAGCGAATCCAGTTCTGGCTTGAGAAACCAAATCTAGTTTATAATGCGTGGTAAATGCATGGACTGATGGCCAGGTAGCCGCTTTTAGAATAGATGCATAGTCTACCCCCCTGAAGGCTGCTAAAGAAGCAGCTGTCCTGGTGGAATGAGCTCTCACATTTTCAGTTAGAACTTTCCTATGAAGGGAATAACATGCGGAGATTGCCATAGAAATCCATGAAAATATAGTCTGTTTTGAGACTGCCTTCCCCAAGGCCCTTGGGTGAAAGGAGACAAACAGTTGGTCAGACATTTTAATGGGTTTGGTTTTGTCCAGGTAATACCTAAGTTGTCTGTGGACATCTAAGGAATGTAGAGTTCTTTCAGAGGAATTGTGAGGTTGAGGGAAGAAGACAGGAAGGTTAATGGTCTAATTCAAGGATAGCTCAATAACAACCTTAGGCAAGAAGGAAGAGTTAGTCCTGAAGGAGACCCTGTCTTTATGGAAGATGAGGTAAGGGGGGATGGCCATCAGGGCTTGAATCTTTGATACCCTCCTGTCGGATGTGAGGGCCACCAGCAGTACTGTTTTCCAGGTACATAGATTTTGTGATGCTGAGTGAACTTGGCTCAAATGGAGGTAAGGTGAGTTTTTCCAAGGACAAATTTTAAATCCTATGCAGTTGGCTTACAAGGGAGTTTGATGTGAAGGACCCCTTTCAAGAACAGCTGAACCTCTAACCTGGATGCCAAAGTAGATTCCAATGGAAGACAAGCAGAAATGGCAGACCAGTGGACCTTGACAGAAGAGTACTTCAGTCCTGAATGTAGAAGCTCACACAAGTAAGAAAGGACCATGGGTACAGGAATGAGTAAAGGGTCCTGGTTTTTCTTTTGACACCACCCAGAGAATCTTTTCCATTTTGCCACATAATTTCTCCTGATACAAGGTTTCCTGGCCTCCTGCAGGACACTGAATATGTTCTCTGAGTATTGGTGTCTGAAGGGGATCTGAACACTATCGCCCATAAAGTGAGTCTGAGATTGGTCACCTGAGGGTATATTAGGGACCCCCTGTCTTGTGTGAGTAGGTCGAAATGGTAGGGTAATCTCTGGTGATTGATATTAGCTAAAAGGTGAAGAAAGGGAAACCAATGCTGTCTTGGCCAAAAGGGTCACAAGCAGGATTTTTGGTTTGTCCCTCTGGATCTTCAGAAGGACCTTCTGAATTAGTGTGAAGGGGGGAAAGGCATAAAGATACATCCCTTCCCAAGAGAAAGAGAAGGCGTCCACTTTCCAAGCCTGGGGATGTGGATCCCGTGTACAAAACAGAGGCATCTGCCTGTTCTGGGAGAAGGCAAACAGATCTGCTTGAGGAATACCCCACTTGTGTATAGGATCCAGGAACACCTCTCTGTGAAGGATCCATTCATGAGGGGGTGCAGAGGTTCTGCTGAAAGTATCTGCCATTGCATTCTCTGCTGAGGAAATGTACACTGCTTGCAGGTGGATATGTAGTGTTGATGCTAGGGACCAAATCTGTATGGCCAGGCTGCAAAGAGGGTAAGACCTTGTCCCCTCCACTTGTTTATGTACCACAAGACAGTCATATTGTCTGTGACTACTTTCAAGGTGCCTGGTAGGAGGACTTGTTGGAAGATCTGTAATGCTAGGTAAAGGGCCCTCATCTCCTTGATATTGATGTGGTCCCTTTACCTGAGTGGAGACCACTCTCCTTCCACTTTGCTTAGTTTGTGGTGATGTAGAACTGCCCCCCAACCCAGGTCTGAAGCATCTGTGAAGATTTGCTGTAAGGGTGGAGGTATCTGCAAGGGTATGCCCTGGTTGAGATTGATGGTTGCAATCCACCCTTCCAGTTCTTTTTTCAGGCATGGTAGGAAAGGGGGAGAGATATATGCAGAGGGTGAGGATGTTGGTTCCAATGAGTCTTCAGTACCTACTAGAACTTTCTCATATGCAGCCTTGCCAGAGGGAGCATGGTTATTAAGGATGCCATGTGGTCCAGGGCTCTCAGGAATTCTCTGGCTGATAATGTTTGAAGAGTGAGAAGATTTTTGAGGTAATGGGTGAGGTCTTTTATCTTCTGGCAGGGAATGAAGGCTGCCATCTTGTCAGTTCTTAGCCTGCACCCTAAGAAGACTAGGTCTTGTGTAGGGGTCAGTTGGGACTTCTCCTGGTTTACAGTGAACCCTAAGTCTGCCAGGGTTTTGGTCACCAGATGTAAGTGATGTAAGTGATGGTAAAGGGTGTGATGGTCCTGTGGAAGTATTAGCAGGCATCTAGATATGGGTATATTTGAATACCCTGTGTTCTGCAGTGGGCAATCACCGGAGCTAGACACTATGTGAACACCCTGGGAGCTGTTGAAAGCCCAAAAGGTAATGCAGAAAATTGAAAATGCAAGGAACCTACTGAAAAATGTAGGAATTTCCTGTAGCATGGGTGAATGGGAATGTGCAAGTAGGTGTCCTTTAATCCAAGGATACCATTAAGGCCTGATGGGGGAATAAGGGGCAAGAGCAGATGCAGGGTGAGCATTTTGAAGGTGCGAACCTTGAGAAAAAGGTTGAGTACGGACAAGTCCAGAATTGGTCTCCAAGGACCATCTTTTCTTGGGACCAAGAACATCCTTGAGTAAAATCCCTTGCTTATCTGCTGTGGTGGTACCCTTTCTATGGTGCCCTGGGCCTGTAGTTGGTCCAGGATAGAAGGAAAAAGATGAATCTGGCTTGGAGGAGGTTGGGGTATCCCCTGGAAGGGTGGTAGTGTCCACCAAGTCATAAAGTAACCTTTTTGGATGATGAAGAGGATCCAGACCTCTGAGGTGATCTTCCACCAGGACGGTAGGGAGAGGGTAAGGTATTGGGACGGGGGGTGGTGGAGGGAGGTAGTGGGGGGTTGTCACAGTGAAGGGGTTCTGTCCTGGTCAGGCTGCCTCTGAAAGGAAGTGGTTAGTGGAGGAAGGAGGTCTAGGAGTAGAATGTTTCCTAGGTTGAATCCGTCCCTTGGCCTGAGATGGAGCAGAATGAGATGACTGTCTCCTAACAAAGGTTGTGTTTTGAGGGTAGTTCCTATGGTACCTAGGGATAGATGAAACCAGTGAATGTTTTAGATTTTGTAACTCCTTCCCCTTTTCTTGTAGGATTTGAGGAGCTCTGCAGAAGCTTCACCGAAAAGGGCCTTATTATGTAGTGGTGCATCCAACAATTTGGTTTGTACATCCATAGGAAGGGGTTGGAGCCTCACCCAGGAGTACCTCCCCAGGACTGAGCCTGCAGATTTTGAAGAGGCCTCCACCACATTATAACTGCACTTAATAGAGTGCCTAGTCACCTGTGAGGCGGTGGAGAGTAGGGAGTTAAGTTGGGTCTTAGCAAGTGAGTCTGGTACATCAGATATGAGACCCGAAGCCTTAGAGAGGGCGTCCAAAACAAACCTGGCCATATGGGTTTGATAATTTAGGGCTCTGATGGTGAGAGTGAAAGAGGTATAGATCATTTTTTTAACCTATCCACAATGTTGCTGTCCTGTCAGTGAGGAAGAAGGCAGCTGTCTATAGGAATTGTCAGCTGAGGCTGCTATGAGTGCAGGGTCTGCAGGGGGCTTCTTGAACAGGTACTGTATATCCTGAGGGACTTTACAGAACCTGTCTGGACATTTGGAAGCTGGGGGCTGACAGTCAGGGGTCTGTGAAGCAGCCAAAAATGAATCTTGAAAGGCTGGAAGCAATGGAGGGACTGCAAATGGGAAGGGCTGATCCATTTGCAACAAAATACTTTTTTTTTGTTTCTGAAACACCTGAGGCCTGCCATTTGAAGTGTTCTCTCATGAGAGAGATGGTATCTTCAAAAGAAAACTCTTTCCCTGGAGATTCATGACTGATTGAGTCCTCTTCCTCTGGAGTTATTAAGTCCTTGGGGGATTCAATTTGAGAGCAGTAAGTAAGGGAATCTTCAGAATATTCTTCCTCTGATTCTTCAAAGGCCTGCACTGGAGAAGGAGCAGATTGAGGTGCCTGTGACTGAAGGGCCTGGAATGCCCTGAAGAGAGTTTGGGAAAAAACTTCCCAACCAGATGCAGGTTGCTGTTCCACATGTTTTAATTTATGTTTCCTCTTTAGAGTAGGAGGATGGGTCGATTTGGAAGCCGACATCTGGGGAATGGCAGAGCATGAGTAGGCCCTTCTGACACCATGAGCCATGGTTCTCCCTCACCAACAGGAACTGATGGCTGATCTACCTCAGAGGATGCACTCAGCATTTCTGCCAAACCGGCTTCCATCACTGTTCCCAGTTCTAGCTGAGAAACAGATGTCCAATGGGACCCTGGGCTAACATCTGCCTCAAGAGTCTCACTGGACTCCTGAGGTGCAGCATGGGTGTCGGGCCTAACTATTTTGGCTTTCTCCCGAGGCAGCTTGTTGGAAGCACCTATCCGCCCTCCGTACCTAATGTTAGATGCCAGAGTCTCTGGTTCTCTAGATAAAGTTTTAATGGAGCCAGGTGGCTGCGAAGTGTTTTAGGCACAAACGATTTACAAATGTCGCAAGACATATGGTTGTGGGCCTCCATTAAACAGAATAAGCACTTCTCATGCTTGTCCTTGTGTGGAATTTGTCTTCCACAAGCACACTTCTCCTTTCTAGTTGACATGTATGTCTGAAAAGCTAAGGAATAGATAACAAAAAAACCCAAAGGGTACCTACTGTAGGGGACGGCCGAGTCAAACGAGCAAACTGCTTCCCAAAGCTGGTGATCTGAGGTCCGAAAATCACTCCGGTAGAAAAGTTCTGAAGTGGGTATGTGCAGACGTCACTTTTATAGCCAACATTGGTTTATGGCTCTGACACTGAATGTCTCACTTGTCCCTGCTCCTATGACTTTTAGTATACTGGCCAGATGTCCGGTGTTGCCGACAGCAACCTCCCTACAGTTCTGAATACTGCAACATGAGAATAGGACATCTGCCTACAGCTAATGCTAAATTCTGCAGCCTGGTTACTTAATGGAGTGTTTAAGTACCACCATATTTTGCCATCTCTGCAGCAGCAGCAGCATAGCTACAAAGTTCTAGCTCTGGGTTTATCTAGCCGTACATGGGCTGTGACACCCTCCCTCCTTAATCTACAGAGTATTTTGACCTGGTACTTAACAACCTAGCCCCTGTGTTCTGCTTCCCAATGGCTGTTAGTGGCTCTGATGGTGCACCTAGAGTCCTCCATGATTTTGTCATTTGCATGTCAAGGATGTCATCTCTGGAACTTATTACTTAGCGGCACCTGAAAGAGTTTCCAAAACTAGGTGGCCTCAAACACTCTCTAAACACTTAACTATGAATGAACTGACTTCTGATTGCTTTACAGTTGTTGGTAAACCAAATGTCTTTGTTTATTTAGTTTTACATACTTATATTAATTTGTTGCTTTATATTCTACTTATGTCATTGTTTTCATATTATTTGCATTACGTGCCACTATATACATTATTTTAATCTGTACTACTTTTGTCTAGCCATCTGCAACTGGAGAAGATTTTCAGCCTGGTGCTAACTTACATAGATGTCAACATCCATAGACATCACTGTGGGATTTGCCATTTATTTTTTACACTCTACAGTAGCAGGCAGGTTTTTATGGGGTCAGCACTTAGGAGTCCAGTTCTAGTGAAGTATTTTCAATGCTTTTTTAAAACCCTGGATCACTGGCCATATGGCAGCTAGCCTGGGTTCTTCCATACACAAGAGTTTCACATACCATTTCTGGGAATCTGAAAGTTCCTTGATTCCACAACTAAAATCATTTTCTCCAGATTTAGGATTTCTCTGAAGCAGACATGGGGGATCTCAGGGTGGCAGTGTCCTTTGCACATGTATTATAGTCTAAAGGGGAATACATTTGACCTGAATAGGTTGTTTCCTTCATTTTCAAAGTCTGAGTCAGAATTTCCAACTGGAGAAGGTTCTCATTTCCATTTTGTGGAAGGAACAATAACTTCTGCAGATGGTCAACATGCCTGGTGGTGGGGGTGGTAAAGCTAACGTGCTGACAGGCTACCATAGTCTTCAGTGAATGTCCTACTGTCAGAGTGTGGAGGTGTATGGCAGGGTCTGGTTGGGCAGATGTCTACTGAATGGATGTTAGTGCCTGCAAAAGGAGCACTGGGGTGCTAAAGAACTATACCAATGGAGCCCCCATAAAAAGCCAAAATTGAAGTAACCTTACCAAGTACCAAAGAGTGCTCGATTAGAATGGTAAGAATATCCTTTAGTGAGGGGAAATCCTCAGGAAGCTTAAAACATTTGTACCACACTGACAATCCCTGCAAACATCTAAGGACTGGCAGACTATTATCTGCCTGTGACATAGTAGCATAAAACATCTGAAGCCTGCCTTGTGTGTAATACTGGACTCACACTGTTTGCCTCTGAAAGGCCCAAGACAGGTGGTGATATTGGAGTCAGAGTGGGTGAGGCTGGGAGTGGAGTAAGAAGCTTCTCTCCAGGTGTGAAGGCCTCAGGTCCACAAAGGGCTAAACAGAGGAATCCTGAATAATCACATTTTTGGGATTCTTTATTTTTTCTAAGATGGCACTTTTCCTTCAAAAATTTGTATTTTTTTACCTATGCTGGTAGACTGTTATATGGAAAGGAAAAGGCAACTTTCTTGTGACTCAGTGCAAGACATTATCCTTGCAGCTTGTGCAGAAGATTAAAGATCCCAATTGTTAATCAGCTGCTTCCTGTAGCCAAAAATCAAGATTCCTTCCACATCCATTTGCCTGCTGTGTGGCTCTAAGCAAGTTATTTAACCAGACAATGCTACTGGGCAGAGTCTGAAAAAGGTCCATGTGGATCAGTACTCTCAATTACAAAGTAAAAAAAAAAAATATTATGCTCCAGAAAGACAGTAGGGTGGGAGGCACAACAGAATATAAGCATCTTGTTGAAAGTTTTACAACATCCACATGACGAGACCTAATAATTTCCAAAGCAAAAAAGGCACTGGAGATAACAATTTTTCAGGGGAAAATGTCTCTGTACAAGCACATTTTGATGAGTTCTTTTAAAGAAGTTAGATGCTTTGGAAAAAAATCTTTGAATATAATTAATAAAGGGAAGCCAATGATCACAATAAGAATAGTAACAACTTTTTTAGCTAAGCAAACGGGGAAAAAAAAGATTTTTTCCTAAACTGGGTACTTGTCCAGCTCTGCAATAAGCCAGCAGCAGCAAAGAATTTAACATGGCAGACCACTCTTCTCTAGGGATTATCATGCCTATGTCCCGGATGTGGGCAAGAGACCAGCTCTGACCTAGAGGCATTTAACAGCTCTGAAAGTTTTGCTGGAAGGAATGACCTCAACCTGTGGCTAGTTTTCAGGCATTGTACTAATTACTCATATACTGCGATCACATTTTTGTTTGTTAACAGCTGGACTGATTTCTGATGGGCACTGCTGCTTTTCTCTGGTATCATAATAAGGTTATAGCCGAGGAGGAGCCTTTGGGGGCTCAGTCTACCTACATGCTTAATACTGAAAATCTCATTTATCAACAGTTACTGATTCCCAGAGTGGTAGATAATGCTATAAAATACCTTCCAGGACTATAGAAAAGGACAAAGGAAAATACTTCAGAGATAAATTGCTGGAAGTATCTCTGCTGATCTGCTCTGACAAATCCCATCTATCTGCTGCTAGCCTATGAAACATCTCTTCCCTCTTGCTGAAAGCCAACCTGATTGGCAGGCTTTTGCAGAGCCTATTTAATGCCTTCATGGCCCTAAGGCCTGCCATGCCTGTTTTACCCACAGACTGGTCCTCCTCCTATCAGTCCCAGGCCTCAGGCTGAGGAAATTATTCAACCTGAAGCTGACTCCTCCTCAGACTCCTCTTCAGAGGATTCTCTCTCCTATGTCTCTCAGATACCATCTCCTCTTGGGCATGCTTCTCCAGAGGATGAATCTGCTGAGGATGACTCCTCAAGAGAGGACCTAACCTTTGGGGAGAAAATTTCTATAATGAGAGAACACTTTAAGGAGGATTCTTCTGAAATATAGTGGTCCAAGAAAGATACTATGAGCTTCTGTAGATGGAAAGCCCTGCTCCTTCTGCAATTCCTTTCAGTGTTACTGGCTTTCTTGGGTGCTTTTAATGTTGCCTCTGTCAATCCTGATTCACAACCACTGGCCCCTAAAAGGCCTGACAGGTTTTAGAAGGTTCCTGAAGGGGCAAAGTTTTTGATAAAATTCCCTGTTGCTGATCCTGTCAGTGTCTCAGTTTCAGCAGACAAACCATCAAAATTACTTCCCTCTACCTCTGTCCTTCTCACAGATAAAGACAGTAAGGCCATATAGCACCTTGGTAAGAAGGTATATAGTTCTGCTACCCTGGCCTTTAGGGCAGTAGATTAACAGACGCATATGTTCAAATATGCCTTGGCTCTTTTGACTCAGGTCACCAAGCTTTTAGCTGACCTTCCTGACTCACCTTCCAAGCTCAAATTTCCAGTCTTGTTTCCCTGTCTTCCCAATTACTAGACATTCAATTCGATGCAGCTATAATGCTGCAGTAGCCTCTGACAGATCTGCAGCCTCAGCTTCAGTGCTTAGAAGATGCTCATGGTTAAGGCTACAACCCTTACCTGATGATATTAGGGCCAAATTACTGGATGCACCCCTGGATAACTCTGCCCTTTTTGAGTCTAAAGTGGCTGAGCTATTTAAGGCCTTTCAACAAAAAGGAAAGCAACTGCAGGATTTAAAACACCTGTTCATCTCCCCTATACCCAAATTCCCAGGAACTATCCCTCAAAGACCCAGATCATTAGGAAACACTGCCCCAGCTTCCCATGCTAGGGCAAGAAAAGGCACTAGGAAACAGCAGATCCATTCCAAGCCTGTTCAAACTCCTGCACAGAAACCTCCCTTTCAGGATAGGGCAGGTAACCTGTGACTACCTGCATTCACTGCCCCTCTCCAGACTCAGTTCCTCTGTCTCTAAGGCTCTCTCACTGTCTTCCAGTTTGACACAACATTACCTCAGACAGGTGGGTCCATTCCATCATAGAAAAGGGTTACTTTATGAATTGAATGATTTCCCCTTCTCCCAGAGGGATTTCCCCAGCCACCCAAAGATCAACTCCCCCTTTTCCAGCCAGCCTTAGACAGCCTCCTTTCACTAGGAACCATACAACTGTTTCCTGTGGCAGAAAAAGGAAAGGGGTTCTACTCAAGACTCTTCCTAATTCCCAGGAAAGTTGGACCTTGGAGACCTATCCTGGATCTCTCTCATCTCAATCTTTTCTTAAAGGTACCCACCTTTCATTTGCTTATTCTTCAGACCCTTTTTCCTTTACAGATACCTCAGGGATTTCTAGCCACCTTAGACATAAAGGATGCCTACCTTCATGTCCCTATAAGGTCCAACTACAGGAAATATTTGCGTTTTGCTGTTGGTTCCTTACATTTTCAGTTATTGGCCTTGCCCTTTGGACTATCTACTGCTCCAAGGGTCTTCACTATGTCTGGCTCCAGTGGTTGCTTATTGCAGGGTCCAAGGGATTCAAATTTTTCCATACCTGGACGACCCCCTGATTGAGGCAGTATGCTCCAGATCCCTACAGAACCAACTACACCAAGTCATCTCAGTCCTGCAAGCACCGGGATTCAACATAAACTTCTCCAAGTTCAACCTCAGCCCTTCCCAGGACCAAGTCTTCCTAGGCTGCAGGATAAGATCAGATTTCATGAGGGCATTCCTTCCACCTCAAAAAGTGGAAACCTTGAGGCAATATCTGGGCTCCATTCTAAAAGCCACTGCTTTGACAGCCAGACTATCAAAGACTACAGGGTGATATGGCTTCCACTCTACCCATGCTGCCTGTGGCAAGACTCCACATGAGAAAACTGCAATGGTACCTGACGTCCACATGGACCCAACACTCATACTCCTTGGACTTCTGCATCCCTTCCTTCCTTGCCTAAGGAAGGAGATTTTGTGGTGGTTGAACCAAGTTACACTCAACCCCGGACTTCCATTACAATCCCTCGCTCCAGTCCAGGAAATGTACACAGATGCCTCAAATCTGGGCTGGGGGGCTACTTTGAGCAGCCTGAAAGTGCAGAGTACCTGGTCACACACCTTCAGGCGGGAACACATCAACATTTGGGAAATGAGAGCTATCCTATTTGCCAACTGCCTTCCTTCATGCCCTAAAACAAGGTCCCCTGAAACTTCATAGACAACACTACAGTTCTATGGTATTTGAACAAACAGGGCGGAAACACATCTTATTTGCTTTGCAGACTTGTTCTTCAAGCCTGGGACCTGGCATCCCAACATGGAGTCTGCTTGCAGGCAGCTTATGTCCCCTCAGCTCAGAACATTCAGGCAGACACCTTGAGCAGGTCCACGTCATAATCCCATGAATGGATGCTTCACATGGATGTGTTTCTGGATACTGTAAACAGGTGGGGTACACCACAAATAGAATGGTTTGCTCCCCCCTGAACAGACAGCTATCACTGCTTTGTACCTGGCTACCCAGTCCCTTAGCAAGGGCAATGGATGCCTTTTCAATCTAACGGAAGGGGATGTTTCTATATGCATTCCCCCTTCCCATTACTTCAAAAAGTCCTGCTGAAGATCCAACAGGACATACCAAAAATCTTGCTGGTGACTCCCTTTTGGCCATGACAGCATTGTTTCCCCCTCCTGCATTTAGCCAGGGGCAATCATCACAAGTTACCTCACAGAGTGGACCTTCTCACACAGGAGAAGGGCTCCCTAATCCATCTCCATCTGGAGTCTCTGAATCTAACCCTGTGGATGATAGAATGTTGATCCCTTCTAGACACCTTTACACTGAGGATGTGCTAACAGTCCTGTAGGAGGCCAGGAAACCTAACATTAGGAGATCTTATTTGTCTAAATGGAAGAGATTTGCCATGTGGTGTCTACAAAGACAACTAGACCCATTTCAAAGTGCGGTCCCCTTAGTGCTGTCCTATATGTGTGAACTTTTGCAAGCAGGGCTGGCATATTCCTCTGTTAAAGCACACCTTGCTGCTAATTCA
This sequence comes from Protopterus annectens, assembly GCF_019279795.1. NCBI lineage: Eukaryota > Metazoa > Chordata > Ceratodontiformes > Protopteridae > Protopterus > Protopterus annectens. The sequence goes on from NC_056751.1 coordinate 141,143,941, forward strand.
GCCTATATGCCTCCTGATCCCCCTCTAGCTTCCCGTCTCCCTTCAGTTATTCCTTAAGGGAGTACTACAACTCAGGCCCCCTAAGAGGCCGGTTCCACCTCCATGGGATCTGAATTACATTTTAGAGAAACTCGCTGTTGCCCACTTTGAACCAGCATCTAAGGCATCTCTGAAACATTATACATGGAAAACTGTACTCCTCGTGGCCCTGACATCAGCCACAAGAGTGTCAGAGCTGCAGGTCCTCATGGCACTCCTCCCTTCCTCATCTTCCACAAGGACAGAGTGACCCTGAGGACCAACCCTTCCTTTATGCCCAAGGTGGTCAACAAGCTATCCTTAAATCAAGGGATCCACCTGCCTTCCTCTTTCCCTCACCCCAAAATGACAGGGAGAGAGTCTTACATTCCCTGGATCTTCACAGACAATTGAGATTTTACCAGGACAAGACTAAGGCCAGTAGGAAATCAGAGCAACTATTTGTCTCCTTTCACTCCAAACCTCTGGAAAGGCGGTGACAAAACATAACATTTCTGCTTGGATTTCCAAGGCTATCCTTAAATCAAGGTATCCACCTGCTTTCCTCTTTCCCTCACCCCAAAGTGACAGTGAGAGAGTCTTACATTCCCTGGATCTTCACAGACAATTGAGATTTTACCATGACAAGACTAAGGCCATTAGGAAATCAGAGCAACTATTTGTCTCCTTTCACTCCAGACCTCTGGAAAAGGCGGTGACAAAACATAACATTTCTGCTTGGATTTCCAAGGCTATTTCCTTTTGACAGACATTCCAAGGGAAACAACTCAATTAAAAAATTAAGGCTCACTCCACTCCAGCCATGGCTTCACCAGGGGCCATCTTCAAAGGACTGGACACTGCATCCATTCTGGAGGCAGCTACATTGACATCTGTCCATACCTTCACCAAACACTACAGGTTGGATCACATCTCCAGATCCAGAGCGGGGTTTGCTAGGGCAATCCTTCAAGGTTTTGAGGAGGACAGTTCCATACCACCACCCCTTTCTTCCATGTGAGCTTTGGCACTCACCCAAGTATTTGGAATACTGCAACATGAGAATGGAAGGACATAGAACAGTTGTGTAAAATCTTACCATAACCATAGATGTCCTTCTCTTCCATGTTGCAGTATTCATTCCCTCCCTTCCTTACCCCCTTCTTTCCATCTAAATTGTTGGATGGCAAAGGGCTTATACAGCTACCCTGTTAGTGGGGTCTGACTGGGGCATTCAGTTTACATGCAGACATCACTTTTATGGCCCACGCTCCCTAGGCCAAAGTCAGATGTCCCACGTACCTAGCAGTGACTACAAGCCTTTGCATACTGGCTGGACATTCGGGTAGCAAGCCGAGGATAACCTAAGAGTTTGGAATACTGCAACATGGAAGAGAAGGACATCTACAGTTATGGTAAGATTTCATACAACTATTCTTTCTGGGAAGAACAGTCTCCTTTGCCATCTGAATAATTTACCTTAGAATATGCAGTCTTTGAAAAGAGTCATGTTCTCTGGATGACTGTCAGAGGGCTGAAGGGCAGACAGTATGCGTTCTCATGATCAAACCAATTTTACTGGAAATCAATGAAGGATATACTACAGCTGTGGGAAAAGCAAACGTACGTTGATCCATGCCATGTAATGATACTTGTTGCTAGTGGGCCAGTATGGTTTATTCTCACCACCCTTAAATATTCATTAGTAAGAAGTTTGTAATTTACAACAGGAGACAAGGCAGGAGTACTAATGGATGGCTCCAGAGAAAAAACTTCTTCAGTAACAGTAGTTTAACACTTTACAACAATGCAGTCAGAATCTGGATTTGTTACTTCATTCACTTGCAAAATTATTCTACCAGAATTAGTCTAATGTACATTCAAAGGTTCAGTTATGAAGCTTACAACCTACTGGCCTTTAAGGAAAAAATCTCTCTCTCTCTCTCTCTATATATATATATATATATATATATATATATATATATATATATATATACACACACACACACAGATATATAAATATAGGGCCTATATTATAACGCACTATCAGATGATCGAACGTTGTTATATCAACCCCTAAATGTTGAAAATCCAAAACAGCGAACAACCAGAAAGTGCAGTTTTGTACCTACCATAAATGTAGATGTCCGATAGGTATGCATCTGCAGTCATCACATATGGGTTGTCCTGCCTCAGGCAGCCCTTCGGTCGGCCGGATTCCAAAGTCTGGGTCCGGCGTCGGCTGATGTCGCCCCTTCCCCAACGTCAGAGTGCCTGGGGTATAAAAGCGTCAGTCGACGCCATCTTCCTCAGTTTTTCTTGCCCCAGATGCCAGGTGCCCTCTAAGGAAGGCTAAATTTGGAGAAATGCAATAAATTCCAAACATGCACAAAAATATATACATATATAAAAACAAATACACCATAATAGATAACCCCAGCTAGCTATGAGAGGGGAATGTACCCAAGAAATACCACAGAGGGGAAGGAGGGAGGGTAAACCTGACTGCAGATGCATACCTATCGGACATCTACATCTATGGTAGGTACAAAACTTTACTATGTCCTTCAAGGATGCATCTGCGGTCATCACATATGGGTAGAATACCATAGCCAATCTGGGGGTGGAGGATCTATGTAAAGGATGGTGTAGCTAAAATGCCCTGCAGGACTGCCGTAGCAAAGCCTGCTCTGGATCTGGAATATAAAGGTAAGTTGTAATGCTTGGAAAATGTATGCACAGAGCTCCATGTAGCAACTTCTAAAATGTCCTTGGTAGCCACCCCTCTTAAGAAGGCTGTGGAGGTGGCTGTGGCTCTGGTCGAATGAGGTCTAATGTTAGCTGGCACAGTTTTTCCATGAAAGGAGTAACAGAAATGAATGCAATTCCCTATCCATTTTGAAATTGTCTGTTTTGAAATTGCTTTTCCTTGTGCACCAGCAGCATATGCTACAAACAACTGGTCAGTTTTTCTGTAATTTTTAGTTCTGTCCAAGTAGTAGCGCAACTGTCTGTGTATGCCCAGGGTGTGCAGAAGCTTTTCCCCTTTGTTTTGTGGATTTGGAAAGAAGGTAGGCAGGTGAATAGCTTGGTTTAATGAGACCTTAGATACCACCTTTGGCATAAATGAAGGATTGGTTTTCAATGAGACTCTGTCTTGATGAAAAATAAGAAATGGCTGTACTGCCATGAGGGCCTGTAACTCAAGATACTCTTCTTGCTGAGGTTATGGCCAGAAGGAAGGCAGTCTTTCATGAGAGGAACTGTAGTTCTGCAGAAGCTGCAGGTTCAAAGGGAGGCAGTGTTAGTTTTTCCAACACAAAGTTAAGGTCCCAAGTAGGCAATGGTGGTTTCCTTGGAGGATTGATGTTTTTAATCCCTCTTAGAAACTGTCTTAGCAGAGGATGAGAGAAGACAGGAGGATCAGTGTTGTACTCTGCTTAAATTGCTGAAGCATGAATTTTAATGGAAGAGTAAGACAGGCCACTGTGGAGCATTTCTGCTAAATATTCCAGGATATGCGCCATGTTCATAACTGTTGCATCTAGGCCCTTTGAGGTGTTCCAGGTGTGAAATCTTTTCCATTTTGCTGAGTATGCCTTTCGTGTGGAAGGCCTGCGAGCTTCCATGATGATATCCTTCACTCTCTTGGATAGCTTATCCTGGTGAAGAGTCAATGTATTTTCCAGGCAGCTAGCTGTAATGTTTTCAGGTTGGAATGCAGAGTTTTGTAATTGTGCTGTGTCAGGAGAAGTGGCCATTGTGGCAGAAGCCATGGTTTTGTCCATGACATGCTCTTTAGCAAAGGGTACCAGTGCTGTCTTGGCCAGTCCAGAGCTATCAGAATAACTCTTGGCTGCTCTGCCCTGATCTTCAGTAAGACCTTGGTCATTAATGGAAGAGGTGGGAATGCATACACTGTTAGATCCCTCCAGCTGAAAGAGAGAGCGTCCACTTTCCATGCTTGTGGGTGGTATGTCCTTGTGCAGAATTTGTCCAGCTGATGATTGTGTGAGGAGGCAAAGAGGTCTATGTCCGGTCTCCCCCATGATTGTGTTATCTGATGGAAGATGTCTGGGTGCAGCATCCATTCGTGTGCATCCATGATGTTCCTGCTTAAGCTGTCCGCCAGTATTTTGTCCTTTCCTGGTACAAACTGGGATTGCAGCTGTATATTGAGAGTCAGTGAAAGTTCCCATAGATTCATTGCCAGTCTGCAAAGAGGGTAGGAATGGGTGCCTCCTTGCTTGTTTATGTACCACATAACTGTAGTGTTGTCTGTCCTTATTAGCAGGTGGCCTTGATGTAGAAATAACTTGAAGGCCTCGATTGCATGTATCACTGCCAGCATTTCCTTTTGGTTTATGTGCATGCATAGCTCTTTTTGTGACCATAGTCCTTGAATGCATCTTCCTTCCATGTGCGCTTCCCATCCGTGGTCTGAAGCATCCGTTGTAATGGTTTGGCTGGCTATTGGTTTGCTGAAGGGCAAATCCTTGTTTGACTGGCTTGCCTGAGCCCACCACAGAAATTCCCTTTGAAGGCATGGGATGAGTGGTATCACAGTTTCCAAGCTGTGACTGTGCTGAGTCCATAAACTCCTTAGGTACCATTGGAGTTTTCTCATATGTAGCCTTGCTTGAGGAATCAGAAGAATGCAAGAAGCCATGTAACCCAGGGCCTGCAGGATTTTCCTTGCAGTCAGCTGAGTTTGCCTTGACAGGTTTTTGAAGTAATCTGGTAGTTGGTTTTGTTTTTCTTCTGTGAGGAAAGCCATTCGGGTGGTTGTGTCTAGATCTGCACCCAGAAAAGTTATTCTTTGGGATGGTACAAGTCTTGACTTTTGAATGTTGACTGTGTATCCCAAGGCCTGAAGAAGATATATGGCATAATTCAAGTGTTTTACCAAGATTTGTTGGCTGTCCGCTTGTATAAGGCAGTCGTCCAGATACGGGTATATTTGCATCCCCTGAAGTCTGCAGTGTGCAATTACTGATGCCAGGCATTTCGTGAATACTCTGGGCGCAGTAGATAAGCCAAAGGGCAATGCTGAGAATTGATAATGCTCTGAACCTGCAAGAAATCTGAGGTGTCTTCTGCAGCTTTGTCTGATAGGGACATGCAGGTATGCCTCCTTGAGGTCCAGAGTTACCAGCCAAGACCCCTTGCCCAGCATGGGAAGGAGTTGTTGTAGAGTCAGCATTTTGAATTTTGGCACAATGAGATAAGTATTTAGTGCAGACAAGTCGAGAATAGGCCTCCATTGCTTTTCTTTTCTTGGAACAAGGAAGAGTCTGGAGTAAAATCCTTGGCCTTGTTCTGCGAGAGGAACCTTTTCTATTGCTTTCATTTTCATTAAGTTGGAAATTTGTTTCAAAGCCTCTGCCCTTTGATTTGGTGGCAGGTCTGGCATACCTTTTCTTTTCGGTAATGTGTGGAAATGGAACCTGTATCCTTTGTCTATTATTTGTAGTGTCCATTTGTCCCTTGTAATAATGTGCCAATTTTCTGAAAATAAGGAAAGCTTTCCGCCCAGAGGTGCTTCCAATTGAGCCCTGGTTGGCGGTGTCAAGGTAAAGTCATTGAGTCTGTCCTTGTGCAGCAGTTGTAGGCCCTGCACTACCTCTCTGGTTGGGATGCTGCCACTGACGTCCTCTGTAGGAGCTTCTAGCTTGCCCTCTACCCCTGGCATGCCTGTTCTTGCCTCTCTGAAATCTGTCCGTGTCTGGAAAGGACCAGTTCTTGGAAGGCCAATTTCTGCTGAATCTTGGTGGTTGGACCTGCATAAAATCTTTGACTGTTTGTACAGATTTTGCCTTTTCTTCAAATTTCTTTAAGACCTCCTGAGCAGTGGAGCCAAATAACTTTTGCTTTTCCAGTGGAGCATCCAGAAGCTTTGCTTTAACATGGTCTGGCAGAGATTGTTCCTTCAGCCAAGCATGCCTACGTATAACTGCACCTGTCATAGCTGACCTACATGAAGCTTCCAATGCATCATAACCACACTGCAAAAAATGGTTGCTAACCTGTTGAGAGTTATGTACCAGATCCTGAAGAGATTTGTGATCTAGGGGTTCAGGAGAAGACAGCTTTTTATGCAATTCATCTAACAAATATTCTTGGTACTGTATCATATGGAATTGACAGTTTAAAGCCCTCATAGCAAGGGTAGCAGAAGTATACACTTTTTTACCCCATCGCTCTAAAGCCCTGGACTCCCTTTCAGAGGGAAGTGGATTTTTTGTAGTGGCAGCTGTAACCCCTTTAGGGCCCTGGGAAATAGTTTCTGGATCAGCAGAGTGGGCCTTGTAAAGGAAAATATGTGATTCCGGGACCCTGTAGTACCTATTAGGTTTGGCAGGAGCTGGAGGGAGAGTGTCAGGGGTTGTGCTAGATTCCGAGTACACATCATCAATGACATTCAAAACAGGGGGAATAGCCAAAGGTCTATGCTGAGGCAAATGCAAGAATGTCCTTAATCTCTTCCTGGAATCAGAGAATTCCTGGCCTTGCCATTGGAAATGCTCCCTCATAGTGTGCAAAGTTTCCCCAAAAGACAGTTCTTCAGGAGGGGAGGCCGAAGGGATAGATTCCTCTGCATCTGAATCCTCGTAGGCCGAAAAAGCCTCCTCCTGGTAGTCTGAGAGGGCAGAGCCAGCAGAGGCCTCATCTGAGGAGAGGGGATCAGAGGGCTCAACCCTGGGCCTTTTTGCTGTAGAAGGTTGAGAACCCCTGTCTGGATGAGGCTGAGAGCCCCTAATTAATGAAATAAGGTCCTCTGCTAGACTAAGGATCTGAGAACCTGTAGTGAGTCCCTGAGGGATAACCCTGGGAGGCATAAATTTTGAGTGTTTCGCAGCTTTAGCCCTAGAGAATGCCTTAACAGACATGGATGCAGGAGGCCTGGCTGCACCACGTGCTGCTGTAGTTTTGTCTAAGGGAATGGTGTCGGAAGGTTCCTGGACACCAGAGTCCAAAGGAGATTCAACAACCAAGACAGTAGTTGGCTCCGGGGCCGAGGTTGTCGGTTGCATGGTTTCGGTGGACGGTATTACCAAGGACTCGGTTTCAGCCAAAACCGAGACACTCGCTGTAGGCCTGGCTGCGGTTTCAGCCGAAATCGCGGACCACGGGTGTCGGTCCTTGCGTTTCTTCATTAAATGTGAAGTCGGAGTCTCCGACGACATTTTGTAAGCAAAACTAGCCCCAAAAAATTCCTCTGCAAACTCCGACCGACGTCTTAGAGTGCGTCGGTTGAAGGAAGCACAGGCGGAACAGGCTGAGACGTCGTGGTCTGGGCCTAGGCAAGGTAGGCAGTAAGAGTGGAAATCCTTATGAGGTATTTGTTTCCCACAAGTTAAGCAATTATTAATTTTATCTGACATCGGCTGAGGCAAGAAAGAGTCCCCAACGGGGTACTTAGCTTTTGAAGTCTTCGGTTTAGCTGAATTACAGGAGCTGGCCGACCGGCACTTGCGAACTGCTTCTGCTTCGGGCACCACGTGGCAAGAAAGACTGGGGAAGATGACGTCGGCTGACGCTTTTGTACCCCAGGCGCTCTGACGTCGGGGAAGGGGTGACATCAGCCGACGCCGGACCCAGACTTTGGAATCCGGCCGACCGAAGGGCTGCCTGAGGCAGGACAACCCATATGTGATGACTGCAGATGCATCCTTGAAGGACATTAGAGATTTTTTTTCCCCCCAAGGAAAAAAAAATTGCTGTTCCCAAAAATAAACAAATAAATAAATAAAATAAATAAAATAAAAACACTAAATAAAGTGGAGGGCATCGACCCCCACACCCCCCTACTTAAATATACCAACTCCGAGATCACACTACAATAGAGGAAGCGGCACAACCCGGATGGCCGGCCCAGTGATTTCTTTCCCTGGGAAAAAAATTTGCTGTTCCAGCCGTTCACTATTTTGCCGGTTTGACATATAGTGTTCGCTCTAACAGCATTCGATCATCTGATTGTTCGCTATTTTAAAGTAGACCCTAAATATAGATACACGCACACACACACACACACTTTGAAGAAAGGTGATAGTTAACTTTTCCTAATAATAACTGCTCCTAAAAATAACTGGTAGCTTATTCCATAACTTTGGAAAGTATTATGGAATGTTGTGTGTCACTTATTTCTGGACCATTCACTGCTTTAAGAGGCCAAGCAGAGATCACCTGTAAATAACCTATAGGAAGCAGAATATAATGACATTTCCTGAAGCTTTTAATAGGTTCAAATTTTGACAGGAAAGAACAAATGACCAGGAAGCCATGAGTCAACTACCAGAGTATTTAATAGGTTAAAACATCACAGTTAAGAGCTTTCATGTCATACAGGAAAAGGAACCATACTTATAGGAAATTACATCATTACACCCCCCCTCCCCCCCCAAAAAACAACCAATAATGAAAAAGGCTGTAAAAAAATGTAAAAAAAAAAAAAAAAATTAAAGGTGCAGTGCACTCTAAACACAAAAGAATTGTTACAATTTGGCAGCTCTTAACTTCAATTCACTCACAATAGATACAAATTCTGCTAGACCAGGAGAATTGGCAGCAATCAAATAAAGCTGCCAGTACATCTCTCTTTGCAATAACCAACTCTGCCAGTCACTGCAGTAAGCACCTGTAGCAATCTACTCCAACACAAGAAATTTGAATCTAGTGGTCACCACAAAGCGAATCATGTCTTGCCAAAGCACTCCTGTCATTCTTTACAATACTGTAGTGATACTGAAAGACTCTTCTGTTTAAGGCATTTTTAGTCTTGCCAACATAAAATGCAGTACAGGTGCAGCATTTTACAAGATAGACTACCCTCTCACTGTAACAGTTAAATTTACATCGTGGCTTAAGGTCCAAAATTTGCTCATATAATGGACGCTCTGGATTGGTTTCAATGAAATGACACTGTTTACACCACCCACATTTTGTTATCAGAAAAACTGTTTCTGAAAGTAGACTAGCTGGCCTCTCAAATATCTTCTTAGTGTTTGGTTTATTTGTAAAAGTGAAGCTTGGTGGAGATGCAAACGATTTTAACTCATCACCACATTGAAGCAAAAAAACAATTTTTACAAATAATTTTCTGAATGTCCTTAATATCAACAGAATAGTGCAAAGTTATGTTAAAATGAAAGTCTTGAATCTGTTCTGCTGCACATACTACAGCACCAATAAAATCAGATATTGTTTTAAATGCTTACTACTAATAGGTGCATATTTACCTTTTCCTCTCACAAAGGACCTAATGATACAGTTCCATCAATCAGTGCACAAGGGTACCCTCTAGCCAGGAACATAGATTTAAGTTTGTCAAATTGCACAATATAGGTTTCATCTGATGTAAGAAAAGACACCCTGATGACTGGCTCGACAGCCCCTTTCTTCTGATGAAAGGGGTGACAACTGGAAAAATACAAAACAACGGTTATAAAATGTTGGCTTCCTAAAATGGAAGTAACAAAACCTCCATCCATGTTCTTCCAAATTTACAATATCCAGGAAATTAACACGACTTTTATCCATGCTGCAGGTGAATTTGAAGAACGATGATGCTTCCAGTTGCATGATAAATTCAAAAAATTGGGCTCTGCTTCCCGACCAGATGATGAAAAAGTTGTCCAGGGAGTGAAAATATCCAACGCAATGTGAAAAGAAACCAAGCTTGAAAACCATTTGCAGTTCCCACCTCAGCAAGACAATATTAGCAAAAATGGAGGCACATGTGACCCCCACAGCTACACACTTCAACTGCTTGCAATATTTTCCTTCGAATGAAAGAAAATTTCTCTGCAGCACCAATTCCACATCACAAACCAGCATGTTATCAATGTCCAAGAGAGATCCATATCTGGTAACCATCTCTCAAAAGCATTTGAGCCCTTCCTCATGAGGGATAATGGTATATAGGCTCTGAATGTCACAATACCAACAAAAATTCATCTCCACATTCACTGCCTCCAAACTTATCCAATAGATACCAAGAAAGTACAGTTGTGTACACTTACTATAAATGTAGATGTTCGAGTGTATTCACTGTTGCAGTCATTACATTAGGGTAATCTGCTGGCAGGTTGCCCTCAGTCGGCCTGATTAACAAAGTCTTGGGTCCTGCATCAGTTGCTCTCCCTTCTTTCATGACATCAGGTTGTCAGGGGTATAAAACATGCAGCCGACGCCATTACCTCAGTTTTTCTTGTCCCAGATATCAGGTGCCCCCTGAATGGGGAGCAAATTAAATTTAAAACACAAAAATATACCTCCAACCAAAAGCAAATACATCAAAAAGGCTTTTAAGTATAGTAACAGAAAGTAGAGGTATAGTCAGAGAAAAACAGGGGGCTGGAGGGAGGGTAGCCAGGACTGCAACAGTGAATACACTTGAACATCTACATTTATGGTAAGTGTACACAACTGTACTATGTTCTTCGCGTTTCACTGTTGCAGTCATTACATTTGGGTAGATTCCCAAAGCTACGGTTGGGGAGGATGGATTTATACTGCATTAGGACCAGCTGTAAGACAGCAGTGGCAAATCCAGCTCTGGATTTAGAGAAAACTGATAAATGATAATGCTTGGTGAAAGTATGAACTGAACTCCAGGTAGCAGCTTCTAGAATATCCCTGGTAGGAACACCTCTGAGAAAGTCTGCAGAAGTAGATGCAGCCCTGGTGGAATGAGATCTGATCCCCTGGGGGATAGAGTTCTATGGTGCTTATAGCAGAAATTAATGCAATGGCTTATCATTTAGAAATGGTTTGTTTTGAAATAGCCTTTCCCTCTGCCCCTGCAGCAAATGCTACCAGCAGTTGTTCAGATTTTCTTTGAGTTTTAGTCCTGTCCAAGTAGAATCTAAGTTGTCTGTGCACATCCAATGAATGCAGAATCCATTCCCTTTTGTTCTGTGGATTGGGAAAGAAAGTTGGCAAATGAATGGACTGATTAAGAGCCACACTGGATACCACCTTGGGCATGAAGGATGGATTGGTCCTGAGTGACACCCTGTCCGCTTGAAAGATGATGAAAGGCTCCACTGCCATAAGGGCCTGTAACTCAGATATCCTTCTAGCTGAAGTGATTGCTAGAAGGAAGGCTGTTTTCCAAAAATAAATTTTAAGTCTGCAGTAGCAGCTGTCTCAAAAGGAGGTAGAGTTAGTTTCTCCAATACAAAGTTAAGGTCTCAGGCAGGGGGTGGAGCTCTCCTGGGTGGTCTCAAGTTTTTGGCCATTCTGAGGTACTGCTTGAGCAGAGGATGAGAGAAGAGGAGAGGTTCTGTGTTGTAATGAGCTGAAATGGCTGAGGTGTGGATTTTAATGGAGGAAAAAGACAGACCCTTGTGAAGCATCTCAGTTAAGTATTGTAAAATCTGAGGTAAACTGGGTGCTGCTGTGCTCATCCCTTGAGATTGGTTCCAAGCACAGAATCTTTTCCATTTGTCAGCATACGATTTTCTGGTACTAGGTCTTTTCGCCTCCAAGATGACATCCATCACAGGTTTGCTGAGGGATGCTAAGGGTGAATTTAAGTGATTAGCCAAGCTGCAAGGTTCAATGTTGGGAGCTGAGGGTGCAGAATCTGGTTCTCCTGCTGAGACAGTAAGGAAGGAGTCTGAGGCAGGTGCCATGGAGATATTTGTGACACACTGCACAGGAGTGGGTACCAGTGTTGGCGTGGCCAGTCTGGAGCAATCAAAATCATTCTTGGTTTGTCCTGTTTGACTTTTAACAGAATTTGCAGAGTAGAGGCAGAGGGGGAAAGACGTAGACTGACAGGTTTTTCCAGCTGAAGGACAGAGCATCCACTTTCCAGGCTTTTTTTGTGTGGAGTCCTTGTGCAAAATTTGTCCAACTGGTAGTTCCGGGGGGAGGTAAATAGATCTATGTCTGGGCTCCCCCATTTGCTTGTCAACATGTTGAAAATCTGTGGTTCCAGTCTCCACATGAGTGGGTCCATGAGATTTCTGCTTAGTCCGTCTGCCAGTGTATTTAATTTTCCTGGCAGGAATTGAGCTTGTAGGTGCACTTGGTAGCTCAATGCCGTGTTCCACAATGCCACGGCTAGTCTGCAGAGGGGGTAGGAATGTGTACCCCCCCTGCTTGTTTATGTACCACATAACCATAGTGTTGTCCATCTTTACCATTAGTTGTCCTGGAAGAATGTAGTCCTTGAAGGCTGTTAGAGCATTCTGTACAGCTAACATTTCTTTTTGATTGATATGTAGGTGCATTTGATTTGGGTTCCATTTGCCCTGAATGCACTTCCCTGCCAGGTGAGCCCCCCATGCATAGTCTGATGCGTCTGTAGTTAGGGTTTGGGCGGCAGGGGGTAGTGTGAATGGCAGTCCCTTGTTTTGGTGGCAGGCCTCTGCCCACCATAGGAACTCCAGGCGTAGGCAAGGTATGATAGGAATCATTGTTTCCAGGCTATGACAATGTTGACTCCATAGACTTTTTAAGTATCACTGAAGTTTCCTCATATGCAGTCTTGCATATGGAATTAGAAGAATGCAGGAGGCCATGAACCCCAAGGCTTGCAGTATTTGTCTTGCAGAGAGCAGGGTTTCTGTGGCCACTTGTTTGAAGTAAGTTACCAAATGAATTTGCTTTTCTGGCGTGAGGAAAGCCATCTGGGCAGTTGTATTCAAGCTTGCACCCAGGAATGTGATCTGTTGAGAGGGTACCAGTTGTGATTTCTTTTCGTTTATGGTGTATCCTAGACAAGTTAGAACCCTTTTTACAAATTCCAGATAATTTAGGAGCATGGCCTGGTTTTCTGCCTGAATTAGACAATCGTCCAGGTATGGATATATTTGAATATTTCTTTGCCTGCAAAATGCAATTACTGGAGCCAGGCACTTTGTGAATACCCTGGGCGAAGTAGACAAACCAAAGGGCAGTGCAGAGAACTGATAATGCAAGTAGCCTGCTTTGAAGCATAGGTATCTTCTGCAAGATTCCCTGACTGGAACATGCAGGTAAGCTTCTTTTAAATCTAGAGTTGCCAACCAGGCATCTTTGCCTAGCATAGGAAGTAACTGGTGAAGAGTCAGCATCTTGAATTTTGGAATGTCCAGAAAGGTGTTTAGAGTAGACAGTTCCAGAAGTGAACACCATGATTTGTCTTTTCTGGGTACCAGGAAAAGCCTGGAATAGAAACCTTGTCCCTTTTCCTCTTCTGGTACCGTTTGAATAGCCCCCATGTTTAAGAGGGAAAGTACTTGTTTCTGAGCCTCTGCTCACTGATTTGGTGGCAGGTCTGGCCACCCGTTTGGTGTTGGCAACATGTGGAAATGAAATCTGTATCACTGGGACACTATATTTAAAACCCATTTGTCCTGGGTTATGAGTTTCCAGTTTTTTGCATGAAAAGCAATCTTTCCCCCCAAACGGGCGGCTAAAAGGTAAGTGCTTGGTAATTTTAAAGGAAAGTCATTGAGACGGTTTACCATAGGGGGGTGACTTGTTATTTCCAGATTTGAAAGTGGAGCCCCCCCCCCCCCATTGCTTAGGTCTGAGAGTCTCCTACCTGGTGCTTTTGGTGTGTCTGGATTTGGTTTGAGAGGATCTGGAAGGAGCTGGAAAGGACCAATTCTTAGTAGGCCAGTGCCTACTAAATCTTGGAGGTTGCACTTGTAAAAAATATTTTACAGTTTGCATGGATTTAGCTCCATCTTCCATCATTTTTAAAACTTCTTCAGCTGTATTGCCAAACAGGCGGTCCTGATTTAAAGGAGCATCCAACAATTTTGCTTTAACATGATCAGGCAGAGATTGCTCCTTAAGCCAAGCATACATTCTAAGCACAGACCCAGTAACAGCAGCCCTGCAAGAGGTTGTTCAGCAAAATTCAATAAATCCTGTAAATCTTTATTTTCCACACAGTCAGAAATCAACATCATTTTCTGTTTAAGCAGTCCAATAATATGCTGTTGATATTTTAACATGAAATTGGCAGTTTAAAGCCCTGATAACCAAGGCTGCAGAAGTATAAACTTTTTTACCCCATCTATCCAGCGCCCTGGAGTCTCTATCAGAAGGGGTAGGATTTTTAGCAGTAGAAGCCTTAATGCCCTTAGGCCCTTGAGAAATGGTTTCAGGATCTGCAACAGGATTTTTGAAAAGGAACTTGTGGGACTCAGGAACCCTGTAGTATCGGGCAGGTTTACAAGGAGCTGGAGGCAGGTAATCAGTGGCCATACTGGATTCCGAAAACACATCATCCACAATGTCTAGTACAGGAGGTATAACCAAAGGCCTATGCTGAGGTAAAGGAAGAAAATCCCTAAGCCTCTTTTTTGAATCAGAGAATTCCTGACTTTCCAGGTGGACATGTTACCTTAAGGTATGTAAAGTTTCACCAAAAGAGAAATCCTCAGGGGGGAAGCAGAGGGAATGGAATCCACTGCATCAGAATCCTCATAAGTAGGGATGGACAAATCCAGGACATTAGAAGAGTCAGAAGAAACAGAGTCCTGATCAGAAGATTCATAGTCAAGCTCAGGCCTAGGCCTCTAAGAAGGGGGGTTGACTACCCCTGAGTAGAGTAATTAGATCTTCAGCCATTTTGATCATTTGTTTTTAAGGCATAGGGGCGTGAACATGTGGCCTGGGCATCTTTTTTTTTTTTTTTTTTTTTTTTTTACATAGATCGAGATTTAGGCCTTAGTATTGAATGTGGAGTTGGTTTGATATGCAAGTCTGTAGGCCTGAATACACCCTCAGAAGCCGGTGCCTGCACAGCAGCTCCGGACCAATCCAAGGTAGAGACATCCGCGGGTTCCATAGTTGAAGTATCTCGCGGCATACCAGACTCTGAATGGGTCTCAGTAGAGGCCTGCGAGTCAGATGTAGCGGGTATCAGGGGCTGCGAAAGTGCCTCACTGAGTACCGGCAAACTGGCGACTGGCTTAGGAGAAGTGTCGTCGGCAGTTTTGGATCTCAACGGCCTGTCTCTGTCTTTATCTTTGTGTTTTTTTTCGAAATTTCGGTAGTCGGATGGCTAATCGACGTAATTTCTGGATAATTAAACCGAGAATCGAAATATTTAGAGGCAAAAATGTACTGACGACGGAGAGTGCGCTGATTAAATAAAGCACAAAACCGACAGCAAGGTACGTCGTGGTTAGGGCCTAGGCAAGGAATACAGTACAGATGGAAATCTTTATGAGGTATTTGCTTTCCCCAAGTAATGCAATTATTAACTTTTACTGACATCGGTAAGGAGCAAGAAAAAGTTTCCCCAACGGGGCACTTAGCTTTAAGTTGAAGACTTCGGTTCTGAAACTCGAAAACAAAAATTTCAGGAGTCGTCCGACTGGCACTTGTGAACTGCTTCTGCTTCGGGCACCGCACGGCAAGAAAGACTGAGGTAATGACATCGGCTGCATGTTTTATACCTCTGATGACCTGACGTCATGGAAGAAGGGACAGCAACCGACGCAGGACCTAAGACTTTGTTAATCAGGCCGACTGAGGGCAACCTGCCAGCAGATTACCCTAATGTAATGACTGCAACAGTGAAACACGAGGAAAGTACAGTTGTGTACCTACCATAAATGTAGATGTTCGAGTGTATTCACTGTTGCAGTCATTACCATTGGGTTATCCTTCTGGTAGGATACCTGCAGTCAGCCTGAGATCCAAAGTCTAGGTCCGGCGTCGGTTGCTGTCGCCTCTTCCCTGACGTCAGTGCGCCGATGCCATTTTCTTCAGTTTTTCTTGCCCCAGATGTCAGGTGCCCCTAAAAAGGTAAGCTAAATAATGCCAATAAGCATGCATACACAAAAAACAACTTTTCCTTCATCTACAAGCAAATACACCACATAGGTTGTATAGGATAGAGAAGTACAGATAGGTTCCAGTAAGAAAAGGGGATGGTGGGAGGGTAACTTGGACTGCAAAAATGAATACACTCGAACATCTACATTTATGGTAGGTACACAACTGTGCTAAGTTCATCGTGTTTCACTGTTGCAGTCATTACCATTGGGTTAAATCCCAAAGCTAAGGTTGGGAGGCTGGTGCCAAATAGGATTAGGAGAAGCTATTAGGCCCTGCAGAACTGCAGTGGCAAAGCCTGCCCTGGATTTAGAGTAGAGAGGCAAGTGATAGTGCTTTGTAAAAGTATGCACTGAACTCCGAGTTGCACCCTCTAAGATGTCTTTGGTTGGTGCTCCTCTGAGGAAGGCTGCTGAAGTGGCTGCTGCTCTGGTTGAGTGTGGCCTAATGCCCTTAGGCACTGATTTGCCATGCTGTGAATAGCAGAAATGAATGCAGTGGCCTATCCACTTTGAAATAGTCCGTTTTGAGATAGGCTTTCCTTGTGATCCTGCGGCATATGCCACTAGAAGTTGTTCAGTTTTTCTGAAAGTTTTGGTTCTGTCCAAGTAGAAGCGTAGCTGCCTGTGAATGTCCAAAGAATGGAGAAGTCTCTCACCCTTATTCTGTGGGTTTGGGAAAATAGTAGGCAAATGAATTGTTTGGTTAAGGGCCACACTACCTTAGGCATAAATATAGGGTTTGTCCTTAGAGAAACCCTGTTCGGATGAAAAATGATAAAGGGTTCCACAGCCATGAGTGCCTGTAACTCTGAAACTCGTGTAGCGGAGATAATTGCTAGGAGCAGAGCTGTTTTCCAGGATAAGAATTTTATATCAGCTGTAGAGGTTGGCTCAAATGGAGGCAGTGTGACTTTTTCCAAGACATAGTTGAGGTCCCATGCAGGTATTGATGCTCTCCTTGGAGGTCTTATGTTTTTGGCCCCTCTGAGGAATTGCCTTAGTAATGGATGAAAAAAAATAGGTGGTTCTGTATTGTAATGAGCTGAGATAGCAGAGGCATGAATTTTAATTGATGAAAAGGAAAGGCCTTTATCCAGCATCTCAGTTAAGTATTGCAAAATCTGAGGAATATTTAGAGCAGTTGTGTCAATACCTTGCAACTGGTTCCAAGCACAGAATCTATTCCATTTTTCTGCATATGTTTTCTGGTGCTAGGCCTCCTGGCCTCCAAACTAACATCCATCACTGCTTTAGAGAGATGGGAGTCTTGAATGGCTACATTATATGCCATGCCACCAGGTTTAAGGTCCTGAGTTGGCTGTGCAGTATTATACTGTCCTGTTGGGTCAATAAGTGTGGAATTTGAGGTAATGTCCAAGCTGGGCATTGAGACAAGCTGTTTAGGATTGGGTACCAGTGCTGGCGGGGCCAGTCTGGGGCAATCAGTATCATTTTTGGCTTCTCTTGTCTGACCTTGAGGAGTACCTTGGGGAGGAGAGGCAGAGGAGGAAAAGCATATACTGTTAGGTTTTTCTAGCTGAAGGATAGAGCATCCACTTTCCATGCTTGCCTGTGATAAATCATTGTGCAGAATCTCTGTAATTGGTAGTTGTGAGGAGAGGCAAATAGGTCTATGTCCAGGCATCCCCATTTCCTTGTTATCATGCTGAATACTTGTGGATCCAATTTCTACTCGTGGGGATCCATTAGGTTTCTGCTTAGTTCGTCTGCCAGAGTATTTATCCTTCCTGGCAGGAATTGTGCTTGCAGATGTACTTGGTAGGTCAGTGCCGTTTCCCACAAGTTCATGGCTAGTCTGCAGAGGGGGTAAGAATGTGTGCCCCCCCCCGCTTGTTTATGTACCACATGACTGTAATATTGTCCGTCTTTATCAGTAGTTGTCTTGGATGAATTATGTCCTTGAAGGCTGTCAGGGCATTCTGAACAGCTAGCATCTCTTTTTGATTGATATGTAGATGCATTTGACTTGTGAACGATGCACCCTGAATACATCTTCCTGCCATATGTGCCCCCCAGGTATAATCTGATGCATCTGTTGTCAATATCTTCCTGGTTGTGGGTAAGGTGAATGGCTGTCCCGTGTTGAGGTGACAGGCTTTTGCCCACCATCGAAACTCCCTGTTGCAGGCAAGGAATGAGGGTAATTGTTGTTTCAAGGCTGTAGCAATGTTGAGTCCAAACACTTTTTAGATACCACTGAAGTTTCCTCATATGCAGTCTTGCATATGGAATTAGTAGTATGCAGGATGCCATGAAGCCCAACGCCTGCAGAAGTTTTCTTGCAGATAACTGGGTCTTTGTTGCCAACATTGTGAAATAAGTAGTCAGTTGTCTGTGCTTGTCTGGCATGAGATAAGCCATCTGGGCAGCTGTATTTAAGCTTGCACCAAGGAATATTATCTCTTGAGAGGGTACAACTTTTGATTTATTTTCATTTACTGTGTACTCTAGACCTGTTGGTAATCTTTTTACAAACGCCAGATGCTGTAGTAGAATGTCCTTGTTCTCTGCTTGAATAAGGCAGTCATCCAAGTAAGGATAGATTTGTATTCTTCTTTGTCTGCAAAATGCAATTACTGGTGCCAGGCATTTTGTGAAGACCCTGGGCGCAGTAGATAAGCCAAAGGGCAGTGCACAGAATTGGTAGTGCATTGAGCCAGCTATAAATCTGAGGTATCTTCTGCATGATTGTCTGATTGGAACATGCAGGTATGCCTCTTTTAGGTCTAAAGTCACAAGCCAAGCGTTCTTGCCCAGCATGGGCAGAAGCTGCTGCAGAGTTAACTTTTTGAATTTTGGAATATCCAGGAATGTGTTTAGGATGGACAGGTCCATTTATTGGTCTCCAGGCTTTGTCCTTTCTGGGTACCAAGAATAGCCTTGACTAAAATCCTTGTCCCTGCTCTTGCTGTGGTACTTGAATGGCTCTCATGTCCATGAGAGATGAAACTTGTTTTTCTGCCTCTGCCCATTGATTGCGTGGCAAGTCTGGCATACCGTGTGGTCTTGGCAGGGTGTGAAAGTGGAACCTGTAACCTTGAGACACGATATTTATGATCCATTTGTCCTGGGTGACCATGTGCCAATTTTGTGAAAAAAGTGCTAGTTTTCCCCCCACAGGAGCTGCCAGAAGATAAGTGCTTGGTGCTGGCAGCGGAAAGTCATTGAGGCTGTTTCCTGTATGGCTGTGATTTTTCCTCTCCACCTTTGGAGGTAGAAGCACCCCATTGTTTAGGTCTGTATGAGCCTTGGGGCTGTGATCTGCCTCTGGGGCGTCTGTATCTGCCTCTTTGTGGCCTGTCTGACACTGGAAAGGACCAATTTTTTGTAGGCCAGTTTCTGCTAAATCTGGGAGGCTGTACCTGTAAGAAATCCTTCACTGTTTGCATAGATTTAGCTTTGTCCTCCATTTTCTTCAAGACCTCTTCTGCTTTAACACTAAAACAAAGTATCATGCTGTAAAGGAGCATCTAATAGTTTTGCTTTAACATGATCGGGCAGATTCTGTTCTTTTAACCAATCATGCCTTCTAATACCGGAACCTGTAACTGCGGCCCTGCAGGAGGCCTCTAGAGTCAAAACCACATTGCAAAGTATGCTTTCCCACTTGTTCAGCTGCATGCAATAAATCCTGCATTTCTTTGTTTTCTGCACATTCTGAATTTGCCATCATTTTCTGTTTAAGCAATGACATAAGATATTGCTGATACTTAAGCATATGAAACTGACAATTTAAAGCTCTTACAGCCAAGGTAGCGGAAGTATAAATCTTTTTTCCCCATCTGTCCAGGGCCCTTGAATCCCTATCAGAGGGGATAGGTTTTTTTTCAGTGGAAGCCTTGACCCCCTTGGGACCCTGAGAAATAGTTTCTGGGTCAGCAGTGGGCTTTTTGTAGAGAAATTTATGTGAATCAGGCACCCTGTAGTATCTGTCTGGCTTAACAGGAGCTCATGGTAAAGAGTCAGGAGACAGACCGGACTCTGAAAATACATCATCTACAATATCTAAAACAGGAGGAATAGCAAGGGGCCTGGGGCCTGTGCTGAGGTAATAAAAGGAAGTTTCTGAGCCTTTTCTTGGATTCTGAGTAATCCTGGCTCTCCCAGTGGAAATGCTCCCTCATGGTATGCAGGGTCTCCCCCCAAAAGAGTAATCCTCAGGAGGAGAGGCTGAAGGGATAGATTCTTCAGCATCAGAATCCTCACAGGGAGGAAGGGAATATTCCTGTTCAGAAGAGGAATCAGAGGAAATGGAAACCTGATCAGAAGATTTATATTCTATCTCTTGCCTAGACCTCTTATCAGGAGGGGGATGGGAACCCCTGATCAAAGTAATTAGGTCTTCGGCCATTTTAAGCATCTGTTTTTTAAGCATGGAGGCCTGTCCAGGAGAATGCTGTACTTGTTTCTTTGTCTTTAGAGGTGCTTTTGTCTTTGCCTTTGTTACTGAAGATGGTTTTACAGACAACTGTGTAGGTCTGAAAACACCCTCAGAAGCCGATGCTTGCTCAGCGGCTCCAGACCCATATGAGGGAATAGTTTCCGAGTGTCCAATACCTTGAGTTTCCAGCGGCCTAGTCAGCTCCACGTGAGAGCCTGAAGTGGCCTGTGGCTCTGAGGTAGCGGGCGTCAGGGGCTGCGAAAGCGCCTCACTGAGAACCGGCAACAGGCCTAACAGAAGCCTCGTTGTCGGTTTTGGACCTCGGATGCCTGTCCTTTTCTTTTTCTTTGCACTTTTTATAAACTCCGGTCGTCGGTTGTTCCGACAGCATTATATAACTGAATCTTCTGCCAAAATAATGTATTGCAAAATCGTACCAACGCTTAATAGGGCGTTGGTTAAATCTAGCACAAAACCGACAACTAGCAACGTCGTGGTCTGGGCCTAGCCAAGGAATACAGTAAGAATGAAAATCCTTATGAGGTATTTGCTTCCCACAAGAAATACAATTAACTTTTTCTGACATCGGTCTGGAGCAAGAAAAAAGTTTCCCCAACGGGGTACTTAGCTTTAATGAAGACTTTGGTTCTGAAATTCGAATTTGAAAATCTCAGGAGTCGGCCGACCGGCACTTGCGAACTGCTTTTGCTTCGGGCACCGCGCGGCAAAAAAGACTGGATAAAATGGCGTCGACTGCATCTTTTATACCCGTGGCGCACTGATGTCAGGGAAGAGGCGATAGCAACAGACACCAGACCTAGACTTTGGAACTCAGGCCGACTGCGGGTACCCTGCCAGCAGGATAACCCAGTGGTAATGACTGCAACAGTGAAACATAACGAACATCATTCAGAAATAATGTACTTGAATTTACCACAAAGTTTCTTTAGTTTTTAATCAATAAACTTTGCCAGTGGTTCAGTCACACAGCCCCGAACTGCAACAGTTGGCCGCATGGGGGGGTCTGAAATACTTGAATGTATTTTCGGGATCCCAAAGATTTTTGGAATCATAGGATGATGAACTTTAAGGAAATCATACAGCCCCAGGGACAGGGTGTTAAAAGTATAGTTGTGTACACTTACCATAAATGTAGATGTTAGAGTGTTTTCACTGTTGTAGTCATCACATTTGGGTTATCCCTGGCAGGGTAGCCCTCAGCCGGCCCGAACACCAGACACTTAGTATTTCTGCATCAGTTGCTGTCGCTTGAGAACTGACGTCGGGTCGTCAGTAGTATAAAGTAAGGTAGCCGATACCATTACATCAGTTTTTCTTGCCCTAACCTGTCAGGAGCCCCCAAAATAGGGGGCCAGGTTCTGGTGGAAGAACCCCACCAGTGGAAAATAAATACCAATATGTCCCTTGTAAGGAAAGGAGAACAATGAAGAATGGTAATAAAAGGAGAAAGAGAATAAGGGGGATGGAGGGAGGGAAACCAGGACTGCAACAGTGAAGACACTCTAACATCTAGATTTATGCTAAGTGCACACAACTGTACTATGTTCTTCATGTTTCACTGTTGCAGTCATCACA
Organism: Protopterus annectens; assembly: GCF_019279795.1. NCBI lineage: Eukaryota > Metazoa > Chordata > Ceratodontiformes > Protopteridae > Protopterus > Protopterus annectens. The sequence goes on from NC_056751.1 coordinate 141,165,751, forward strand.
TCTGGGTAGATTCCCAAAGCTGAGGAAATGGGTGGAGGCAGTCAAGGAACCTAGGGGCTGGCTAGGATGCCCTGCAAGACTGCAGAGGCAAACCCTGCCCTGGATTTGGAGGAGAGAGGCAGCTGGTAATCCTTGGTAAAAGTGAGGGAAAGAATTATAGGTAGAAGAGTTTCCAGGTCTTGAGAGTGTTGACACCAAATTGCTTTTTAGGTAACACTGAAGTTTCCTCATATGCAGTCTGGCATATGGAATGAGTAGTATGCAAGATGACATGAACCCCAGAACTTGCAGGATCTTCCTTGCAGATAGCTGGGGCTTGGTGGCTAGTTGAGAGAAGTAGGCTGTCAGGAAAATTTGTTTCTCTGGTGTAAGGTATGCCATCTGGGATGCTGTGTCCAGACTTGCTCCCAGGAGGATTGTCCTTTGGGTGGGCACCTGTTTGGATTTCTTTTCATTGACTGTGTACCCCTAGAGAGGTTAGTAGGGTCTTTACAAAGGCCAGGTGCTTAAGCAGCTTTTCCTGGCTGTCTGCCTGAATAAAGCAGTTGTCTAAGTATGGGTAAATTTGAATATTTCTTTGTCTGCAAAAGGCAATGGCCAGAGCCAGACATTTTGTGAAAACTCTGGGAGCAGTAGATAAGCCAAAGGGAAGTGCAGAGAACTAAAAGTGTTGAGTTCCTGCCCTGAAGTGGAGATATTTCCTGCATGATTCCCTGATGGGAATGTAGAGGTAGGCCTCTTTTAGATCTAGGATGGCTAGCCAAGCGTCCTTGGAGAGCATGGGTAGCAGCTGCTGGAGGGTGAGCATTTTGAATTTTAGGATCACCAGGAAGGTGTTTAGAATGGATAGATTGAAGATGAGGTGCCAGGTGCCCTATTTTCTGGGCACCAGAAAAAGTCTGGAGTAGAAGCATTGGTCTATTTGTTTTGCAGGGACGTGCTCTAATGCCCTCATAGTGAGCATGGAAAGGATTTACTTTTGAGCCTCTGCCCACTGATTTGGTGGTAGATCTGGGAACCCTTTTGGGGTTGGAAGGGTGTAGAAGTAAAATTTGTATCCCTGAGACACAATGTTCAGAACCCATTTGTCCTTGGTAATGGTGGCCAGGTGCTTGAGTGAAAGGAGAGTTTTCCTCCTAGGGCTAAGTGAAGGTGGGCAGAGGGAGGGGGTGGAGGAGGTGAGTCATTGTGAGTTCTTACCATAAGGGGGTGGCTTAGAACTCCCTGGTTTTGAAGTGGAGGTAGTCCACTGCTTAGATCTCTGCATTCCCTGGGGCTGCTATCTGGGGAGTCTGTTTCCACAGGGCCTAGGCTGGGTCGGTTTACTCGGAGCAGGAAAGGACCAGTGCTTGGAGGGACAATGTCTGCTGAACCTAGGGGGTTGGACCTGTAAGAAATCCTTAACTGTTTGCATAGATTTTGCTTTTTCTTCCATCTTTTTTAAGACCTCTTCTGCCTTAGTGCCAAATAAGTTATATTTGTGCAAGGGGGCATCCAACTTAGATTTGACATGGTCTGGCAGGAGCTGTTCCTTAAGTCATGCATGTCTTCTAATGACAGATCCAGTGACTGCTGCCCTGCAAGAGGTTTTTAGGGCATCAAAACCCCAGTGTAAAGTGTGTTTAGTTACTTGACTTGCAGAATGCATTAGGTCTTGTAAATCTTTAGATTATGCCCAAGCAGGAATGACGACATTTTTTGTTTAAGGAGTTCCAAGGTATGTTGCTTCAATTTCAGCATATGGAACTGACAATTTAGTGCCCTGATAACAAGAGCAGCTGAGGTGTACACTTTTCTAACCCATCTGTCCAATGCTTGGGAATCCCTGTCTCAGGGGGTGGGTTTCTTAGCAGAGGTTGCTTTAATCCCTTTTGGCCCCTAAAAAATGACCTCAGGGTCAGCTGTTGGATTTTTAAAAAGATATTTGTGCAAGTCAGGGACTCTCTAGTACCGGTCTGGTTTTCTGGCAGCAGGGGGTAGGGCATCAGGAGTCAAGCTGGATTCATGTAAAACATCCTCCACAACATCCAGGACTGGGGGGATGGCCAAGGATCTGTGTTGCTGCGGAAGATCTAGGAATTCCCAGAGTCTCTTTTTAGACTGAGGGTAGTCCTGACTCTCCCATTGGAAATGTTCCCTTAAAGTATGCAGGGTTTCCCCAAAGGAAAAATCCTCTGGGGGAGAGGCTGAAGGAATGGAGCCCTCTGCATCAGAAACCTCATAAGAGGAAAGGGGTTGCATGTCTTCATAGTCAGATGCATCAGATTCATGTGACTCTTGTTCAGACAAAACTACAGGGGACAGATCTCTTTTCCTTTTTGAGGGAGTAGCTTGGCTTCCCCTGATCAGCATGATAAGGTCTTCCGCCATTTTAAGCATTGGAGACTGAGGCAAGGTAGCAGGCACCTGAGAGTGGGTCGTTGGTTTCTTGGGTGTGGTACGAACCCTGGGCCTAAGAACTCGGTTGTTTTTGAAAGAATGGTAGTCGCAAAGAAAGACGTTGGTTTGTGGCGAGATTTGGTAGTGCAAAGGACTTCCTCAGTAGTCGGTGTCTGCTCAGCAGCTACGGACTCATCCAAGGTAGAGATGACCGCAGGATCCTTAGTCGAAGAAGAGTTCTGTGGTATACCGGACTCCGAAAGGGTCTTGGTAGCGGCCTGCGAATCAACTGAAGCAGGCATCAGGGGCTGTAGAAGCGACTGAGTACTGGAGAACTTAATGACTAGCTTAACGGAAGTGTCGTTGGTAGGTTTTGACCTGTGCAGTCTGTCTGTCTATCTTTACGTTTTTTTGGACGATCTGCTGTTGGATGGCTTACCAAAGCTATATTGGAATTCAAGGACTGTAAATAAAAATATCGGGCTACAATAAGGGCCTGACAATGGATAGTTCTGGTGTTGAACAAAGCACAGAAACGACAACAGGGGCATCGTGGTCTGGGCCTAAATAAGTGACGCAGTAAGAGTGGAAAGTCTCAGTGTGGCATTTTGCTTTCCACAGGTGAGAGAATTATTAACTTTTTCTGATTAGTGCAAGAAAAAAGGATCCCCAATGGGGTACTTAGCTTTAGAAGACTTCAACTTCAATTTGGAGACGAAAACTCAGTTAGCGGCTGACCAGCACTTCTGTGAACTGCTTCAGGCTCCACGGCATGAAAGACTGATGCAATGGTGTCGGCTACCTTACTTTATACTACTGATGACCTGATGTCAGCCCTCAAGTGACAGCAAGCGACGCAGAAATACCAAGGTTCTGGTATTTGGGCCGGCCAAGGGCTACTCTGGCAGGGATAACCCGAATGTGATGACTGCAACAGTGAAACATGAAGAACATCAGCAGTTAATCGCCCTGTAAGCAATGCTGATCTCATTAATTGAGACCACACTGTACCCAGATTCAAAATTCAATAGTGTAAACATTCTGCCAATATACTCCAAGTGGTCCAGAATGACATACACCTGATATTCTTGTCCCTTGTGATACTGTACAAGATATCTTTATCTTGCTTACATAAATTACAAAAGCCTTCCTGCTGCTGTCATCTAGCACGCCGCTTATATCTCTCAAAAAGGCTTTTTCAAATATATTCAAGGCAGGATGGGGGGGGGGGGGCTTTGCGACACTTTTTCTTTTCAAGTGACTAGAAGGGTGGGTCGAAATTGAAGAATCTCCAAATAAAATTTTAAAGTTCAGTTTTCTAGTGAGGAGTACGATCTATGGGAGTGCTCTACACATTAGCCTGAGCTGAGGGTATAAACTTAAACCCTTTAAGAAAGAAGCTGTGGTATTCTGGCCCTATGTACATATCAGTGTAGTTGTAAATATTAAAAGCATAATGAGAAGTAAGACACAGTACCTGACCTCTCTGGATTTAACAGTGGGTTGGATCAATGACGTATAAAGTGGTACAATAATCCCTCTTGAGTGACTAGACATGCCTTTTACAATTAGATGGGTTACAGAGTGTTTTTTTTTTAACTTAGGCAACACTTTAAAGTTTCAACCAGTATGTGTATCTGCCAGTCATTCTCCCCAGAATCTTTGTTTTACTTATTCATTAACTGGGTAAGCCCACTAGGCATTAAGTGTTCTAAGCAAATGGAGACTGAGGGACTCAAACTCTGTACTAAAATCATATGGAAACTAAAGAACTCAAAACCCTGACAAGATGCAGCTCATTATCATCTGAGCTAACTGCCAGACAACTTTAATGATGGTATTTTTTCTGATTTGCCCATGCATTTTGGAATCATAATGTAAGTTTTTTTTTTTTTTTGCCAAGGATCATGTGGATGATGATGTTAAAAGTGAGGCCATTACTACTGTAGCAGGTGTGCATTTTTGTACACCATTATGTACAACTTCAGCATCTTTTACTGAATTATGCTGTTCTACATTAACTCGTAATCCATGACCCATTTCCCACTTTTAATTATAAGAGCAGTCCAGAAAGAAGTGGTCCTAGTACAGAGTCATGTGGGACATTACTAGTAACCCATATTAAGATAGACAGGTTCTACCTATTTGAATTATTTATAACTTAATTATTGCCTTACGTGGGAAAGCATTGAATACCTTAACAAGGGCAAGATTAGCAGCATTAACTGCCAGCCCTTTTGAAATGCAGATGCTACTTCTTTAAAAAATGCCACAAAATTTATAAGGCAAACCTTTACATGAGCATTAGTGGTTCAGTGTTAGAATTCCAGCCTGCCATGCCGGAAGCCCGGGCTCAATTCTTGCCCAATGCAGCATGATACTTTTAGAAAAGATTGGCATAACGGTTAAGGTCTTCACCTCAGACATACAAAGTTTAAGGCTTGATTCTAGCCTCTGGTTATTAAGCTAATAATAGTCTACAGACTAAAAATCCAGTATTTGCCTATGAACTTTACCTAAAACTAAGAGGAGTAAGTCCACTGTGTACAGCCGTTAACCTAATACATGACCATATTTTCTCCTTGAACATAATTAAAACAAATTAAGCATAGACAAGAAAAAAAATTTAGCCAAAGCCTGTTTTTCGTTGTAGAATCTGAAAAAGAAGATATGTATGTTAGGACACAGCGTGAGTATAGAAATCAGTACTCAAAATGCAGAACATTTACCAATGTATGCAGCTTCTAAAGGACAAACTGCTGCCTCTGGGTGACTTATAAGGACTGATAAAATTTCATTCCCTTTCAGCTGTGGGTAAACTGTTAAAAGGACACAAGTATCCTCTAGTGAGCCATGTGTACCATTTTGTAAAATTCCATCACTGTATACCTTTTGTGGTCAAACAAAATCACAAAGTGCCAAGCTCCTGGCTTCATGCAAAGTAAATCCTCCATCTTACACCAGACAAATACACATACATCTTTTAATTTATAATATTTTTTTTATTTTTGTTAGAAGATCTAGCAGTGTTTGTACATTAATATTTAGAGAACTTGTACAAATTCCACTTTCAAGATGTAAAATGGTAAATGCACCTGATCACAAACTGGAATAAAATTTGTGTTTTTGTAATCTTGTGACTTTTTTTTTATTATTATTTTCTTTTTTAACACTGTTAAATAACCCCCACCCCTGTAGAATTTACACTGAAAGTGTGCAATGCAACCATGCCTCTGTTCCAATGGAATACCATTACATATAAACTCTTTAAAAATATAGTTCTGTCAAAAGACTTGACTACTATATACACTACAAAAATAAATTTTCATATAAATAAATTATATGGCATACATTTATCTTTGTAAATGAAAAGACACAAACCCACTCCTACCAAAAAAAATGGCAGTGTGTGAACCCAGTTTGAATATCTCTTTTTTCCTTTTACATCCTCATACTAAAAAGCTACAATGAGTCTGTAACATAAATGTTATATAATCTTTTCTATTTAACATTAGTAAGCACTTTATACATATAAAGATTCCATTATAAAGTAAAAATGTAACTGGAATAGTGTTTTCAAAAGAAATAAAAAATCCCTGCATTTTTTGTTATAAACTGGCATATGACAAATACTGCAAAAATTCTTATGATACAAAAATATAAATATCACAAAAAAACAAACAAACAAAAATAAAAACACACAGTTGTCAGCCACTGACTTCTCCCTTTGCCAATATGACAAAGAGAGAACTCACCTACACTGTGCAGAAGCAGCAGACAGAAAAGGAAAAAAGCAAGGGAACAGCACACGTTGAGCTGAGTTACAGTCAAGCCCACCCCCCAAAAAAAACTATCAAATGACTGACATACAGATATCTAAGCAACAGCAGAGGGAAGACATTACTACCAATGACATGCTCATCTGTGCACATGGCAGCTGAAGGTACCTTCCAATTAGTGCTGTGCAATTTTGTTGCAAAACTTTTCAGATACTCAGATCAAGTCACTACTACTGCTGTACCAGGAGTTTAGCTCATCATGTCCAGACAAGTCTGCATGCCAGGCAGAAAGCTGATCAAGTAGACACTCCAGAGGTTTAACCCTTAGTGTGCTTAAGACAGTAGCTTATTTAGTAAGACTGGCGGGGGATGAAAAAGAAAGAGAACATGTTAACTTGTTTGCTGCCAAAAACAGAATATTCAGTATCTGAAAACAAGTGCCAAAATACCCAGAAGATGCCCAAGTTAAAATGGACTCAGTCTGGTGAGTTTATATCATAAGTAGCAGCAAATGTGTCAGCATGCAGTGTTAACCTCTTGAGATACAACTAACAGAATAATGTTAATAAAAGCAGGTTGATGTACTTTTTTCCTGATGGTTAAAAAAAGGGTCCAATTTTGTGCAAAGAAACACTATAAACACTTTGCCATGGGGTGGCAAAACACATTACTAAAGGAAGGAAACAAATCAGTTTTGTATGATGCTTCTGCCTAGATGTTTTTACAATAATTAAATTTTGATTATGCAAAAAAGTGATTTTCACATATTTATACAACAAAGTCCTGGCAAAATTTTCTGAATCAATTCTGCCCACCCGTAAATAGAAAAGAGACAGCCCTTTAACTGCTCATTAAGCAAATACAAAATGTAGCTGCACAACTGACATATACATTCCTACCATTCTCAGAAGGTTAACAAACTTGGCAAACAAGGTTGCAGTGTAAAATAAGCGCACCAAGGGTTACTGTACAGTAAAATAAGTACACTACAGTACAAAACAATGAACCATAAGAGCTAAGGCTACATGTCTCTGAGATTAACGTGCTTTTTCCTTCATATCTGCTTATTTTAAAATATCACGCATAGCGTGTTTTAAGTTTAAAAAGTAACAGTTCATACTACCACATGGTTGTGATAAGTAAAATTAAAACATTTTAACAAATTATGTATCTTTACAGAACAATTTCTATTACATAAGCAATATTTGCATAGAATTACACAAGTACATTATACAATATTTAAGCAGCAGTGATGTATGCTGTAAATTATAACTAGATTTAAGCTTAACTGTGGCAAAAATACATACATACATACACAGGTCACTGTACAATATAGGCACACAGCACAACAAACATTGTCTCCACTATTAACAGGAGCTGTGCAACTCCTCAATTTATACTACTTTACATACATTGTACATTTTTACAATACATATGTATACACCTTTTAAATATTTATAAAAATATTTCACAAAATAATACAATAGGTTACAGTAACAGTAAACTGTTCTCCTGATGCAGCATGTGTTTTTCTTAACTTCAATCAGTTCTGTCTTCAAGATTCTAAATGGAGGTGTCTCCCATCTTTGGCCTTCTGTACTTCAGGAATTCACCTCCTGAAAGTTAAAACAAATCGAGCAATTAAAGACAGCATTTACCCCTGAAAGTTAAAACAAACTGAGCAATTAAAGACAGCATTTAAAGGAGAATCGCACCCACAGACTCAAAACACATGCTTATTTTATCATGGTTTGTATTTCCTACATTTTAACACCACTCTGGGACTATTTACAGGTTTTTAAATATTTTTATACGTAATTTCTGAGTCTGACCACATGGGGTCTGGCATCTTGAAGTAATTCTTATTGTTTAGTCTGCCTCTAGCTATCCCATAATGCAGTGCTTATCTGTAAGAAATTACATCACACAGGCCTCTTTCTTCCTAAAGCTCCTGTCACTGCACTGATTTTACATGTATTCACTGCTGTCTTTCAGTCAAGTTTTAAGTAACATTTCACACCATTCAATGACTACTTAAAACACAAACAGTACAAATGCCACAGAACAGACTTTCAAAGTGCTTTTTGTAGCTGCTTCTTTTTAGAATGGCTAACTGCAGTCTTTGGTGAAACCTGAATTGTATTACTTTGATTAATCTCCCATCCCCCTTCACACCTAACTTCCCTAGCTGTCATAGTTTCATAGTTTGGTACTAGGCTATCTGCCCTGGAGCATTTATAAGCCTAGCCATCGTGATGTGGCTTTCGCCACAAAAGTGTGCAGAATAGATTTAGAATACTGTGCCTCTGTCTAGTAGTGACACAGTGAAGACCCCCTTATATAATAGAATTAGTTTACTGTGCCTCTGTCTAGTAGTGACACAGAGATGACCCCTGGGGTAAACCTATGATCTCCCATCCACTCGTCAAGATTTCTCTTGAAGAGAGTCAGTGAGGGGCTTTGCCTAACATGAACTGGGATTCTGTTCCAGAGTATGGGAAGCCTCTGAGTTATGAATCTGTCCCTCCAGCATGTCCTATTCATATTTGTGCTTAGGTTCAAATCTTTAGCTCTCGTAGTTCTGATGGATTTGGATTTTTTGAGGTGGAGCATGTCCATCAATTCCTGATTGGACATGGCCTTGTACATCAGGCACAGATCACCTCTGAGTAGGCGGTATGCTACTGAATAGAGCTGGAGTTTCTTTAGTCTGGCAGCATATGACATATGTTGGAGACCCTTGATCCTCTTGGTGAGGTACTTTTGGGGTCTCTCTAGCTGTTGCAAGTGCCGGGTGAGGTACATATCAAATGGGGCATTGTACTCAATCATGGGCCTGATAAGGGAGGAGTACATGGGCACAATGACCTCCTTTGATCTGGATGTGAATCCCTTCATGATAAGGTGGGCAAGGTAGAAAGTCTTTCTAACCACTTTGGCAACGTGGGTGTCAAATGAGAGGTCACCATCGACTTGGGTCCCCAGGTCTCGGATTACTTTTTCCGTACTCAGTGGGTTACCGCCTATATGATAATTTGTGGGCACTTTGTTTTTCTCAAAGGGGATGACTATACATTTTTTGGCATTTAGTTTAAGGCCATGATTCCAGCACCAGTTGTCCATTTCAGTGAGGCCTTTCTGTAGGATGCATGTGTCAGCTGGTGTATCGACTATGGCGCCTAGTTTGCAGTCATCTGCGAACTTTGTCAGCCACAACCCTCTCATGTTCGCTTTCACATCTGAGAAATAAATGCCTAACAAGAGGGGTCCCAGGACAGAGCCCTGTGGGACACCACTTGTCACTGGCTTTGAGTCTGACATGGCTCCAGCGATTTTGACTTTATGGGTTCGATCCTTTAGCCAGTTTGCCACCCATCTTGTGACATATGGATTTACATTTAAGCTGTTGAGCTTGTCTATGATGCCAGAGTGGGGTATTGTGTCGAAAGCTTTAGCCAAGTCCAGGTAGGCTGTATGGACTGCTTTGCCCTCGTCAATGGCTCTAGTGACTGTTTCGAAAAAGTCAACCAGGTCTAAAAGGCAGGATTCTGCCTTTTACAAAGCCGAACTGGGTGGGATCAAGTGTCTGTAAGTCCCCAATGTCTCTGTTTATTAGTTCCATAATGATTCTTTCCATAGCTTTGCAGACCAGGCTGGTTAAGCTTATGGGGTGGTAGTTACCAGGGTCTGTAGAGGTGCCTCCTTTGTGGAGTGGGACTACTGTTGCTGTACGCCAGTTTTCAGGTACATATCCTGTAGTAAGGCTAAGGTTAAATAGCATTTTTATGTGCGGGTTTAGCTCCTCTTGGAGTTCACGTAGCACGCAACCCGGAATACCGTCAGGTCCCATTGATGCTGTGTTTTTAGCTTTGCTGAGGGCGGTTCTCACCTGAACATCTGAGATGACAGGGAGGTTACATTCAGCTGGGATAAGTATTTCTTCTTTTGGGGGTGAGGGAGGGGAGAAATTTGCACTGAACCTGTCTGCCAGAATGTTGGCAATATCTGTGGGTTCAGTGTATTTTTTGTCATTGTGAACTAACTCTTAACATATCTGAGGGTTTCCGCCCAGGTTTCTAACATAGCTGAAGAAGGCCTTATGGTTATCTTTAGTGTCCACACCGATTTTTCTCTCAAGGTCGGCCTTGGATGTTTTTATGAGAGAACGTAGCTTTCTACTAGTGCTGATCACAGATGCCTTCTCTTTATGGGATTTTGCTCTGTCGTGCAGTAGCTTCCTTCTTTTGTTATATAATTTGTTTATGGCTGGGGTCCACCAGACAGGATGCCTGCCCTTGATGGAGAGGGCCTTAGTTTTATTTGGGATTGCATGATCCATGCATTCTTGGAGATGTCCGTAGAAAGCATTTGTGAAGGATTCTGCATTGTGGGATGTGGTTTCCACTGTCCCAGTGGGCTTAAAGGATACCATCTCAGTTTTAAGAAGTGTAAAGTCGACTTTTGAGAAGTTTTTCACTGTAGTCTTTTGTGTTGGGGGTGGACGTGGGATATGTATATCCAGGGTGATTAGTTTGTGGTCAGATCTCACTAGTGAAGGGTATACTTCCGGTGTGGAGCACTTTGTCCCCATGTTTGTGATGATCAGGTCTAGTATATTATCTCCCCTTGTGAGAGAGATGACTAGCTGTTCCATTGCATTTGAATTTATGAATTCCAGGAACCTTTGGGCTAGGGTGTTTGGGCTAGAATAATGCACCCAGTCTATGTTAGGGTAGTTGAAGTCTCCCAATATGATGGTGTTTGGTGAGACATTCATATCCTCCAATGTCTTCAGGAAGGCTGAGTGGGGTTCCTGAGATTGGGAGGGTGGTCTGTAACATGCTACCAGTTGTACAGCAGTTTTGCCTACGGTTAGTTGCACCTGGATGGTCTCTGATGCTTCATGTGTTGCCACTAACCTGGAGGTGTGGGTGTCCTTGATGAATATGGACACTCCCCCTCCCTTTTTAGTTTGGCCCGAGTTTTGGGGCCGAAAAGCATGATACGAGGTATAGCCTGGTAGCGCTGGGGTGCTCTCAGGAGCCTTGAACCAGGTTTCAGTTACTGCACAGACATTGATGTCCTCCATACTGAGGAGTGCTTCGAGAGCCTGCATCTTGAGATTTAGACTTCTGGCGTTGAGCAGCATTACCCTTAATTTTTTCCATTTTGTTTTCTAAGGAGGTGGGTTTGTCTTTTGAGCCTTGCCTAAAAAGGCACTATGGGGGAGGCAAGAGCCTTAGCCAATATCCGGAAGCCCAGTGGTGACAGATGCAAGCCGTCCCTTGCGAAGCAGCGTGGCTTGTCCAGCATGTCATCCCAAGCAGACAGACATTGGATCCCCCTAGAATGACACCAGTATTTGAGCCAATTATTAAAGCTGGTCATCTTGTCTTTGTATTGTGGCATCATTCTTGGTGAGGGCAAGATGCTGCTCAGGGTCAGGGTCAAACCAGCCTGGGCTACATAATCAGAGAGCTCCTCTATGTCTCTTTTCATGTAGTCCAGGGAGGTACGTCTCGAGTCATTCACGCCGGCATGGACAATGACGGAGTCATATTTGTACTTGCTTTGGAGTGACCTGGGTGCGTGTGTTATGTGGCGGATCCTAGCTCCCGATAAGCAGCTCACCGTTACCCTCTCCTTGTTCAGCCTGGTAAGCGGAAAGTACAGTTTTGTACCTACCATAAATGTAGATGTTCGAAGATCCACATTGCTGCAGTCCTAACACTTGGGTAGTCCGCTGTCCCAGTCGGCCCGAATACCAAAGTATATGGCTGACGTCGGTCAAGGCGCATTAGTCTGACGTCAGGACGTCAGGGTACAAATGCGCATGACCGACGTCATATCCTCAGTCTTTTCTTGCCCCAGATGTCAGAAGACCCTAAAAAGATAAGGCTAAAACCAAAAAACACCACACACTCCTGCACCAAATATATATACAATATATACAAATTTACAAGAGTATAACCTCGCCCACACAATCACCCCTAAACACAGAGGGGAAGGAGGGAGGGTAAATTGGACTGCAGCAATGTGGATCTTCGAACATCTACATTTATGGTAGGTACAAAACTGTACTATGTTCTTCATACCACATTGCTGCAGTCCTAACACTTGGGTAGAATCCCAAAGCAGAGGTAAGGGAGGCTGGCAAATCATAAGGAAGCAGGAGCTGACAACATGCCCTGCAAAACAGCCGTGGCAAAACCAGCCCTAGATTTAGAGTAGAGAGGAAGGTGGTAATGCTTAGAGAAAGTATGCACTGAACTCCAAGTAGCTGCCTCCAAAATATCCTTAGTTGCCACCCCTTAGAAATGCTGTTGAAGTGGCAGTAGCCCTAGTGGAATGAGGCCTAATCCCAGCTGGAATCTCCTTGCCATGATGGGAATAACAAAATGCAATGCAAAACCCAATCCACTTAGAAATAGTTTGTTTTGACACAGGCTTGCCCTGAGAACTCAAAGCAAAAGAAACAAACAACTGCTGAGACTGCCTAAAATCCTTAGTCCTGCTTAAATAATAACGCAACTGCCTGTGTACATCTAAAGTGTGCAAAATCTTTTCCCCCTTATTTTGGGGATCTGCATAAAAGGTAGGCAAATGAATAGTTTGGTTTAAAGCCACACTAGAAACCACTTTAGGCATAAAGGAAGGATTAGTACGTAAAGATACCCTATCCTTATGAAAAATCAGGAAAGGCTCAACCGCCATAAGGGCCTGCAATTCAGACACCCTTCTTGCAGATGTAATGGCTAACAAAAAAGCAGTCTTCCAAGATAAATATTTCAACTCAGCAGTAGCTGCAGGCTCAAAAGGTTGTAGAGTGAGTTTCTCCAACACAAAATTGAGGTCCCAAGCAGGAGTAGGAGCTCTGTGTGGGGGTCTTATATTCTTTGCCCCTCTAAGAAATTGCTTGAACAAAGGATGAGAAAACAATGGTGGGTCACAATCATAGTGAGCTGAAATTGCTGCAGCATGAATCTTAATGGAAGAGAAAGACAAACCTTTGTCCAATAACTCAGTAAGATATTGAAGAGCCACACTCAAATTTGGCTCAGAAACATCCAAATCCTTTGCTGCACACCAAAATAAAAATCTCTTCCATTTTCCTGCGTACACTTTCCTTGTACTAGGTCTTCTGGCTTCCATAATCACATTCAAAACTTGTTGAGGAAGCTGAGACCTGCTATGGTTCAAAACAGAATATGCCAAGCTGTTAGATGAAGAGAGTGAAGCTTGACATTGAGCAGATGCCCATCCTTCTGAGACAATAGGTGTGGAATCAAAGGTAAGGGCCATGGAGGCTTCCTTACCAGACTCCTCAGCAATGGGTACCAGTGCTGCCGAGGCCAATCTGGAGCTATTAAAATCATCCTTGGCTTGTCTTGTCTGACCTTTAGAAGTACCTTTGGGAGGAGAGGCAGAGGTGGAAAGGCATACACATGAAGATTTTTCCAACTGAAAGAAAGAGCATCCACTTTCCAGGCTGTGTGATGAAACCTTTTCATGCAAAACTTTGGCAGCTGGTGGTTCAGTGGAGAAGCGAACAGATCTATGTCTGGAGTTCCCCATGACACTGTCAATGTCTGAAATACATGAAGATCCAGTTTCCACTCGTGGGGATCCATGATTTGCCTGCTTAACACATCTGCTAAGGAGTTCTGTGCTCCTGGCAGAAACCTTGCTTGAAGATTCAGCTGCAAGCTTAACGCAGTCTCCCACAAAATCATTGCTTGCCTGCATAGAGGATAAGAATGTGTTCCCCCTTGTTTGTTGATGTACCACATGACAGTTGTGTTGTCTGTTAGAATCAACACCTGCCCTGGAAGAAGTAAATCCTTGAAAGCCAGTAATGCAAACTGGACTGCTAACATCTCCTTCATGTTGATATGTAGATGCTGCAGTCTGGCAGGCCACTTGTCTTGTATCCACTTTCCATTCAGATGAGCTCCCCAAGCTGTGTCTGAGGCATCTGTCGTTAGAATCTGACTCGCCTCTGGCCGGGTCACAGAGAGTCTCTTGTTTAGGTGACATTCCTGAGCCCACCACAAAAATTCCTTTTGAATGCAAGGTATTATTTGAATGACAGTGTCCAAATCCTGGCAGTGCTGTGTCCATACATTTTGAGATACCACTGTAGCTTCCTCATATGCAGTTTGGCATTGGGAAGTACCAGAATACAAGATGCCATGAACCCTAAGGCTTGAAGGACTGTCCTTGCAGTCAGCCCGGACTGATGAGATAGTTGATGGAAGTAAAGAGAAAGATTCTTTTGTTTGTCCGGGGTTAAAAAGGCCATCTGGGTTGCTGTATTCAGTCTCACACCCAGAAAGCACATGTCTTGAGAGGGTACTAGACTGGACTTTATTTCGTTCACAGAATACCCTAGGCATCTTAGCACTGCTATCACATATTCCAAATGCTGAAGAAGCACGTCCCTTCCTTGAGCCAGAATCAGGCAATCGTCCAAATAAGGATAGATTTGTATTCCTTTTAGCCTGAAGAAAGCTATCACTGGAGCCAGAACCTTTGTGAATACTCTGGGCAGTAGATAAGCCAAAGGGCAATGCAGAGAACTGATAATGAGAATTCCCAGCTCGAAAACGCAGATATTTCCTGCAAATTAGTCTGACAGGAACATGAAGGTAAGCTTCCTTGAGATCCAAAGTTACCATCCAGTGATCTTTGCCCAGCAGAGGTAAAAGCTGTTGTAACGTCAACATTTTGAACTTGGGAATGTCCAGATAAGTGTTGAGGATAGACAGATCCAAAATTGGTCTCCAAGTGTTCCCCTTTTTTGGTACTAGGAACAGGCGAGAATAAAATCCTAGGCCCCTTTCTGGCACAGGAACCGCTGAATGGCCCCTATTTGGAGCAACAGAGAAATTTGCTTGTGAGCCTCTTTCCTTTGTTGAGGAGGAATGTCTGGCATGCCTTTGAAAGGAGGCAAGGTATGGAAATAAAACCTGTAACCGTGGTGAATGATATCCAATACCCATCTGTCTTGTGTAATTAAACTCCAGTTTTCTTTGAAAAGTGCCAACCTTCCTCCCAAAGGTGCTGCCAGACGAGAAGATTCTGGCAGCTGAAAAGGCAGGTCATTGTGTCTGTTTACGAAAGGACTGACCCCTGCCCTCACCAGAAGACTGAGCAGGTGAACTCCCTGTTCTAGGCCTAAAAGAACCTTGAGCTCTGCCTCTACCACGTCTAGACCTACCCCTAGACTGGGAATCATAAGCAGGATATGTCCACCCCTTGGTAGGCCAATTTCTACTAAACTTGAGGCTGAACCTGCAAAAATCTTTAACAGTCTGCATAGACTTAGCCTTGTCTTCCATTTTCTTTAGAACTGCTTCCACAGGCGAACCAAACAACACATCAGATTGTAAAGGAGCATCTAAAATCCTTGTTTTCACATGCTCAGCTAAATTCTGATCCCTCAACCAGGCATGCCTGCGAAGAACCGAACCAGTGGCAGCCACCCTCGAAGAGGCCTGCACAGCATCAAAACCACATTGCAAAGAATGCTTACCCACCTGTTCAGAAACATGAACTAAATCCTGCAACTCTTTACACTCAATACCTTCCGCCAAAGCATCTACCTTAGACTTTAATTGTGAAAGGAGATAATTTTGGTATTTTAACATGTGAAACTGGCAATTCAAAGCTCTCATGGCCAAAGTGGAAGAAGTATACACTTTCTTTCCCCATCTATCCAAAGCCCTAGCCTCTTTATCTGGAGGAACAGGATTTTTAACCACAGAAGCCTTAACACCTTTAGGCCCCTGTGAAACAGTTTCTGGGTCTGCCCTAGGACTCTTAAAAGATACTTATGAGCTTCAGGCACCCTATAATATCTATCCGGTTTAACTGGAGCAGGAGGCAAAGAGTCAGGGTTCAGAGAAGCCTCTGCAAAACATCCTCTACCACATCTAGAACAGGAGGTATAGCTAAAGGCCTATGCTGGGGTAGAAACAAAATTCCCTAAGCCTTTTCCTGGAATCAGAGAAATCCTGACCTTCCCATTTAAAATGTTCCCTCATGGAATGAAGAGTCTCTGAAAATGAAAAATCCTCAGGAGGAGAAGCAGAAGGAGTAGAATCATCTACATCAGAATCAGAGTAAGGGAATACTCCTGCAAGTCTTCAGCCGAAGACTCAGAAGCATCCGAACACTGCTCAAAACTCCCAAGCTCAGGTTCCACCCTAGGCCTCTTATCAGGAGGGGGCATAGAACCTCTAATCATTGTAATCAAATCTTCTGCCATCTTAAGCATATGCTTCTTAGGTACAGACCCTGAAGAACTAGGGGTAACTCCTGAAACAAAACCTGGCCTGCCCCTGGGAGAAGCCTTGGAAACAGCAGGTGAGGGCCTAACCACCTTAGGAAGGGAGGGAAGAACAGCTACCTGAGAAGCCCCTTCCGCCTGGCCTACCTCCTGAGAGGTCACATCTTGCAATAATAAAGTCTCTCCCTGGGATTCCAAAGAAATTTCTGGCTGAACCCCTGGCTCCACCGAGCCCTCTAAAGAACCGACGTCCGGGACGGACGGTTCTTCCAGCCTAGGCTTTGCTGTTTTGTCCTTGCGCTTTTTGACGAAGCGGGCGTCGGAGCATCCGACGGCATTTTATAATTACACCGCTTCCCAAAAACTAACCTGGCACAATCTAATCTTCTCTTTATAGTGCGTTTGTTAAATCTAGCACAAGAGCGACAGCCAACAACGTCGTGCTCAGGCCCTAAGCAAGGTATACACAAGGTATGGTAATCCCTATGAGGTTATCTGTTTCCCACAAGAAATACAGTTATTCACTTTTTCTGACATCCGGTAAAATACTGAGGCAAGAAAAAACCAAAATAATCCCCAACGGGGTACTTAGCCAACTTGGATTCGGTCTGAAACTCCGACTTCTGAAAATCTCAGAACGCCAACCTGCACTTGCAAAACTGCTTCTGCATCGGACCATGCGGCAAAAAAGACTGAGGATATGACGTCGGTCATGCGCATTTGTACCCTGACGTCCTGACGTCAGACTAATGCGCCTTGACCGACGTCAGCCATATACTTTGGTATTCGGGCCGACTGGGACAGCGGACTACCCAAGTGTTAGGACTGCAGCAATGTGGTATGAAGAACATCGTCAGTGTGTCTGACTATAGAGTCGCCTATTACTAGTGTATCAGGCATGGTGTTTGGCCTTAAGGGCTGTGATTGTTTGTCACACTGATTTATTGAAGTATGTGATGCATGTGTTATGTTTTGAGGTGGTGGATTTTTGGGTGTCTGCTTTGGCAGCCTCTGTTGTTTTGGTAAGTTTTTTGTTAGAGCCTCCGAGTATGTCTTTGTGTTTTTATGTGTTTGGTTTGCAGTTGTGGTAGGTCTATGTGGGACTGGGTTTGGTGTGTGTGTGGTTACCTTCTCCTCCTGTCTGGTCTTGCCAGTCCTGAGTTGAGAGAGTTCAGAGTCAAAGTGCTAAGGGTAATTTGGGAGGTTACCTGTTGTGATTGACAGCTCACAGCAGGAGACTTGGCTCATGTACTGTTTCCTTGTTCTAGCCTTTGCTTTCTGTATGGGTAGGGGAAGGACCAGGGAGCTGTGACATCACAGCATGGGTGGGTTTTTTAGGATGGTAGAGGTAATGTCAGTTTAGGGAGGGAAATGGCCAGAAAACTACCTGCATTCAGTGGCCTTCGTGACATTCGTGAATTGGAGGCTGCAGCAGGGCTGGACAAAAGTTTTTTGAAAGTGAAACCACCACAGTACAGTAAGGTACTGTTCTAATGGAGAGAAACAGTCAATTTAAAATACTTTAAATGCTGTATTTTTGTTTATTCATAGCAAGGACAATAAATAGGGAGAAAAAAGACAGAAACTGAGCATTTAATAGAATCCCATTGTTGTCCTTTAACAAATGTATTCTAATTTGCAAAAACTAAGCTAATGTATGGTTATGTTAGTGGTTACATATACATAATGTGCAAAGAGAAAACTCTTCTTGTAATGTATTTTTTCTGTCAGTCAAGGGAGAAAAGGTATATTTTTGGAGGATGAATTATGTAGGACTGCTTATGGAATGCAACAAT
This sequence comes from Protopterus annectens, assembly GCF_019279795.1. Lineage (NCBI taxonomy): Eukaryota > Metazoa > Chordata > Ceratodontiformes > Protopteridae > Protopterus > Protopterus annectens. The sequence continues at coordinate 141,183,996 of NC_056751.1, forward strand.
TTAAGATTTCTCCAACATAATGCAAGGGCTCTTGAATGGTAAATTCAAAGGTCCATTTTCATGAAGCATTAAAACATCAGGGCCCACTGCAGAACCCTCATGGCATCATGCATCTGGCACCACTGACACTTAGGACACTACGACTTACAAAGCCACAGGCTGGATGAAGGAGGTTTGAATGAAAGAAAAATAGAAAGAATGTATGTTATTTTCTATAGTGGCAAAAATATGAAACATGTCTTGGTACCCAGGAAACTGACTATAAAACTACTCAAAAGAGTTGGGCTGGAGTCAGGTGCAAAGTTTACTGCATTCCACTGTACCATACAAGACCGTTTCAGCAACTGGCCACCAGGAGCTAGCCTTCTGAACAAGGAAACAATTTTTGTCCACTGTAGAAGAAAAGTGAGGTAAGTAATTTTTCAGCTCTCTAGGGGTAGGGGTAAGGCTAAAATGTGAATTCCCAAATTAGTAATGTCCATGTCTCATTCAAACATGCAGGAATCTACTTGGCCATTTCCTGACCTTCGTGTGCAAGCAAGTATTCTGAAGAGTAAAAAAACATTTCAAATCTTCTATGATGAGTAGCTGAAAAGGCAGACACACAAAGGCAGCTACACAAAAGGACCAATTACGTGCAAAACTGGCTTTAGGATCCACAATTTCTTTAGAACTTAAAAAAAGTCTGGAAAATATACAATTCCTTGTTGGTCTTGCTGGACATCCTGGATATTTCTTTTTTGGGGAAGTACTTTATCTCCTTCCTTGCACAGCTTTCTGACAATGTGGGGCATCTGACAATGACAGAGATAGAGTGGTGGCTGGGGTTGGACTGCGGGTCACTACATGACACCTTGGGACCACATGTGGCCTACCAGTAGTAGTGACTTCTGCCTCTGGGCTACTGCTCTGCTCTTGTTGGTATCCAGTGGAAGAAATCTGCTGAGACCCAAGAGAGTTGCTGCAGATAAACCACAAGATGCCAAAATGTTTTAACAGCATGATGATGGCATTTCCAGAATAAAAAAAAATGCTCTGTTTAAGCATTCTGCAAGATGTTATGATTTTAAGACATTCAGTTTTTTTATGTTTTGGTCATGTAGTGGAAAACCTTAGGAGTGGTCACATGGTTAATGAGTTAAGACTACAGCAAGTAGAGTTGGCAAATCTTACTTGATGTTTCTATCTCCACTGGTTTCTGTGATCATAGTAATTTCAAAAACTGTTTTCAAAAAGAGACTATGATTTATAACTGACTATGATTGTTTTTTTTTGTATTGTATGGATGTCCTATTATTCATATGCTGCTCAAGTATAACATGAGGGATTCTGCCTCTGGTTGACTCGTACATCCTGCTGTTTTACAAAAAGTTATATTCTACTGCAAAGGTATGTGTGTCGGCCTGCTGCATTCAGCGTACATCAGCCATAAATGGATGGTAGGTATAAAGCAGACGTCAGCACCCACCTACCTCAGAACTTTTCTGCCCCCTGTGTGACTGTTAGCTCCGGTCATCACTTGCTTGGAGCCGTGTTCAGATGTACCCCATAGTGGTTTTTGGTTATATTTTTGCTACTCTGTTGGGGGTTAATGTCCAGTAGAAAGGGAAAGTGTCGGTGTGGAAGGCAGATTCCACATAAAGACTCGCATGAGCTCTGCCTATTCTGTCTAGGCCAAGAACACGACCGCATAATTTGTGAAATCTTGTCAGGCTTTTGTTCCCAAAACACTTCCATCTGGCCATGTTAAAATTGTATCCAGAGCATCAGGGCTTAAAAAGCTTAGCCAAAGACATAGACCAGACGTCAAGAACCTCAGAAGAGCTGCCCACAAAAAAGGCCAAGAAATCTTGGCCTGATCCTACTGCTGCTCTCTCTACTCTGTACCTCTTGAGGCCGTTGAAAGCCCAGAGTCAGTGTTGGAATCCGCGGACATTCCACTGATGGGTACCCAGGAGGAAGCAGTCAAAGAAGCCCAGAGGGAGTCGCAAGCGTTCAACTTGGGCGCCGAGGGGGGGATAACGCTGGTCATTTAAAAGGGCCCACTTGGGGTTTCCCAAACAGCTGTCCGCAAAGACGTTATTTCTGATATTGTGGAGTGCCACCCGGCCCTCCGTCCCTGCACTGCATTAGGACACATCTATGTTGGATGCTCCCAAAAAGAAGCAAAAATCAAAACATATTCTTCCTTCTCAATTGTCCGCACCATCTTACCAGGTACCTGATTGGCACGCCTTTACTCAGGGCCTACTTAATGCCTTCCTTGCATTACACCAGGCCTCTACCCCTGCCCAGGCCCCTTTCAGTCTCTACTTCTAAGGGAAAATTAGTACCAGATATTTCCTCTGAAGAAGACGATTCTTCAGGGGATGAATCCCTAAGTTACACATCACAAACTGTCTCCCCTCTGGGGTATGTTTCTCCAGAAGAGGAGTCAAATGGAACAGATTTCCCCAGGGGAAGACATTATCATTGGGGAAGCAATAGTGCAGATGAAGGACTTGTTTTAGTGGGACTGCAGTCAGGTTACTGAGACTCAAAAGCGATATTATGACCTCTTACAAATGGAGTCCCCTAATCCATCTGCAGTTCCTCCTGTGCATCCTGCCTTTTTGGATGCCTTCCTGGCTGCCTCTACAGCCCCAGATTTACAACCCCCTGCATCAAAGTGCCAAGATAGACTTTGTAAAGTCCTTGAAGATGTAAAATTCCTCTTCTAGGCCCCTTCTGCAGACCCTGCCACGATTTTTGTGGCTGCAGACAAAACATTCAAACTTCTCCCCTCCACTTCCCTCCTTCCTTCAGATAAGGAAAGCAGAATAATAGAAAGACTGGGCAAATAAGTATACACATTTGCCACTTCAGCCGTGACAGCCATCAACTACCAAACTCATATGGCCAAATATTCCTTGGCCCTTCTTACTGATGTTATTAAACAGTTGGGCGACCTTCTGGATTCCCCTATCAAAGCTAAGGTCTCTAGTCTGTTAAAATTCCTGCAGTCAAGTAACTAGACACTCCATTAAGGGTAGTTATGATGCAATGGAGGCTTCATCAAAGGCTGCAGCCTCAGGTTCCGTCATCAGGAGATATCCCTGGCTTAGGCTACAGCCTCTGTCTGATGACATTAAGTCAAAACTCATGGACGCTCCCTTGGATAACAAGGCTCTGTTTGGTTCAGCGGCTGCTGAACACTTTAAGGCCTTTCAGGTGAAGGGCAAAGAGCTCCTGGACCTCAGACATATTTGTCTCCCCGGTTCCCCGCTTCCAAAGGAACTATCCAGCTACAACTACCTTTGTGAGAAGGCCTTTCAGACATGTGCCATCTAAAGGGAAAAAAGATTTAAGGAAGCAGACCCCCTTTCCAGGTCTTCTCCCTCTACTCCAGTTCAAAAACAGCCTTTTCAGGCCAAGCGTGGTAGTATGTGACAACCAGGCATTAAACCCAGACACCCCCCCCCTCTCCATGTACCTGTGCCTGTCCTTCCCTGCTTGGAAACAGGTTACCCATGATTCTTGGGTCCTCTCAATAATAAAACTAGGTTATTTCATGGTATGGGTAACCAGACCTACCTTCAGAGGCATTCCTCAGCTCCCTCAAGACCAAATGGCTTCCTTTTCCCCAGTTCTGCAGACCCTCCTCTCTCAAAGCACAATTCAAGAGGTACCGCCACAATCAAGAGGGAAAGGATTCTACTCCAGGATGTTCCTGGTCCCCAGGAAAGAAGGTCCCTGGAGACCTATCTGGGATTTGTCCCAGCTAAACACATTCCACAAGGTCCGTTTCTTTTGGATGCTAACCCTTCCTACTCTCCTTCCCCTGATCCTCCCTCAGGCCTTCATGGAGTCGTTGGATATAAAGGATGCCTACTTACATATTCCAATCCATCCTCCTTTCAGGAAATTCCTTCATTTCTCAGTGGGTTCTGCACATTTTAGTTTTGTGCTTTGCCATTTGGTCTCTCTACAGCCCCAAGAGTGCTCACAAATTGTCTAGCCCCAGTCATCGCCTTTACCAGAACGCAGGGGATCCAACTCTTCCCCTACCTGGATGATAGCCTAATCCAGGCATTGTTCCCACAGTTAGTCCAACAACATCCAGACTTCACCATCACCCTCCTGAGGCACATGGGGTTCACCATAAATCTTCACAAACCCTCCCTGACACCCTCTCAGGCTCATGCGCTCTTAGGATGCAGGATTTTAATAGGACAAATGATGGCCAGTCTCTCTCCAGACAAGATTCTGTCCCTCGCATCCTATTTCCAGGAGATTCTCCCTCTTCAAGCACTGTCAGCCAGGGAGTTTCTGAGGCTCCTGGGATTCATGGCCTCCACCATTCCCACAGAGCTGTTGGACATGCTCCACTTAAAGAAATCCCAATCCCTCCGAGCTACACGCTCTAGGGACCTAAATCTTGTCACCACAGTAAACAGAACATGCTGGAGGGATAGATTCCTGTCCCAGACACTTCCCATACTCTGGAACAGACTACCTATCTATGTCAAACAGAGCTCCTCAGTAGCACTCCAAGAAAAATCTTGATGATTGGATGGGTAATAGGAAATTCACACCGGGGATCACTTCTGTGATTCTGCTTGACAGGGGCACAGGAAAATAATTTTCTTGGGTGGCGAAAGCCAGGGTACCTTTCTGGCTAGGCTTGTATAGGCCACAGGGCCAATAGCCTAGTACCTACCTATGAAGACTACACAAGGAAATTCCAATGGTACTTAAAGGCGACATGGAAACAACACCTGCTCCCTCTGGAGTTTATGATACCCCTGCTTTCCTGCCTTTCCAGAGAACTTAATTGGTGGACTTCATAGATCTCTGCCAATACAGGTTTTCCCCTGCAACACCTTCCCCCCCAACCAGGATCTGTACACAGATGCTTCAGGCTCAGGTTGGGGCACAACCTTAGGAGAATGGAAAGTGAGATATTTAGACACAGGGCCAACAGAGGGAACACATCAATATCAAGGAAATGAGAGCCTTGATTCTGGACCTCCAAATCTTCAAGGATCAGTCTCTACCAGGTGTGCTGAGATGGTACACAGACAATACCACTGCTCAACAAATGGGGAGGGGGGAACAAAGTCCTACCACCTATGCAGATTGGCCATACAGGTGTGAGAAATCGCCCAACAGAGACACAAACTAGCCGTCTACATAACTTCTGCAGAAAATGTGATGGCAGATGCTCTAAGCAGGTCCATGACTCTATCCCACGAATGGATGCTAAACAGGGATGTGTTGCTGTACCTGGTCCATCGATGGGGTATACCTCAGGTACACGTTTTTGCCTCGCCAATGAAAGTACAGTTGTGTACACTTCATAATTGTAGATGTTCGAGTGTATTCACTGTTGCAGTCATCACACTTGGGTTATCTGCCTGCAAGTAGCCTTCAGTCAGCCCGAATACCAGAGCCTTGGGATTTTTGCGTCGGTTGCTGTCACCTCTTCCATAACATCAGGTCGTCAGGGGTATAAAACATGCAGCTGACGCCATTACATCAGTTGCTCTTGCCCCAGATGTCAGGAGCCCCCAAAATAGGAAGTTATTACTCAGTGTGGAACTCCAGTAAAAAGTAAATACCCTTGCCATAAAATATGGCCATAAAGAGGATAGGTAGAAAGGATACAGAAAACCAGGGGGATGGAGGGAGGGAAACCAGGACTGCAACAGTAAAGACACTCTAACATCTACATTTATGGTACATGTACACAACTGTATTATGTTTGCGTTTCACTGCTGCAGTCATCACACTTGGGTTGATTCCCAAAGATGAGGAAGGGTGGAGGCAGTCGAGAGGTGTTAGGGCTGGCTAGCAGGCCTTGTAAGACTGCTGTAGCAAATCCAGCTCTGGATTTAGAAAAAATAGGTAAGTGGTAATGCTTGGTGAAGGTGTGTACAGAACTCCAGGTTAAAGCTTCCAGGATGTCCCTGATAGGGACTCCCCTGAGAAATGCTGTAGAGGTTGAAGTAGCTCTAGTGGAATGAGTTCTGATCCCCACAGGGGTAGGTTTTCCATGGTGCTTGTAGCAGAAAATGGATGCAGTGTGCTATCCATTTGGAAAGAGTTTGCTTTGAAATGGCCTTGCCCTCTGCCCCTGTAGCAAAGCTGATTAGCAGCTGGTCAGCTTTTCTGAAAGGCTTAGTCCTGTCAAGGTAGAACCTGAGCTGTCTGTGCACTTCCAAGGAGTCCAGGATACTTTCCCCTTTATTCTGAGGATTAGGAAAAAAGGTTGGCAAATGGATGGATTGGTTTAGAACCACACTGGATACCACCTTGGTCATAAAGGAAGGGTTAGTCCTGAGGGAAACCCTGTCAGCATGGAAAATAATGAAGGGCACCACCATTAGTGTCTGTAACTCATAACTCAGACACTCTTCTTGATAAAGTAATAGCTAGAAGTAAGGCTGTTTTCCAAGAGAGGAATTTTAACTCTGCTGAAGCAGCAGTTTCAAAGGGGGGGTGTGAGCTTCTCCAGTACAAAGTTAAGGTCCCAGGCCGGGTGGGAATTCTCCTAGAGGGTCTTAAATTGTTAGCTCCTCTCAGGAACTGTTTGATGAGAGGGTGAGAAAAGAGAGGAGGCTCAGTATTATAATGAGCTGAGATGGCAGAGGCATGAATCTTAATGGATGAGAAGGATAGGCCTCTGTGGAGCAGCTCTACTAGGTAATCAAGGATTTGAGGTAAGTTAGGCACAGCTGTGTCCTTTCCTTGAGACTTACTCCAAGAACAATACCTTTTCCACTTTTCAGCATATGATTTCCTAGTACTAGGCTTTCTGGCCTCAAGGATTATGTCCAGCACCTGTTTGCTGAGGGATGCTGGTGGTGCATTTAGGGAATAAGCCAGGCTGCAAGGTTTAGGGTTTGCAGCTGTGGATGGAAATTCTGTCCCACCTGCTGAGACAGCAGGGAAGGTGTGTGATGTAGGTGCCAGGGTGGCACTGCTGTCAGACTGCGTAGGAGTGGGTACCAGTGCTGGCGTGGCCAGCCTGGTGCAATAAGGATTGCCCTTGGCCTGTCCTGTTTGCTCTTGAGTAGTACTCTGGAGAGGAGGGGCAGAGGAGGAAAGGCATAAATTGAGAAGTTTACCCATGTAAAGGATAGGGCGTCCACCTTCCAGGCTCTGCTGTGAGGGTTCCTGGTGCAAAATTTGCTCAATTGGTGGTTTTGGGGGGAGGCAAAAAGGTCCACGTCTGGTGTTCCCCACCTCTGGGTTAGAAGTTTGAATGAGTTGGGGTCCAGTTTCCACTTGTGAGGGTCCAGCAGATTTATGCTTAAGTAGTCTGCCAGTGAATTTTGCTTGCCTGGCAGGAATTGAGCTTGTAGGTGGCACGGGATGCGCAAGGCTGTGTTCCACAGAGCCATGGCTAACCTGCAAAGTGGGCAAGAATGAGTTCCGCCCTGCTTGTTTATGTACCACATAACTGTAGTGTTGTCTGTCTTTATCAGGAGCTGTCCTGGAAGGATAAGGTATTTAAAGACAGTCAGAGAATTCTGTACAGCTAGCATCTCTTTTTGATTGATATGCAGGGGAATTTGTTCTGGGCTCCATTTGCCTTGAATGCATTTGCCTGTCATGTGAGCCCCCCCGAGCATAGTCTGATGCATCTGCTGTCAGGGTTTGGGCGGTGAGGGGTTGAGTGAAAGGAAGTCTCTTCTTCAGTTTTTCTTGCCCCAGATGTCAGGTGCCCCCAAAAGGGTAGGCTAAAATTCTGCTTATAAAAAAGCATGCACTAACAAACAATACCTTCATCTACAAGCAAATACACCACATAGGTTTTATAGAATAGAGAAGTACAGATAAGCCCCAGCAATGAAAGGGGGATGGTGGGAGGGTAACCTGGACTGCAACAGTGAATACACTCGAACATCTACATTTATGGTAGGTACACAAAGTACAGTTTTGTACCTACCATAAATGTAGATGTTCGAGTGTCTTAACTGCTGCAGTCATTACACTTGGGTTACCATGCCGTCAAGCGGTCCCGTAGTCGGCCAGAGTTCCAAAGTCTTGGTCCGGCATCGGTTGCTGTCGCCTCTTCCCTGACGTCAGTGCACCAGGGGGTATATAAGATGCAGCCAACGCCATTTTCTTCAGTTTTTCTTGCCCCAGATGTCAGGTGCCCCCAAAAGGATAGGGAATACATATTGCTTAATTCTGACCGACGTCTAAGCGTCCGTCGGTTAAAAGAAGCACAGGCTAGACAAGCTGCTACGTCGTGGTCTGGGCCTAAACAAGGTAAGCAGTAAGAGTGGAAATCTTTATGAGGTATTTGTTTCCCACAAGTTAAACAGTTACTCACTTTTTCTGACATCGGCTGAGGCAAGAAAGAGTCCCCAACAGGGTACTTAGCTTTTTAGAAGTCTTCGAAGTAGTATTCGGTATGAAATCGCTGGTTCTGACCGACTGGCACTTGCGAACAGCTTCTGCTTCGGGCGCCACGCGGCAAGAAAGACTGGGGAAAATGGCGTCGTCTGATGCCTTTATACCCGAAAAACTGCAGCTATGACGTCGGGTGAAGTGCGACACCAGCCGAAGCCAGACCCAGACTTTGGAATCCGGCCGACTGAAGGGCTGCCTGACGACAGGACTACCCATTTGTAAGGACTGCAGATGCATCCTTGAAGGACATCATACATAAGGTAAAAACATAACCTTTAGTAGCTAGCAAATACGCCACATAAAAAGTATAGTGTAGAAAGATATAGATAAGATCCAGCTAAGAAAGAGGGAAAGGCGGGTGGGTAACCAGGACTGCAGCAGTGAAGACACACTAACATCTACATTTATGGTAGGTACAAAACTGTACTATGTTCGTGTTTCACTGCTGCAGTCATTACACTTGGGAAGAATCCCAAAGCTCAGTTAGGGTGGCTGGTGCTAGACAGGATTTGGTGTGGCTATGAGGCCCTGCAGCACTGCAGTGGCAAAGCCAGCTCTGGATCTGGAGTAAAGAGGCAAGTGGTAATGCTTGGTAAAGGTGTGCACTGAACTCTTAAGTTGCAGCTTCCAAAATGTCCTTGGTAGGTACTCCTCTAAGATAGGCAGTAGAAGTTGCAGTTGCCCTGGTGGAATGTGGTCTGATGTTAGATGGTACAGGCTTCCCATGCTGTGTGTAGCAGAACAGGATACAGTGTCCTATCCACTTTGAAATGGTCTGCTTTGAAATAGCCTTTCCCTGTGATCTTGCAGCATAGGATACAAACAATTGCTCAGTTTTCCTGAAAGCTTTTGTTTTGTCCAAGTAGAAGCGTAATTGTCTGTGTATGTCCAAGGAATGTAGAATTCTCTCCCCTTTATTCTGGGGGTTTGGATAAAATGTTGGCAAGTGAATAGCTTGGTTGAGAGCCACGTTGGATACCACCTTAGGCATAAATTAAGGGTTTGTTCTTAAGGAATACTTGTCTTGGTGAAAAATGATGAAGGGCTCCACTGCCATTAGTGACGGTAGTTCTGAGACTCTTCGTGCTGAGGTTATTGCCAGTAGCAGGGCAGTTTTCCATGATATATATTTTATTTCTGCTGCATTGGCTGTCTCAAAAGGAGGTAAAGTGAGTTTTTCCAAGACAACATTGAGGTCCCAAGTAGGTGTTGGTGCTCTCTGGGGTGGTCTTATGTTTTTCTGCCCCTCTGAGGTACTGCTTTAGCAATGGATGAGAGAAAATAGGTGGATCTGTGTTGTAATGAGCCGAGATGGCAGAAGCGTAGATCTTAATGGATGAGAATGATAGTCCTTTGTCCAGCATCTCAGTTAAGTATTGTAGTATCTGAGGTATGTTAGGGACAAGAGGGTCAAGGCTTTGAGCCTGTAACAGCTTTTGAGAGAGGTGTTGCCTGTTTGGCTAATGAATCTGCCATGCAGCCAGGGATAAAGTTTTCATCTGACTGTGTAGGCTCTGATTGTTTTGTTGAGTCAGAATGTGTGGAATTTGAGGTAAAATCCAAGGTGGGCCTTGAGCTAAGTTCTTTAAGATTAGGTACCAATGTTGGCGTGGCCAGTCTGGAGCAATCAGAATCATCTGTGGTTTTTCTTGTCTGGCTTTTAGGAGAACCTTTGAAAGGAGAGGCAGAGGAGAGAAGGCATAAACGTGTAGGCTTTTCCAGCTGAACGAAAGAGCATCCACTTTCCATGCTTGTGTGTGATAAGTCCTTGTGCAGAATTTTTGTAGTTGGCAGTTCATTGGGGAGGCAAAGAGATCTTTGTCCGGGCATCCCCATTTTTGCATTATCATGCTGAAAACTTGTGGATTTAATTTCCACTTGTGAGGATCCATGATGTTTCTGCTTAGGTCGTCTGCCAGTGTATTTTTCTTTCCTGGCAGGAATTGAGCTTGCAGATGAACTTGATAAGTTAGAGCTGTGTTCCACAAGGTCATGGCTTGTCTGCATAGGGGGTAAGAATGAGTGCCCCCTTGCTTGTTTATGTACCACATTACTGTGGTGTTGTCCGTCTTTAATAATAATTGTCCTGGATGCAGAAGGTCCTTGAAAGCTGTTAGGGCATTTTGTACAGCCAACATCTCTTTTTGATTGATGTGTAGATGCATTTGGTCTGTGGTCCATTTGCTCTGAATACATTTTTCTGCCATGTGTGCTTCCCAGGCGTAATCCGAAGTATCTGTTGTTAAAGTCTGCCTGGCTGTGGGTAGTGTGAAAGGCTGACCCTTGTTGAGGTGACATGCCTGTGCCCACCATCAAAACTCCTGTTGCAGGCAGGGAATGAGTGGTATTACAGTTTCCAAGCTGTGACAGTGTTGATTCCAAACACTTTTTAGGTACCATTGTAATTTCCTCATAAGCAGTCTGGCATATGGAATTAGAAGTATGGAGGATGCCATGAATCCCAAGACCTGCAGAATTTTTCTTGCAGGGAGTTGGGACTTTGTTGCCGTCAATTGAAAATACTGTCAGTTGTCCTTGTTTGTCTGGCATGAGATAAGCCATCTGGGCCGTTGTATTTAAGCTGGCACCCAGGAATATTATCTCTTGTGAGGGCACTAGTTTTGACTTCTTTTCGTTTACCGTGTACCCTAGGCAACTTAACTTTTTTACAAACGCCAGATGCTTTAGAAGAATGTCCTTGCTCTCTGCTTGAATCAGGCAGTTGTCCAGGTATGGATAAATGTGAATTCCTTTTTGTCTGCAAAATGCAATTACTGGTGCCAGGCACTTTGTGAAGACCCTGGGCGCAGCAGATAAGCCAAAGGGCAGTGCAGAGAATTGGTAGTGTATCGAACCAGCAATGAATCTGAGGTATCTTCTGCAATTTTGTCTGATAGGGACATGCAGGTATGCCTCTTCGAGGTCCAAAGTAACAAGCCAAGCTTTCTTGCCCAACATAGGAAGGAGCTGGTGTAGTGTCAACATTCTGAATTTCGGAACATCCAGGTAAGTATTTAGAGTGGAAAGATCTAGAATGGGTCTCCAGGCTTTGTCCTTTCTGGAGACCAGGAAGAGTCGAATAAAAACATTGTCCTTGTTCCTGCTTTGGTACTTTTTGAATAGCTCTCATGTCCATGAGGGCTGTAATTTGTTTTTGTGCCTCTGCCCATTGATTTTGTGGCAGGTTTGGCATTCCTTTTAGCCTTGGTAAAGTGTGGAAGTGGGACCTGTAACCCTGAGAAACAATATTCAGCACCCATTTATCCTGGGTGATTGTTTTTTCCAGTTTTGTGAAAAAAGTGCTAGTTTCCCCCCTAAGGGAGCTGCCAACAGGGTAGAGTTTGGCACTGGAAGGGGAAAATCACTGAGATTGTTTCCTGTAAGGTTGAGACTTGTCCTCACCTCCTTTTGGTGATGAAGCACCCCACTGTTGTGGTCTGTAAGATCCTTGGGGCCGAGATCTGCCTCTTGGGCGTCTGTATCTGCCTCTTTGTGTCCTGACACTGGAAAGGACTAATTTTTAGTAGGCCAATTTCTGCTAAATCTTGGTGGCTGTACCTGTAAGAAATCCTTTACTGTTTGCATAGATTTTGCCCTATCCTCCATTTTCTTTAATACCTCCTCTGCTTTAACACCCAATAAAATATCTTGCTGTAAAGGAGCATCTAATAATTTCGCCTTAACATGATCTGGTAAGGTTTGTTCCTTTAACCAAGCATGCCTTCGAATCACAGATCCTGTAACTGCTGCTCTACAAGAAGCTTCTAATGAATCAAAACCACAATGCAAAGTATGTTTACTTACTTGTTCAGCTGCATGCAATAAATCCTGAATTTCCTTAAAATCAACTGAGACAGTAAATATTGTTGATATTTAAGCATGTGAAACTGGCAGTTTAAAGCTCTCACTGCTAATGTTGCTGAGGTGTAAACTTTCTTCCCCCATCTGTCTAATGCTCTGGAATCCCTGTCTGAGGGAACTGGATTTTTAGCTGTAGAGGTCTTTACCCCTTTGGGACCCTAGGAAATAGTTTCTGGGTCAGCAGCAGGGTTTCTATAAAGAAATTTGTGTGAGTCAGGGACTCTGTAGTACCTGTCTGGCTTGACTGGAGCAGGGGGTAATGAATTTGGATTTAAACTGGATTCAGAGAACACATCGTCCACAATATCCAACACTGGCGGAATAGCAAGGGGCCTGTGCTGAGGCAATAAAAGAAAATCTCTGAGCATATTCTTGGACTGAGTAATCCTGGTCCTCCCAGTGGAAATGCTCCCTCATGGTGTGTAAAGTTTCCCCAAAAGAATAATCCTCTGGAGGAGAGGCTGAAGGGATAGATTCTTCAGCATCAGAGTCCTCATAGGGGGGTAAAGAATATTCCTGGTCTGAGGAGGAGTCAGAATATATAGAAATCTGGTCAGAGGAATCATAGTCTGTATCCTGCCTTTTATCAGGAGGGGGATGGGTACCCCTGAACAGAGTAATTAAGTCTTCGGCCATTTTGAGCATCTGCTTTTTAGGCATGGAGGCCTGTCCAGGTGAATGCTGTACTTGCTTCTTTGTCTTTAATGTTGCTTTAGTCTTGGCTGTAGATGCAATGGTAAGCTGTGAAGGTCTGAAAACACCCTCAGAAGCCGAAGCCTGCTCAGCGGCTCCGGACCCATCTGAAGGGTTAGTCTTCATAGGCCCAACACCTTGAGTATCCAGAGGCCTAGGCAACTCCACGTGGAAGTCGGTCGCGGCCTGTGGCTCTGAGGTAGTGGGTGTCAGGAGCTGCGAAAGCACCTCACTGAGAACCGGCGACTAGCCTAGAAGAGGCTTTGTCGTCCGTTTCGGGCTTCGGATGCCTGTCCTTATCCTTATCTTTGCGTTTTTTGTGAATTCCGGTCGTCGGTTGCTCCGACGGCAAGGTATAATTAAACCTTTGGCCAAAATAATGGCGTGCAAAATCAAACCAACGTTTAATAGTGCATTTGTTAAATCTAGCACAAAACCGACTACTAGTGATGTTGTGATCTGGGCCTAGGCATGGAATACAGTAAGAATGAAAATCCTTATGAGGTATTTGCTTCCCACAAGAAATACAATTATTAACTTTTACTGACATCGGTCTGAGGCAAGAAAAAGTTTCCCCAACGGGATACTTGGCTTTATTGAAGACTTCGGATCTGAAATCGAATTTGAAATCTCAGGAGTCGGCCGACCGGCACTTGCGAACTGCTTTTGCTTCGGGCACCGCGCGGCAAGAAAGACAGAAGAAAATGGCATCGGCTGCATCTTATGCCCTGGCGCACTGACGTCAGGGAAGAGGCGACAGCAACTGATGCCGGACCAAGACTTTGGAACTCTGACCGACTGCTGGACCACCTGACGGCAGGATAACCCAAGTGTAATGACTGCAGCAGTGAAACACGAACATCTGTACTATGTTTGTGTTTCACTGTTGCAGTCATTACACTTGGGTTGAATCTCAAAGCTGAGGTTGGGGGGCTGGGCCTAAATAGAATTAGGAGTGGCTACAGTGGCAAAGCCTGCTCTGGATTTAGAGTAAAGAGGTAAGTGGTAGTGCTTTGTAAAAGTGTGCACTGAAGTCCAAGTTGCAGCCTCCAAAATATCCTTGGTTGGTGCTCCTCTGAGGAAGGCTGCTGAAGTGGCTGCTGCTCTGGTTGAATGCGGCCTAATGCCCTTAGGCACTGATTTGCCATGTTGTGAACAGCAGAAACAAATGCAGTGGCCTATCCATTTTGAAATAGTCTGCTTTGAAATAGCTTTTCCTTGCGATCCTGCAGCATATGCCACTAAGAGCTGCTCAGTCTTTCTGAAAGCTTTAGTTTTGTCCAAGTAGAAGCGTAGCTGTCTGTGTATGTCCAAAGAATGCAGAAGTCTCTCCCCTTTATTCTGTGGATTTGGATAAAAGGTAGGCAAATCAATGGTTTGTTAAGAGCCACACTGGACACTACTTTAGGCATAAATGTTGGGTTTGTCCTTAGAGAAACCCTGTCCAGATGGAAAATAATAAAAGGTTCCACAGCCATTAATGCCTGTAACTCTGAGACTCTTCTTGCTGAAGTTATTGCTAGGAGCAGAGCTGTTTTCCATGATAAGAATTTTATCTCAGCTGTATTGGCTGGCTCAAAAGGAGGCAGTGTGAGCTTTTCCAAAACAAAATTGAGGTCCCATGCAGGTACTGGTGCTCTCCTTGGAGGTCTTATGTTTTTGGCCCCTCTGAGGTACTGCCTTAGCAGTGGATGTGAAAAAATTGGTGGATCCGTATTTTAATAAGCTGAAATGGCAGAGGCATGGATCTTAATTGATGAGAAGGATAGGCCTTTGTCCAGCATCTCAGTAAGGTATTGTAAAATCTGAGGAATATTTGGAACAAGCGTGTCAATTCCTTGTGCCTGGTTCCAAGCACAGAATCTCTTCCATTTTTCCGCATAGGATTTTCTGGTGCTGGGCCTCCTGGCCTCCAAAATAATATCCATAACTGCTTTAGAGAGAGGTGTGTTCTGAGTGGTTATATTATCCACCATGCAGCCAGATTTAGGGTTCTGAGTTGGCTGTGCAGGATCTGATTGTTTTGTTGGGTCAGTAAATGAGGAATTTGAGGTAATGTCCAGGCTGGGCCTTGAGACAAACTCTTTAGGATTGGATACCAGTGCTGGCATGGCCAGTCTGGGGCAATCAGAATCATTTTTGGCTTCTCTTGTCTGACCTTTAGGAGTACCTTGGGGAGGACAGGCAGAGAAGGAAAGGCATATACTGTAAGGGTTTTCCAGCTGAATGATACGGCATCCACTTTCCGTGCTTGTTTGTGATAAGTCGTTGTGCAAAATCTCTGTAGCTGGCAGTTGTGACAGGAGGCAAATAGATCTATGTCTGGGCATCCCCATTTCCTTGTTATCATGCTGAAGATTTGTGGATCTAGTTTCCACTCGTGGGGGTCCATGAGATTTCTGCTTAGTTCGTCTGCCAGAGTATTTGTCTTTCCTGGCAGGAATTGTGCTTGCAGATGTACTTGATAAGTCAATGCTGTGTTCCACAAAGTCATGGCTTGTCTGCAGAGGGGGTAGGAATGTGTGCCTCCTTGCTTGTTTATGTACCACATGACTGTAGTATTGTCCGTCTTTATCAGCAGTTGTCCTGGATGAAGTAGATCCTTGAAGGCTGTCAGGGCATTCTGTACACCTAGCATCTCTTTTTGATTGATATGAAGATGCATTTGGCTTGTGGGCCATGTGCCCTGAATACATTTTCCTGCCATGTGGGCCCCCCAGGCATAATCTGATGCATCTGTTGTTAGTGTCTGCCTGGCTGTGGGTAAAGTGAATGGCTGTCCCTTGTTGTGGTGACAGGCCTGTGCCCACCATCGAAACTCCTGTTGCAGGCAGGGAATGAGGGTAATTAATGTTTCCAGGCTGTGGCAATGTTGAGTCCAAACACTTTTTAGATACCATTGTAGCTTCCTCATATGCAGTCTTGCATATGGAATTAGCAGAATGCAGGATGCCATGAATCCCAAAGCCTGCAGAATTTTTCTTGCAGATAACTGGGTCTTTGTTGCCATCTTTTTGAAGTAAGATGTTAGTTGCCTTTGTTTGTCTGGCGTGAGATAAGCCATCTGGGCAGTTGTATTTAAGCTTCACCCAGGAATATTATCTCTTGAGAGGGTACCAGTTTTGATTTCTTTTTGTTTACTGTGTACCCTAGGTAAATTAGTAGTCTTTTGATAAATGCCAGATGCTTTAGTAGAATGTCCGTGTTCTCTGCTTGAATAAGGCAGTCGTCCAAGTAGGGATATATTTGGATTCTTTTTTGTCTACAAAATGCGATTACTGGTGCCAGGCATTTTGTGAAGACCCTGGGCGCAGTAGGTAAGCCAAAGGGCAATGCAGAGAATTGGTAGTGGATTGAGCCAGCTATGAATCTGAGGCATCTTCTGCAAGATTGTCTGATTGGGACGTGCAGGCATGCCTCTGAGGTCCAAAGTTACAAGCCAAGCCTTCTTGCCCAGCATGGGCAGAAGCTGCTACAGAGTCAACATTTTGAATTTTGGAAAGTCCAGAAAAGTGTTAAGAATAGACAGGTCCAGTATTGGTCTCCAGGCTTTGTCCTTTCTGGGTATCAAGGAAAGTCTTGAGTAAAATCCTTGTCCCTGCTCTTGCTGTGGTACTCGCTGAATAACCCTCATGTCCATGAGAGATAAAACCTGCTTTTGTGCCTCTGCCCATTGATTGTGTGGCAGGTCTGGCATACCTTTTATCTTTGGAAGGGTGTGAAAGTGGAACCTGTAGCCCTGAGACACTATATTCAAGACCCATTTGTCCTGGGTGATCATATGCCAATTTTGTGAAAAAAGTGCTAGTTTTCCCCCTAAGGGTGCTGCCAAAAGATAAGTGCTTGGCATTGGCAGACGAAAGTCATTGGGACTATTTCTTATATGGCTGTGATTTGTCTTCTCCGCTTTTGGAGGTAGAAGCACCCCATTGTTTAGGCCTGTATGAGCCTTGGGGCTGGGATCTGCCTCTAGGGCGTCTATCTGCCTCTTTGTGGCCTGTTTGACACTGGAAAGGACCAATTCTTAGAAGGCCAGTTCCTGCTAAATCTGACTGGCTGTACTTGTAAGAAATCATTAACTGTCTGCATAGATTGCGCTTTATCCTCCATTTTCTTCAACACCTCTTCTGCCTTAACACCAAAGTATCATGCTGTAATGGAGCATCCAATAATTTTGCTTTAACATGATCAGGCAGATTCTGTTCCTTTAACCAAGCATGCCTTCTAATGACAGACCCTGTAACAGCGGCCCTGCAAGAGGCCGCCAGTGAATCAAAACCACATTGCAAAGTATGCTTTCCCACTTGTTCAGCTGCATGCAATAAATCCTGCATTTCCTTGTTTTCAGAACATTCAGAATTTGTCAACATTTTCTGTTTTAACAGTGACATTAAGTATTGCTGATATTTAAGCATATGAAACTGACAATTTAAAGCCCTTACAGCCAAGTAGCAGAAGTGTAAACTTTTCCCCCCCCATCTGTCCAGTGCCTAAAGTCCCTATCAGAGGGGACAGGGTTTTTTGCAGTGGAAGCTTTGACTCCTTTGGGACCCTGAGATATAGTTTCAGGGTCAGCAGCAGGGTTTTTATATAGAAATTTATGAAAATCTGGAACCCTGTAGTATCTGTCTGGCTTAACAGGTGCAGGGGGTAAAGAGTCAGGAGACACGGCGGACTCTGAAAATACATCATCTACAATGCCCAGAACAGGTGGAATAGCAAGAGGTCTGTGCTGAGGTAGTAAAGGAAAGTCTCTGAGCCTTTTCTTAGATTCGGAGTAATCGTGGCTCTCCCAGTGAAAATGCTCCCTCATGGTATGCAGGGTTTCCCCAAAAGAATAATCCTCAGGAGGAGAGGCTGAAGGAATAGATTCTTCAGCATCAGAATCCTCATAGGGAGGAAGAGAGTATTCCTGTTCAGAGGAGGAGTCAGAGGAAATGGAAACCTGATCAGAAGAGTCATATTCTGTGTCTTGCCTAGGCCTCTTGTCAGGAGGGGGATGGGGACCCTGATCAAAGTAATTAGGTCTTCGGCCATTTTAAGCACCTGTTTCTTAGGCATGGAAGTCTGTTCAGGAGAATGCTGTACTTGTTTCTTTGTCTTTAAAGCTGTTTTAGTCTTTGCCTTTGAAGCTGAGGTTGTCTTGACATATAACTGTGTAGGTCTGAAAATACCCTCAGAAGCCGATGCCTGCTCAGCAGCTCCGGACCCATCTGAGGGAATAGTTTCCGAGTGTCCAATACCTTGAGTATCCAGAGGCCTAGTTGTCTCCACGTGGGAGTCGGTAGCGGCCTGTGGCTCTGAGGTAGCGGGCGTCAGGGGCTGCGAAAGCGCCTCACTGAAAACTGGCGACTGGCCTAGCGGAGGCCTCGTCGTCGGTTTTGGACCTCTGATGCCTGTCCTTTTCCTTTTCCTTGTGCTTTTTGTAAACTCCGGTCGTCAGCTGTTCTGACGGTATTATATAATTAAATCTTCGGCCAAAGTAAGGAAAGGCAAAATCGTACCGATGCTTAATAGTGCGTTGGTTAAATCTAGCACAAAACCGACAGCTAGCAACATCGTGGTCAGGGCCTAGGCAAGGAATACAGTAAGAATGAAAATCCTTATGAGGTATTTGCTTCCCACAAGAAATACAATTGTTAACTTTTTCTGACATCGGTCTGGAGCAAGAAAAAAAGTTTCCCCAACGGGGTACTTAGCTTTAATGAAGACTTTGGATCTGAAATTCGATTTCGAAAATCTCAGGAGTCGGTTGACTGCCACTTGCGAACTGCTTTAGCTTTGGGCACCGCGTGGCAAGAAAGACTGAAGAAAATGGCGTCGGCTGCATCTTTTATACCCCTGGCGCACTGACATCAGGGAAGAGGCGACAGCAACCGACGCCGGACCAGGACTTTGGAATTCAGGCTGACTGCGGGTAGCCTGCCAGCAGGATAACCCAAGTGTAATGACTGCAACAGTGAAAGACTATGAACATCTCTGCCCTTAGACAAAGTATGATAGGAATCACTGTTTCCAGGTCCTGAGAATATTGACACCAGAGACTTTTTAAGTACCACTGAAGTTTCCTCATATGCAGTCTTGCATATGGAATTAGTAGAATGCATGAGGCCATGAACCCTAGGGCTTGCAGTATTTTCCTTGCAGATAGCTTGGTTTTGTTGGCCATTAGTTTGAAACAGTACTGTCAAATGGACCTGCTTTTCTGGAGTGAGGAATGCCATCTGGGAAGTTGTGTTCAAGCTTGCTCCCAAGAATACAATTTGTTGGCTGGGCACCAGTTGCGATTTCTTTTCGTTGATGGTGTATCCCAGTGAAGTTAGAAGTCCTTTTACAAATGCCAGGTGCTGAAGTAGCAATTCCTGACTGTCCGCCTGTATCAGGCAATCGTCCGAGTATGGGCAGATTTGAATATTTCTCTGCCTGCAGTATGCAATGGCTGGAGCCAGGCATTTTCTGAATACTCTGGGCACAGTAGATAAGCCAAAGGGAACTGCAGAGAACTGATACTGCATAGAGCCCTGCCCTGAAATGTAGATATTTCCTGCAAGACTCCCTTATGGGGATGTGCAGATAAGCTTCTTTTAAGTCTAGGGTGACTAAAAAGGCATCCTTGGCTAACATAGGAAGAAGCTGTTGCAGTGTAAGCATTTTGAATTTTGGGACCACCAGAAAGGTGTTGAGAATAGATAGATCCAGGATAGGGCGCCAAGAGCCCTCTTTTCTGGACACCAGGAACAGTCTTGGAGTAGAAACCCTGTCCTCTTTGTTCTACTGGAACAGGTTGAATAGCCCTGATAAGGAAAAGGGAAAGTACTTGTTCACTGTTTGGAGGAACGTCTGGCAACCCGCTTGGAGTTGGCAGTGAGTGGAAGTAAAATCTGTATCCCTGGGATACAATGTTTAGAACCCATCGGTCCTCAGTAATGGACATTCAGTTTTTTGCATGAAGGGCGAGTTTTCCTCCTAGGGTTGCAAGTACTTGGGTATGGCTGGGAAGGATAATTGGAAAGTCATTGTGAACTTTTTCCATATAGGGATGGCTTACCACTCCCTGGTTTTGAGGTGGAAACACTCCACTGTTTAGAACTCTGCATACCCTGAGACTGTAGTCTTTGTGGTCTGTTTCCCCTGGGTTTGGACCGAGAAGGCCTGAGAGGGACTGGAAAGGACCAGTTTTTTGAAGGCCAATGCATACTGAATCTAGCTGGCTGCACCTGTAAGAAATCTTTGACGGTTTGCATAGATTTAGCTTTTTCTTCCATTTTTTTAAAAACTTCTTCTGCTTTTGTGCCAAACAAACACTCCTGATTTAATGGAGCATCTAGTAATTTTACTTTGACATGATCAGGCAAGACTTGTTCCTTTAACCAAGCATACCTTCTCAGTACAGACAGAGTAACAGCAGCCCTGCAAGATGCTTCTAAGGCATCAAACCCACACTGCAAAGCATGTTTACTAACTTGGTTTGCAGAATGCATTAACTCTTGTAAATCTTTATTTTCTGCACAATCTGGAAGTAACACCATTTTTTGTTTTATGAGTTCCATAATATGTTGCTGGTACTTCAACATGTGAAACTGGCAATTCAAAGCCCTGATGACAAGAGTTGCAGAGGTATATACCTTCTTACTCAATCTGTCCAAAGCTCTAGAATCCCTGTCTGAAGGGGTAGGGTTTTTGGCTGTAGTAGCCTTAATGCCTTTAGGTCCCTGGGAAATGGTCTCTGGATCCACAATAGGATTCTTAAAGATAAATTTGTGAGTCAGGTACCTGTCAGGTTTTCTAGGAGCTAGAGGTAACGTGTCAGGAGTAAGACTGGACTCCAAGAAGACATCATCTACAATATCCAGGACAAGGGGTATAGCTAGAGGCCTGTGCTGAGACAAATCTAACAGTTTCCTGAGTCTCTTTTTGGACTGAGGATAGTCCTGGCATTCCCAGCGGAAATGCTCTCTTAAGGTATGCAAGGTTTCACCAAAAGAAAAATCCTCTGGAGGAGAGGCAGAGGGAATGGATTCCTCTGCATCTGAGTCCTCATAGGTAGATAAAGGTATGTCCTGGTAATCAGAAGGGTCAGAGTCATCAGACTCCTGGTCTGTAGAATCAGAAGGAAATTCAATTCTTTGCCTTTTGGCAGGGGAAGGCTGGCTTCCCCTAATTAGAGTAACAAGGTCTTCAGCCATTCTAAGCATTTGTTTTTGTGGCATGGGAGCTTGAGCATGTGCTTTGGTCGTCTGTTTTCTAGGTGCAGTGTGAACTCTGGGCCTGAGAAACTCGGTAGTTTTATTTGGAAATGAAGTTGGTTTAATATGAATATCGGTAGGTTGGAATACACCCTCAGAAGCCAGTGCCTGCACTGTGGCTCTGGACCCATCCAAGGTAGAGACATCCCCAGGTTCCATAGTTGAAGAAGCATCTCGTGGCATACCGGACATTGAATGGGTCTCAGCAGAGGCCTGCGAATCTGTAGAAGTGGGCATCAGGGGCTGAAAAAGCGACTCACTGAGTACTGGCGGACTGGTGACTAGCTTAGTGAAAGCGTCATTGGCAGTTTTTGACCCAAGCGGTCTGTCTCTGTCTTTGTGCTTTTTCAGAAGATCGGTAGTCAGATGGCTTACCAAAGCCATTTTGGAATGTGAGTGAAAGAATTTAGCTACAAAACGGCCCAACGACGAATGGTTCGGGCGTTAAACAAGGCACATAACCGACAGCAAGTGATGTCGTGGTCTGGGCCTAAACAGGTGACGCAGTAAGAATGAAAATCTCTATGAGGTATTTGCTTTCCACAGGCAAGACAATTGTTAATTTTTTCTGACATCGGTTAGAGCAAGAAAAAAGAATCCCCAACGGGGTACTTGGCTTTAGAAGACTTCAGGTCTGAAACAAAAAAAAATGAAAATTTCAGGTAGCGGCTGACCGGCACTTGCGAACTGCTTCTGCTACGGGCTCCTTCTTGGCAAGAAAGACTGATGTAATGGCATCGGCTGCATGTTTTATACCCCCAACGACCTGACGTCATGGAAGAGGCAACATCAACTGACGCAGAAATCGCAAGACTCTGGTATTCGGGCCGAATGAGGGGTACCTGCAGGCAGATAACCCAAGTGTGATGACTGCAACAGTGAAACATGAAGAACATCAGACAACTCCAAACCTTCTCTCCCGGGGCATGGAGAGTGGATGCTCTTTCCTTCCCTTAAAAGGGATGTTTGTTTATGCATTCCCCCCTTCCTTCTCCTACATAAAGTTTTGCTGAAGATTCAGAGAGAACAACCTCACATCTTATTGGTGACCCCCTTTTGGCCCCTGTTAGATCATCTAGCCAAGGGTAATCACAACAAGTAACCCCACTGGATAGACCTGCTCACACAGGAGAAGGGAACTCTCACACTCCCAAATATCCACCCTGAACCTTACTGTGGGTGACAGAGCGTTGATTCTCTTCAGGCACCTTTACACAGAGGACATGCTTCAGATTCTGCAGGAGGCCAGAAAACCCACTACCAGAAAATTCTATCTATCCAAGTGGAAAAGGCTTTCTGTTTGGTGTCAAACAAAATATCCAACCATTGACTGTAGAACCTCCAGTGGTTTTGTCTTACCTGTGTGAACTGATGAACTCTGGATTTAAATACTCCTTAATTAAAGCACATCTATCTGCCATCTCAGTATGCCTACCTCTCGACCCCCCCCCCCCCAGCTTCCAGTCTGGAAATTAAACTCTTTTTAAAGGGAGTACTACACATTAGATCTCCCAGGAAGTCCACTCCCCCCCCCCCCCTTGAGATCTCAATTTTGTATTGGAAAAGCTGACCTTACCATCCTTTGAGCCGGCCAAAGACTGCTCTCTCCAACACCGCACATGGAAAACTGTCCTCTTGGTGGCCCATTACTTCAGCCAGATGGGTATCCAAACTGCAAGCCCTCATGCCCCCCCCCCCTTTCACAGTTTTCCACAAGGACAGGGTTTGCTTATGCACTAACCCATCCTTCATGCCTAAAGTAGTTAATGGACTTTCCCTGAATCAGGCCATCAATCTTCCTACCTTTTTCCCCTTCACCTCAAACCTCTGCTGAAAGGATCCTTCACTCTTTGGATGAAAACAGATGACTCTGATACTATTTAGACAAGACCAAATCCATCCATCCATAAATCTGATAGGATCTCTGTCTCCTACCACCCAACAGCCCTGGGACACCCTGTTTCCAAGTAAACCATTTCCTCCTGAATCTCAAACTATTTTCTTTTCCTACAAAGCCCATGGCAAAAAGCTTCCCTTCCCAGTGACGGCACACTCCTCTAGGGCGGTTTCCTCCTCTGGTGCCTTTTTTAAGGGTCTGTATACAGTTGCCATTTTAGAAGCTGCAACATGGTCATTTGTCCGCACTTTCACAAAACACTATAAGCTGGACATTATTTCCAGGTCCAGAGCAGGATCTGCCTGGGCCATTCTTCATGGCTTTGTGGAAAATGTCTCTGTTCCTCAACCCAATTCTTAACAGCATGAGCTTTTGCACTCTCTCTCATGTTATGGATATAGCAGCATATGAATAAAAGGACACAGTACAGTTTACAGTTAAAAATCTTACCATAACTTTAGATGTCCTTCTCTTCTATATGCTGCTGTATAGTTTCCCACCCTGCCATCCCCCTGACACTCGCCTAACTTCTGAGTACCCACTCCATAGTCGCTGGTTTCTGGCAGCATTCAGTTCTGAGGTAGGTGTGTGCTGACGTCCACTTTATACCAGAAGTCTGTTTATGCCGATGTACACTGAATGCAACAGGCCGACGCATGTACTTTTGCAGCAGCAGATAACTTTTGTAAAATGGCCAGATGTACGAGTCAACCAGAAGCAGACTACCTCATGTTATGGATAAAGCAACATATAGAAGAGGACATCTAAAATTATGATAAGATTTTACACAACTATACTTTGTTTTTAAATATAATCTGCAATACTGGTTAGGTCATGTGATTTTTTTATGTAGCATTTATATGGCCTTTGCTAAAATTAAAACAGCCTGATGAAGTCTCTTGTTTGAGACAAAAGCCTTCAGTCTAGTGGGTTGCCTTTTACTGTAAAGGACTTGTACATTTTCACACTGGATGTTTTTATTTACATGACATAAGTTTAACCTTCTTCTAAAGAAGCATTTACGTGAGACAGTAACATCCTCAAACAGGGTTAAGGATGAAACATGTTTACCATGCTAGCCAAAGCTCTTGACTCCAGGTCTGGGGGGTTGAGAGTGACAACATACTAGCAGGGTTCTTCTTCAGGGCTACTGTTGATTTAGTGAAGTTTAGCTTAGGAAATCTGCTCACAGACAGCACACCTTGTCTGAACGAATATATAGTCAACTATCCTAGAAATAGGGGCCATAGTGTGAACTGTGTAAAGGAAAGTCATGATACTATCTAGATAGGTATCTAGCAAGGGAGGGACAGCCCAAAAGAACAACGCGGCAAGTCTGCATATTTTTTGGGGCCTCCTTTGGGGCAAAAGAGAGTCAATTTGGCCATCCTCTTCTCTTATGCCCGAGCTTTGGGATTTCAGGATCACACCAAACATGGACTCCAACTGATGGTGTAGAAGGAGAAAGGGTTCCCTTCCTTATCCATGCTTGCAGAAATAGGTTCAAACTCCTGTCAGGGCTCCAAATGTTTATCTGTAGGCCACTAATGAGCCTTTCAGCCACAACAGACAAATACAGAGACGTCAAAAGCCATTTTAAGTTGAGTACGAGAAGGAAGACGGGGACAAGCAAAGCAAGGAAAACCTTTAATGGGAAGAATGGTAACTGCAGATACAAGTGAGCCTGGGCTGACAAGAAACAGCTAATGCAGAAGACAGTATTGTTTACATTGCAAGACTTCTGTCACTCTTCCTTCTGTAGGCTGAGGAAGGGGAGCCACTCATTGTATACATGAGTCAGTCTGTACAAAAAACAGTGGTTTCTTAAACTCAGATGCCTGTTTGACCAACACCCGCAGGACCACTTTGTGGAAACAGACGAGGTAAAGCTTACATTTGAAGCCAGTGCAGGGCAAGTAGGCATCACTGGCAAACAACTGCTGGACAGATGTCAGTTAAAAGTGATACCTTGAGACAGTCAGGGACATCAGGATGGAGACACTAAGGCCTACCATGTAGGGAAGGAATGAACCTTCAGCATTTTAATGGCAACTGCTAGTTTATTATAACTAATTTCCAGGGGGAGCTGGGATATGCCTGATGGAAGGAAAAAGGTCAAAATGGGTACCAAGGATGTACAAGGTGTCAAACTAAAGATAAGGTCCACAGAAACAAAAAGTTAAATGACTTTCAAGGAGCAATGTAATTTGAACAGGAGGATGCTTTATCACAAGTGGTAAAGCCAGCATGGATTTTGCATTGCCATTCGACTGCACTGTGACATAGGGCACTTCCTACAGCTTTTGTAAGAAACTTCATAATCTATTAGTAGAAATCTTGAGCGAGTTAGTAAACGTGGATGATGACCCTTGTTTCTGCCTTCCTGATATCAAAAAGTTCTGAAGATCCTTTCTTTGACACCTTTTTGTGGTGGTGTTAAAACATGGCAAATGGAACACTCCTGTTTATTGTGACACACACCTAACCAGATCAAACACTTCAGGTGTTTGAGTCAGGGGTGAGGATTTGCCTGGCACAAGGGCACTTACTGGCAGAAGTCTATTAACGGCAGTAACAGCAAAAGCCTATGTGCAACATAGCTTGAAAAGAAAGATACAGGACAAGGAGCAAACAGATAAAGACAAATTAACTAGAAGTGTAATAACAGAAGCATAACTAAGTGTTGAAGTTTACCTCACGACTGAAGAATACAGCACATGTCTATTAATTTAATAAAAGGGAAACAACTCACTAATTAGGTTACAGCAGTGCATTGTAGGTGTTCTACAGAGACTTTGCAGTTTGAGGAAGCTTGGTGTGCTGAGAAGTCCTAAATCCTACAATGTCAGTATTGATGCAGCCACAAGCCTTTAAATCAGATAAATAAGTAGCATTTGGAGAATCAGAATAACAGCTGCAGGACATTCATAAGATAAATGGGATTAACTGCAGGAGGACATCTGTTTTTCACACAGACTTGGAAAGCAACTCAACATCCTTAGGGTGTGTGAATTTACCTCTCATATAGTGGTCATCCGTTGGAAGCCTGGCTGTAAAGAAAGTGTACCCAGCTTCCATTCTTTTTTTGGTGCACAGACCTAGGCAGAACACTGCCAACAAATGTTCTTAGAACATGAGGTTTTAGACTGAGAAAAAGGAGTACCCGCAAAAACACCTTAGCATACTACTCTTCTGAAATGTACTACTTTAGGGCAACATCAAGTTATGACACTGCAACACAGCAATTACAGACCTATAGATGCACACCAATTCAGGGAAAACTATATAAAGAATAAACAGAGAGCAGCAAACCTAAGACTTACGGAGCATCAAGGGAAAGGAGTGTGGGAGGGCCCTTTTGCAATAAGAATCTTACTGGTTTAAAAGATTTGCGATTAAGGTTAGTGCCTCTCACACAAATGTACTACACTGTTCACAAAGAGTCACAAGATGAAGCCAAGAGTAATAAGCAGTGCAGGGCTATAACCCCAGAGACAGTGGACAATTGCACCATACCTTGTAAGACTGCAGTAGTAAAGCTCACCTTGCTTTTAGAGTGGTCCTCCTGCTCACTCTTCTAACTAAACGTGTGTACACAAGCCAAGCAGCTGATTCATAAATACTCTTGGCAAAGACATTCTTGAAAAACAAGCTACACTGGTAGTCGCCGACCTTAGTAAAATGTACCCTGAATTTCAAGTCAGGGTTTTGTAATATCTGCAGTACCAGAAGATGATGAATTTTGTCGGCCACTTTGGAAAATGTTTAGTCACTGGGTGACTTTATTGCTGACAAGAAGGAAGCTAAACAGCTGGTCATATATAGTCTGAAGTCTTTGGTCTTGCTGGTAAACTACCCAACTTACTTATGCACATCCATGGTATGAAAATCATCTCTCCTTTATTCTCGGGTTTTAGATAGAAAACTAGTAAATGTATGGCTTGATTGAGGGGAATATTCACAAGCTACCTTATGCAAAGCGGAAGGATTTCTTCTTAAGGATGCCTGCTCTTTCTGGAAGGGGATATAAAGCTCTCCTTACATTACAGCATGCAGATCAGAGAGCTGGTTCAAAAGGGACTGGAAAACCCACAGGCATACATACAGAGTGGCCTTTGGTGCCACCAGTGTGTGTGTGTGTGTGTGTGTGTGTGTGTGTGTGTGTGTGTGTGTGTGTGTGTGTGTAATTTATTTCCCAATAAAAAGCAGATGGACAACTGAATATCTGACGGATTGATGACTACCTTCTGAATGACCCCAACAAAATGGTGAATATCTCAAAGGTGCCAAGAGTAAGAGGCTATGAAGTCTGTAGCTAGGTCAGGCTTCAAGCACATTTGCTGCTAAAGACCAGCAAATTACCATCAAACTGCAACATGTCCTGCTAAATGAGCCAACCTGCAATGTGTCCCACTACATAATGTTGAGCCTCAGATAAGACGCCTTAGATTCAGACGCCAATCTCTGGTGCTTTGCCTACTCCTAACCCCTCATTACAAACCTACCTTAAATATAACTGGAGCTTGAACCACAGAAAAGAGGAGTAAAAGAGAAAACCTCTTTGTTCAAGGACTGTTCTGCATGGGAGTAGGGGATGACAGAATGGACTGTATATCCCTCTTAAAAACAAGTAATCTCCATGGTATCCCCGAAGACTCAAAACAACCCACTAAAGTGTAGTGGGTCAAAAAACAAAACAGTGTAAGAAACTTCACTGTGTGGAAGATTTTCAGTCCATATATTTCTAGTTAATCACTGTATATTAATCAGATCAGACAACAGTAGTAGAAGTAGCGAACGTAAACTCGTCTTAAGTCAAAACAAAACAAAAGTAATAATAGAAAATATATAATTGTACAGCATTACTAAGTATTCGAAAGTAAGCCAAGCAAGGCAGGCAGTCTGTTTCCAGTCGAAAATCTTTTATTAAGTACACAGACCGATTTTCGACTGGAAACAGACTGCCTGCCTTGCTTGGAAACAGACTGCCTGCCTTGCTTGGATTACTTTCGAATACTTAGTAATGCTGTACAATTATATATTTTCTATTATTACTTTTTGTTTTGACTTAAGACGAGTTTACGTTCGCTACTTCTACGACTATCGCCTGATCTGATTAATATACAGTGATTAACTAGAAATATATGGACTGAAAATCTTCCACACAGAGAAGTTTCTTATACTGTTTTATATCCCTCTTTTACTAACTCCTGGCATTTTTCCCTGTCAGAAGCCAGTATCATCCTTGTTAGACAACATTTCTGCATTTACTGTGCAATTCTGGAGACTCCTTTTTCTTCTCTGTCTTCTCTAGAGAGGTAGAGAAAGCAAATTTATGTTTTTGAGTGGGTTCTCCCAAGGAGCAAGGGGATAACATCTCCTGCCAAGTGTATGGTACTCAGGTAAAGGCTTTAACATTTCTGTCTCACTTTAAAACACGATGCACAGTGCCCAACTTAGTAATATTGCTGCTTTCACATAAAAAACTGTAATCATAAGGGGAAAGCTTCTCTTGCATAAAAAATGTCCCACAGATGATATTGCTTCTTGACAGAAAGCCTCAAAAGAAAAGTGACCTTAAGAAATGCCTTACACGCCCTTTAGCAGAAGCAAAAAACATGGACTTTTGACCAGTGTGAAAGTTAAAACTGACAAAAGTATGTACTTTAACTGAGGAATAACCAAGACCCACATCAAACATTTGCCAGAGATGCTTCAAACCACAGGAAAATAATTCTAAAATGGACTGAGATCATGTGCAGAAACCAAAAAGAAAACATTTTCCATTTGTCTTTGTAATTTTTTTAATATATGGCCTCTGTGAATAGGAAATAATGGGTACCACCATATCAGAAGGGTCTGCAAACATTAGCTATCAGTGTAAGTGACACAATTAAACTGCAATCTTGAAGATGTGGAGATCTGAAAGGTTCAACTTGAGGATGAAAAGTACAGTTGTGTACACTTACCATAAATGTAGATGTTTGAGTGTATTCACTGTTGCAGTCATTACATTTGGGGTAATCCTGCTGGCAGGTTGCCCTCAGTCGGCCTGAATTCCAAAGTCCTGGGTCCTGCGTCAGCTGCTGTCGCCCCTTCCCTGATGTCAGGTAGTCAGGGGTATAAAAGATGCGGCCGACGCCATTTTCTTTAGTTTTTCTTGCCCCAGATGTCAGTTGCCCTCATAAAGGTAGCAAAAATATATATATATGTATATATACATGCATCAATATAAACTTTACCTTCATCTACAAGCAAATACACCACACAGGTTGTAGAAAATAGAGAAGGAAAGATAAACTCTAGAATGACAGGGGGATGGAGGGTGGGTAACCTGGACTGCAACAGTGAATACACTCGAACATCTACATTTATGGTAAGTGTACACAACTGTACTATGTTCTTCGTGTTTCACTGTTGCAGTCATTACATTTGGGTAGAGTCCCAAAGCTATGGATGGGAGGCTGGAGCTAAACGGCATTAGGAGTGGTCAAGAGGCCCTGCAGCACTGCAGTGGCAAAGCCTGCCCTGGATTTAGAGTAGAGTGGCAGATGGTAGTGCTTTGTAAAGGTGTGCACTGAACTCCAAGTAGCAGCCTCTAAAATGTCCTTGGTTGGTACTCCCCTGAGAAAGGCTGCTGAAGTGGCTGCAGCTCTGGTTGAATGTGGCCTAATGCCCTTAGGCACTGGCTTGCTATGGTGCAAGTAGCAGAAACGAATGCAGTGGCCTACCCACTTTGAAACTGTTTGCTTTGAGATAGCCTTTCCTTGAGATACTGCAGCATATGCCACTAGTAATTGCTCTGTCTTTCTGAAAACAAGAAGTTATATACTCACCATAACGTTCGATGTATGTGGTCCATCTCGCCTCACATTCTTACCCGTGGGTTCGGAGCCGAATATCGGCTCCGACTCGGCCAATTTAATTAGCTCAAAGTCTCTCATTGGCTGGGCTAAGAGGGTATCCCATGGTGCACTGCTCCATATCCCCAGATCTAGTTTGCTGCAAAACAACATATGTATTTCATACACACCTCACATCCATATAAACAATAACTAATCAAAGGGATTCTGCAGGTGACAACCTAAGCTCCAAATCCTCCAGGAAGGGGGAAGTTGGGGGGGTAAGTAAGAATGTGAGGCGAGATGGACTACATATATCGAACGTTATGGTGAGTACATAACTTCTTGATGTTATGTGGTCCTATCTCGCCTACATTTTTACCCATGGGACGGCGTCCCTAGTACCTACATCCTGGGTGGCTCATAGGAAAATACTCCTGAGAACTGTGGAGCCAAAGGACGACCTGCCCCTAGAAACCACGCCCAATTTGTAATAAGAAACAAAGGTGTGAGGAGAAGCCCAAGTAGCTGCAGCATATATATCATCCATTGACAATCTGGCTTGATAGGCTGTGGATGTAGAATGTGCCTTGACTGGAAATGGCAAATTTTTACCTCATGCCTGATAGATGAAAGAGATACAACTGGCAATCCATCTAGACAGCGTGACCTTGGATACCGGAGAACCCAATCGGTTTTCTGTAAAGGAGACAAAGAGTTGGTCAGATTTCCGGATATCTTTAGTCCGGTGTAGATAGAAGTGTAACTGTCTATGTACATCCAATTGGTGAAATCTAAATTCTGCCTTGTTAGAAAAGTGGGGGAAGAACACTAGCAGTTCAACGGACTGATTCATGTTAGACACGGAAGCCTGATTCATGTTAGACACGGAAGCTACTTTAGGAAGAAACGATGGATTTGGTCTAAGAGAGACCCTATCTTTATGGAAGATTAAATATGGGGGTTTGATGGAGAGGGCTTGAATTTCCGAGACCCGCCTTGCTGAAGTGACTGCTGTTAAGAATGCTGTTAAGAATGCTGTTTTCCATGTCAAGAATTTTATTTCACAGGTAGCTGCAGGCTCAAATGGTGGTAGAGTAAGGGCTTGTAGAACAAAATTGAAATCCCAGGGCATGACAGATTCAGACACTGGGGGACGAAGCAACAGAGTACCTTTAAGGAATGCTTTGCATAGTCTGTGTGCCATATGACTAGGTTCATTCGCTACGTGGAAATTAGACATCGCCGCCAGCTGAACTTTGATGGTGGCTGGTGCGGACCCCTGATAGAACGGCATAGACAAGAACTCCAGAACTGAATCTATTGGAGCTGTGTAAGGATCAATGCCTCTAGTATGAGCCCAGATAGAGAACCTTTTCCATTTGCTACAGTAAATCTTTCTAGTGGATGGTTTATGAGAGGACGATAATATATGGACCACTTCTGGTGAAAAATTATGACGTCTGACTAGCGATGGAAGTGGAGTAGCCAGGCTGTCAACCGGAGTGCCCTCAGAGAGGGGTGGAACTGTCCCGACGTGTGTGTCAGTAAATCTGGTAGAGGGTCCAGAATCCAAGGAGTGTCCACAATGAATGGTTGAAGAAAGGGGAACCATACTTGATGAGGCCAGTGTGGAGCAATCAGAATCATTCTGCTTCCCAAGGATTGCACTTTCTGAATCACCCTTGAGAGAAGGGGAAATGGAGGGAAAGCATAAAGCAGACCGGAGGACCAATCATGGACCAGAGCGTCCCTGGGTGATTCCCCCTGTGGGGGGGATCAGCGTGAAGTAGTTGCTGCATTTTGCATTGAGGGGGCTGGCAAAAAGGTCGCAGCAAGGCTGACCCCATCTGCTGAAGATTCGCTCTGCAACCAGGCGATTCAGAGACCACTTGTAAGGCACAAGTATGGCTCTGCTTAGCCTGTCCGCTATTACACTGGACTTCCCCGTAATGTGCGTTGCCACCAGAAACCGTTGGGAAGCTACTGCCCAATGCCACACTCGCATAGCCTCTCTGCATAGAGGGTAAGACCGGGTTCCCCCTTGCTTGTTGAGATACCACACTACTGACATGTTGTCTGAGTGTATCGCAATAGTCCCTAGAGGAAGAACTTCCTGAAGTGCCTGCAACGCCAGAAGCATTGCTCTCATCTCCAGGACGTTTATATGCAAATGTATCTCGTATTCCTGCCACGTGCCTTGGACTGTCCTGCCGAGATAATGCCCCCCCCCTCCATCTGGGAGGCATCCGTGGTCACCGTGGCAACATGGACGGGAGGAACGAAGGGCTTTCCCCCGTTCAAATTGTTGGTGCACAGCTACCAACGGAGGTCCTGCTTGCACCTGTCTGTGAGTAATATGGGATGAGATAGTGAGAGTCTTTGGAGAGACCATTGGACAAAGAGGAGCCATTGAAGAAGTCTCATGTGTACTCTCGTTAGAGGGACCAACATGATAGTTGCCGCCATGGTCCCTAGGGGTTGTAGAACCAGTCTTGCCTTCGCTTGTCTCAGGGGCATCAGCATGTGTATTTATTGTTGCAATGCTGTGATCCTTTCCTGTGGTAAGAATGCTCGCATTCGAATGGTGTCCAACTCTGCTCCTATAAAGGTGACACGCTGTGAGGACAATAAGGCAGATTTTTCCCAGTTTATTGTTATGCCCAACTGGTGACATAGGCTGATGGTAGCGTCCCTGGTCTGAACTAGTTGATGCCTGGTGGGGGCGGTAAGGAGCCAGTCGTCCAGGTACGGAAACACCTGGAATCCCTGACATCTCAAGTGAGCCGTCACCACTGCCATACATTTGGTGAACACCCTGGAGGCTGTGTTGAGACCAAAGGGCAGGGCTTGAAACTGGAAGTGACTGGCTCCCAGCCGGAAGTGTAGGTGACTCCTGGATGCTCTGTCCTTTTTGACATGGTAGTAAGCATCCTTGAGTCGATGGAGCACATCCATACTTCCTCTCCCAACAATGGGAGAATCGATTGTAGTGTGACCATAAGGGACTTGGACTTGTGTACGTAATTGTTGAGTTGACTGAGATCTAGTATGGGTCTCAGGTCCCCTGTTCTTTTCGGCAACAAAAAGAATCTTGAGTAAGTCCCTAATCCGATTTGGTCTGAGGGGACTTGCTGGATGGCTCCTTTTTCTAGCAGCTGAGAGACCTCTGAGGCTGCTTGATCCCTTTGACTGGGTGGAACATCTGGGATTTTTCTTATTGGCGGGGGTACAGAAGAAAATGGGATGCAGTAACCTCCGGAAATTATCCTTAATACCCAACGGTCCTGGGTAATGCTCTACCGACTGGCTCCGGATAAGTGCAGCCGGGCACACCCTCAGGAATGAGAGTATGGAGAGCCACGGAAGGAGTCTTGGTCTCCGGAATTGCGGGGGGCCCCCTCTGCCTCTGGGGAGACGTCTCCCTGAGTAACCCCCCCTCCACTGCCCTCTGGAGGGGGGTTCACCTTGTGCGGCAGGGAAAAACTTCTCTGATTTCTTGAACCACCCCCCCCCCCCCCCCCCCCACTGGGGCTTGGGATAAGGCCTAAAAGGAAGAGAAAAACGGACCCCTACAGCAGACAGGGTCTTTCCTTCTTGCTCGCACCTGGTGACAGTGTCTTTCACTTTGGTCACAAACAAGGAGGAACCGTCAAATGGGGCATCAGTGAAGGAAGACTTGAAGGCCTCCACGAAGTGACACAGGCGCAGCCAGGCTTGCCTTCTAAGGGTGACCTCTGAGCTCGCTGCCCTACTCGCTCCCTCGGCTGCATAAGAAATGAGCCGCACGGACGAGTTAGCGATGGAGTTGAGGGTAGACACTTGTGAGTTAACTGTCTGAGCCACCGCCTCAGGTATGTTACCTGCAAGAGTATCTCCCAACTCTTTGAGGAGATCTCTCTGGAGCCGAGTGAAGTGAGACAAATAATTCAGCGACTGGAAAGTGAAGGTTGCTGAAGATAGGGTATGCTTCCCGTACCGGTCCATGGTCCTAGATTCCCTGTTAGGAGGATGGACCGATGAGGAAGACTCAGCAACTTCCTTCTGGGTGGCTGGCGCCACCACCATGGCATCTACAGGGACTCCTTTTGACAGAAACTCTTTTCCTTGGGGTGCGGATAGGAATTTGTTGGGACGCCTGGGCACAGGCTCCACAGAATCAGGGTTTTCCCACACTCTTCGACAAATGAGATCAAGAAGTTCATCAAAGGGTGGAGACACCCAGGAGGTGGAGGGTTGAGCGCCAAAAGCCTTAAGGAATACTGACTCCTCCTCGGAAGGAGTTTTGGAAGGCCAGTCTCCTCTGTTTCAGTACCTCCAGGATATCGGAGAAGGAAACATCATCAGAGGAAGACTTGAGGGACCCTTCCGATTCTTCGAGGGCATTATCGGAGGCGAGAGACTCGTCCTGGGAGTCTATGTGCTTCCTCTTGCACAATTTCTTTCTAGGAGGCCCCTCAGGCATGGACTCTGGGAGACCCTCAGAAAGTTGGGGACCACTCATGGGGATATCCTTAGGACCTGGCGCTCTACTGTCCATGGATAGGTGAGTGTCAGAAGCTCTCGCCGGGGTGGTGGGGGACGGAATGACCGACCAGGGTGATGTAGCTGACGATCTGGCCAGCGCACTCTGCATGGCCTTGAATGCAGGTCCCCCCGAGTCCGAGGACTGACCGGCCTCAGAGGCCACGACCGGGACCAGGGTCCCCCAAGCCGATGCACCGAGTGGGAGACTCGGAACTGACAGATGTCCTGAATTATCCCCCTCAGGCCCGACCGAAGAGACCCGAGTCTCGAACCCTGTGGACGGAACCGACATGGTTGGAGCCGAGGTTGGCACAGATAGACCCAGAGGGGGTATCAGAGCCGGCGCAGGAACATCACTCGGAGTGGAGATACCGGCCCTGACGACAAGGATGTGCTCGGAGGAGGAATCATCGACACGGTCATAGGAACTGGCTCCGGAGTTGAGAACAATTTGGCCTACACCGGCGACTGCAGGAGCCTCTGCACTACCCTATCAACATCCAAATCAGAAAGCCTGGAGGATTTGGAGGAGAGAGATGGAGACTGGGATCTCTTTTCTGGTGAACTATGCCACAAACTGGGCGACCGGCTCCAGACGGGTTCAAGAATAATAGGAGCCGATTCAGATAACACTGACACCTCCTGCGGCCCCAAGGACAGTGGAGCCGGAGACCTTTTCTTAGACTTGGAAGCTTTAGATTTTGACTGAGTCCTAGAAGCAGAGTCTATAGCTTCCTCAAATGATGGTTTCAGAAGTCCCTTTAATATTAAATTTTTTTTTTCTCCTGGAGCACCCTAGGACTGAACGCGTGGCAAAAGCTACACGACTCCTGTAAATGGATGGCTCCAAGGCAGTAGACACACACAGAGTGTCCATCCATGATGGACATTTTATATCCACATTTGGAGCATTTTTTAAAGCCAGAAGGCTTATGCTCCTTCTGATTCTTGGACATTTTATAATTAACGCTAGCGAGACACCTAGACGCAACTTATAAAAAGGGTGGGAAAAACACAATATAGAACACCAGAAAAAACGTACTAAGCACACTCTGAGAACCTCTAACTGAAACGGTTAATAGACAATTTAGAAACACCAGGAAAAACAATACTAAACACTGTCTAAGAACCTCTAACTAAAACGGTTCTTCTAGGGATTACACAGAAAAAACACAATGACACCAAAGGTTTATCCAACAACAGAGGGGAGGACTAGGTCCTCTAACTAAAATGGGCCTAGCCCGCTGGAACAGTCAGGAATACCGAAAAACAACCATCACACTCAAGCACGAAATCGCACACAGTTTAGTGATCAAGAATAGCTTTTAAAATGGCTTTTCGGTATGAACTAACAAATTTCTCAATGAGAAATAGCAAAAAAGAAGGTACTTAGCCACAGCCAAGAGAGACCACGTCCGAGCTACACAAGCGGCAAACGAGATCTGGGGATATGGAACAGTGCACCATGGGATATCCTCTTAGCCCAGCCAATGAGAGACTTTGAGCTAGTAAAATCGGCCGAGTTGGAGACTATATTCGGCTCCGAACCACGGGTAAGAATGTAGGCGAATAGGACCACATAACATCTTTGGTTCTGTCCAAGTAGAATCTAAGCTGTCTGTGTACGTCCAAAGAATGCAGAATTCTTTCCCCCTTGTTCTGTGGATTTGGATAAAAAGTTGGCAGATGAATAGTTTGATTAAGAGCCACACTGGATACCACCTTAGGCATAAATGTTGGGTTTGTCCTCAGATAGACCTGTCTGGATAAAAAATGATAAAAGGTTCCACCGCCATGAGTGCCTGTAGCTCTGAAACTAGTCTTGCAGAAGTTATTGCTAGGAGCAGAGCTGTTTTCCAAGATAAAAACTTTATATCAGCAGTACCAGCTGGCTCAAAAGGAGGCAGGGTGAGTTTTTCCAAGACATAGTTGAGGTCCCATGCAGGCATTGGTGATCTCCTTGGAGGCCTTAAATTTTTGGCTCCTCTGAGGTACTGTTTTAATAAGGGATGAGAAAAGATTGGTGGTTCTGTATTGTAATGAGCCGAAATGGCAGAGGCATGAATTTTAATAGATGAAAAAGATAGGCCTTTGTCCAGCATCTCAGTTAAGTATTGTAAAATCTGAGGAATATGTGGCACAGCTGTATCAGTTCCTTGTGCCTGGTTCCAAGCACAGAATCTCTTCCATTTTCAAGCATAGGATTTTCTAGTACTAGGCCTTCTGGCCTCCAAAACGACATCCATCACAGCTTTACTGAGATGTGTGTTTTGTAGGACTACATTATCCGCCATGCTGCCAGGTTTAAAGTCTTGAGTTGGCTGTGCAGGATCTGACTGTTTTACTGGGACAGTTGAGGTATTTGAGGTAAGGTCCAAGCTGGGCATTGGGACAAGTTCTTTAGGACTGGAAACCAGTAATGACGGGGCCAGTCTGGGGCAATTAGTACCATTTTTGGCTTCTTCTGTCTGGCCTTTAGGAATACGTTGGGCAGGAGAGGCAGTGGTGGAAAGGCGTATAGGTTTTTCCAGCTGAAAGATAGGGCGTCCACTTTCCATGCTTGTCTGTGATAAGTCCTTGAGCAGAATCTTTTTAGTTGGTAGTTGTGAGGGGAGGCAAACAGATCTATGTCCGGGCATCCCCACTTCCTTGATATCATGCTGAAAACTTTTGGATCCAGCTACCACTCGTGGGGATCCATGAGGTTTCTGCTTAATTCGTCTGCCAGAGTATTTTTCCTTCCTGGCAGGAATTGTGCCTGCACATGTACTTGGTAAGTTAATGCTGTCCCACAAAGTCATGGCTATTCTGCAAAGGGGGTAAGAATGTGTGCCCCACTGCTTGTTTATATACCACATGACCGTGGTGTTGTCTATCTTTATCAGTAGTTGTCCCGGATGAAGTAGGTCTTTGAAGGCTGTCAGGGCATTCTGAACAGCTAGCATCTCTTTTTGATTGATATGTAGATGCATTTGGGTTGAGGGCCATGTGCCCTGAATGCATCTTCCTGCCATGTGGGCCCCCCAGGCATAATCTGATGCATCCGTTGTTAGTGTCTGTCTGGCTAGGGGTAATGTGAACAGCTGTCCCTTGTTTTGGTGACAAGCCTTTGCCCACCATCGAAACTCATGTTGTAGGCAGGGAATAAGAGTAATCATTGTTTCCAGGCTGTGGCAATGTTAACTCCAAACACTTTTTAGGTACCACTGAAGTTTCCTCATATGCAGTTTTGCATATGGAATTAGTAGGATGCAAGATGTCATGAAGCCCAAAGCCTGCAGAATTTTTCTTGCAGATAACTGGGCCTTTGTTGCCAACATTTTGAAACAGGTAGTCAGTTGCCTTTGTTTGTCTGGCTTGAGATAAGCCATCTGGACAGTTGTATTTAAGCTTGCACCCAGGAATATTATCTCTTGAGAGGGTACTAGTTTTGATTTCTTTTCATTGACTGTGTACCCTAGGCATGTTAGAAGTCTTTGCACATACGCCAGATGCTGTAGAAGAATGTCCTTGTTCTCTGCTTGAATTAGACAGTCGTCCAAGTAAGGATATATCTGTATTCCTCTGTCTGCAGAATGCAATTACTGGTGCCAGGCACTTTGTAAAGACCCTGGGCGCAGTAGATAAGCCAAAGGGCAGTGCAGAGAATTGGTAATGCATTGAGCCTGCCTTGAATCTGAGGTATCTTCTGCATAATTGTCTGATTGGGACATGCAGGTATGCCTCTTTTAGGTCTAGAGTCACCAGCCAAGCGTTCTTGTGTTCAGAATAGATAGGTCCAGTATTGGTCTCCAGGTCTTATCTTTTCTGGGTACCAAGAAAGTACAGTTTTGAACCTACCATAAATGTAGATGTTCGAGTGTCTTCACTGCTGCAGTCATTACACTTGGCTTATCCTGCCGTCAGGCGGTCCCACAGTCGGCCAGAGTTCCAAAGTCTTGGTCCGGCGTCAGTTGCTGTTGCTTCTTCCCTGACATCAGTGCGCCAGGGGTATAGAAGTTGCAGCCGACGCCATTTTCTTCAGTTTTTCTTGTCCCAGATGTCAGGTGCCCCCAAATAGGTAGGCAATACATATTGCTAATAAAACATACAATAAAGGTAAAAAACAAAACCTTCAGTTACCAGCAAATACACCACATAGGTAGTATAGGGTTGAAAGGTATAGATAAGTTCCAGCTAAGAAAGAGGGGATGGCGGGTGGGTAACCCGGACTGCAGCAGTGAAGACACTCTAACATCTACATTTATGGTAGGTACAAAACTGTACTATGTTCATCGTGTTTCACTGCTGCACTCATTACACTTGGGTTGAATCCCAAAGCTGAGTTAGGGTGGCTGGTTTTATAGAGGATTTGGGGTGGCTATGAGGCCCTGCAGTACTGCAGTGGCAAAGCCAGCTCTGGATCTAGAATAAAGAGGCAAGTGATAATGCTTGGTAAAGGTGTGCACTGAACTCCAAGTTGCAGCTTCCAAAATATCTTTGGTAGGTACTCCTCTAAGGTAGGCAGTTGAAGTGGTTGTTGCCCTGGTGGAATGTGGCCTAAGGTTACTAGGTACAGGCTTCCCATGTTGTGTGTAGCAGAACCGGATACAGTGTCCTATCCACTTTGAAATGGTCTGCTTTGAAATTGCCTTTCCCTGAGATCCTGCAGCATATGCTACAAACAATTGCTCAGTTTTTCTGAAAGTTTTTGTTTTGTCCAAGTAGAAACATAATTGTCTGTGTATGTCCAAGGAATGCAGAAGTCTCTCCCCTTTATTCTGGGGATTTGGATAAAAAGTTGGCAAGTGAATAGTTTGGTTAAGAGCCACACTGGATACCACCTTAGGCATAAATGATGGGTTTGTTCTTAAAGAAACCCTGTCTTGGTGAAAAATGATGAAAGGTTCCACTGCCATTAGAGCCTGTAACTCTGAGACTCTTCGTGCTGAGGTTATTGCAAGAAGCAGAGCAGTTTTCCATGATACATATTTTAATTCTGCTGAATTGGCTGGCTCAAAAGGAGGTAAGGTTAGTTTTTCCAAGACAGAACTGAGGCCCCAATTTGGTGTTGGTGCTCTCCGGGGTGGTGTTATGTTTTTAGCCCCTCTGAGGTACTGTTTTAGCAATGGATGAGAGAAAATAGGAGGATCTGTGTTGTAATGAGCCGAGATGGCAGATGCGTGGATCTTAATGGATGAGAAGGATAGTCCTTTGTCCAGCATCTCAGTTAAGTATTGTAATATCTGAGGAATATTTGGGACAAGAGGGTCAAAGCTTTGAGCCTGGTTCCAGGCACAGAATCTCTTCCACTTTTCTGAATAAGATTTCCTGGTGCTAGACCTCCTGGCCTCCAAAATGACATCCACAACAGCTTTAGAGAGAGGTGTTGTCAGCTTGACTAATGAATCTGCCATGCAGCCAGGTTTAAGGTTTTGAGCTGACTGTGCAGGATCTGATTGTTTTGTTGAGTCAGAAGGTGCGGAGTTTGAGGTAAAATCCATGGTGGACCTTGAGCCAAGTTCTTTAAGATTGGGTACCAGTGCTGGCGTGGCCAGTCTGGGGCAATCAGGATCATCTATGTTTTTTCTTGTCTGGCTTTTAGGAGTACTTTTGAAAGGAGAGGCAGTGGTGGGGAGGCATAAACTTTTAGGCTTTTCCAGCTGAACGACAGAGCATCCACTTTCCATGCTTGTGTGTAATAAGTCCTTGTGCAAAATTTTTGTAGTTGGCAATTCATTGGGGTGGCAAAAAGATCTATGTCTGGGCAACCCCATTTTTGCGTTATCATGCTGAATACTTGTGGATTTAATTTCCACTCGTGAGGATCCAGGATGTTTCTGCTTAAGTCATCTGCCAGAGTATTTTTCTTTCCTGGCAGGAATTGTGCTTGTAGATGAACTTGATATGTTAGAGCTGTGTTCCACAAGGTCATGGCTTGTCTGCATAGGGGATATGAATGAGTGTCCCCTTGCTTGTTTATGTACCACATAACTGTGGTGTTGTCTGTCTTTAATAATAGTTGTCCTGGATGCAGGAGGTCCTTGAAAGCTGTTAGGGCATTTTGTACAGCCAACATCTCTTTTTGATTGATGTGTAGATCCATTTGGTCTGCGGTCCACTTGCCCTGAATACATTTTCCTGCCATGTGTGCTCCCCAGGCGTAATCCAAAGCATCTGTTGTTAGTGTCTGCCTGGCTGTGGGTAGAGTGAAAGGCTGTCCCTTGCTGTGGCGACATGCTTGCGCCCACCATCGAAACTCCTGCTGTAGGCAGGGAATTAGTGGTACTACTGCTTCCAAACTGTGACAGTGTTGAATCCAAACACTTTTTAGGTACCACTGTAATTTCCTCATATGCAGTCTGGCATATGGAATTGGTAGTATGCAGGATGCCATGGATCCCAAGGCCTGCAGAATTTTTCTTGCAGGGAGTTGGGTTTTTGTTGCCATCAATTGAAAGTACTGAGTCAGTTGTCCTTGCTTGTCTGGCGTGAGATAACCCATCTGGGCCATTGTATTTAAGCTGGCACCCAGGAATATTATCTCTTGTGAGGGCACTAGTTTTGACTTCTTTTCGTTTACCATGTACCCTAGGCAAATTAGCAACCTTTTTACAAATGCCAGATGCTCTAGAAGAATGTCCTTGTTCTCTGCTTGAATAAGGCAGTCGTCCAGGTATGGATATATTTCCTTTTTGTCAGCAAAATGCAATTACTGGTGCCAGGCACTTTGTGAAGACCCTGGGCGCAGTAGATAAGCCAAAGGGCAGTGCAGAGAATTGGTAATGCATTGAACCAGCTATGAATCTGAGGTATCTTCTGCAATTTTGTCCAATAGGGACATGCAGGCATGCCTCTTTGAGGTCCAAAGTAAAAAGCCAAGCCTTCTTGCCCAGCATGGGAAGAAGCTGTTGTAGTGTCAACATTTTGAATTTCGGAACATCCAGGTAAGTATTTAGAGTAGAAAGGTCTAGTATGGGTCTCCAGGATTTGTCCTTTCTGGGGACCAAGAAAAGTCTTGAGTAAAATCCTTGTCCCTCTTCCTGTTGTGGCACTTTTTGAATAGCTCTCATGTCCACGAGGGCTGTAATTTGTTTTTGTGCCTCTGACTGATTTTGTGGCAGGTCTGGCATTCCTTTTAGCCTTGGTAGAGTGTGAAAGTGGAACCTGTAACCTGGAGAGACAATATTCAGAACCCATATGTCTTGGGTGATTATATGCCAGTTTTGAGAAAAAAGTGCTAATTTTCCCCCTAAGGGAGCTGCCAAACGGTAAGTGCTTGGCATTCGAAGGGGGAAGTCATTGGGACTGTTTCCTGTAAGGTTGTGACTTGTCTTCACCTCGTTTTGTGGTTGAAGCACCCCACTGTCATGGTCTCCAAGAGCCTTGGGGCTGAGATCTGCGTCTTGGGTGTCTGTATCTGCCTCTTTGTGGTCTGTCTGACACTGGAAAGGACCAATTCTTTGAAGACCAATTTCTGCTAAATCGAGGTGGCTGTACCTGTAAGAAATCCTTCACTGTTTGCACAGATTTTGCCTTATCCTCAATTTTCTTTAATACCTCTTCTGCCTTAACTCCAAATAAAATATCCTGCTGTAAAGGAGCATCCAATAATTTAGCCTTAACATGATCAGGTAAACCTTGTTCTTTTAACCAAGCATGCCTTCGAATCACAGATCCTGTAACTGCTGCTCTACAGGAAGCCTCTAATGAATCAGAACCATATTGCAAAGTATGTTTTCCCACTTATTCAGCTGCATGCAATAAATCCTGCATTTCCTTATAGTCAGGATGTTCTGAAAATGTAGTCATTTTCTGTTTTAACAGAGACATTAAATATTGTTGATATTTAACAATGTGAAACTGGCAATTTAAAGCTCTCACTGCTAAAGTTGCAGATTTGTAAGCTTTCTTCCCCCATCTGTCTAATGCTCTAGAATCCCTGTCAGAGGGAACTGGATTCTTAGCCGTGGAAGCCTTTACCCCTTTGGGACCATGGGAAATAGTTTCTGGGTCAGCAACAGGGTTTTTATAAAGAAATTTGTGACAGTCAGGGACTCTGTAGTACCTGTCTGGCTTGACTGGAGCAGGGGACAAAGAATCAGGATTTAAACTGCATTCAGAGAACACATCCTCCACAATATCTAGCACTAGCGGAATAGCAAGGGGTCTGTACTGAGGTAATAAAAGAAAGTCTCGGAGCCTTTTCTTGGATTCTGAGTAATTCTGGTCCTCCCAATGGAAATGCTCCCTCAGGGTATGTAAAGTTTCCCCAAAAGAATAATCCTCAGGAGGAGAGGCTGAAGGAATTGATTCTTCAGCATCTGAGTCCTCATAGGGGGGTAAGGAGTATCCATGGT
Organism: Protopterus annectens; assembly: GCF_019279795.1. Lineage (NCBI taxonomy): Eukaryota > Metazoa > Chordata > Ceratodontiformes > Protopteridae > Protopterus > Protopterus annectens. Next base: position 141,226,804 of record NC_056751.1, read on the forward strand.
CTGAAGAGGAATCAGAAGAAATGGAAACCTGGTCAGAGGAATCATAGTCTGTATCCTGGCCTAGTCCTTTTAACAGGAGGGGGATGGGTACCCCTGATCAGAGTAATTAAGTATTCGGCCATTTTGAGCATCTGTTTTTTAGGCATGGAGGCCTGTCCAGGTGAATGCTGTACTTGCTTCTTTGTCTTTAATGGAGGCTTAGACTTGGCTGTAGTTTTTATGGTAAGCTGTGAAGGTCTGAAAACACCCTCAGAAGCCGATGCCTGCTCAGCGGCTCTGGACCCATCTGAAGGGTTAGTTTACATAGGCCCAACACCTTGAGTGTATCCAGAGGGCTAGACAACTCCATGTGGGAGTCGGAGGTGGCCTGTGGCTCTGAGGTAGCGGGTGTCAGGGGCTGCGAAAGCGCCTCACTGAGAACCGGCGACTGGCCTAGAAGAGGCTTCGTCAGTTTTGGACCTCGGATGCCTGTCCTTATCCTTGTCTTTGTGTTTTTTGTGTATTCCAGTTGTCGGTTGTTCTGATGGCATGGTATAATTAAACCTTCGGCCAAAGTAATGGCGAGCAAAATCAAACAGACGTTTAATAGTGCGTTTGTTAAATCTAGCACAAAACCGACAACTAGTGACGTCGTGGTCTGGGCCTAGGCATGAAATACAGTAAGAATGAAAATCCTTATGAGTATTTGCTTCCCACAAGAAATACAATTATTAACTTTTACTGATATCGGTCTGAGGCAAGAAAGAGTTTCCCCAACGGGGTACTTAGCTTTATTGAAGACTTCGGTTCTGAAATTTGAATTGAAAATCTCAGGAGTCGGCCGACCGGCACTTGCAAACTGCTTTTGCTTCGGGCACCGCGTGGCAAGAAAGACTGAAGAAAATGGCGTTGGCTGCATCTTATATACCCCTGGCGCACTGACGTCAGGGAAGAAGTGACAGCAACTGATGCTGGACCAAGACTTTGGAACTCTGGCCGACTGCGGGACAGCCTGATGGCCGGATAACCCAAGTGTAATGACTGCAGCAGTGAAACACGATGAACATCAGTCGAGTAAAATCCTTGTCCCTGCTCTTGCTCTGGTACTCGTTGAATGGCCCCCATGTCCATGAGGGATGGGACTTGTTTTTGTGCCTCTGCCCATTGATTTTTTTTGGCAGATCTGGCCAGCCGCTTGCATTTGGCAGGGTATGGAAATGGAACTTGTACCCTTGTGACACGATAGTTAGAACCCACTTGTCCTGGGTTATAATGTGCCAATTTTGAGAAAAAAGTGCTAATTTTCCCCCCAACGGTGCTGCCAGGAGATAAGTGCTTGGTGCAGGCAGGGGGAAGTCATTGGGACTGTTTCCTGTATGGTTGTGATTTGTCTTCTCCAATTTTGGAGGTAGAAGCACCCCATTGCATTGACCTGAAGGAACCTTGTGCCTGGGATCTGCCTCTAGGGCATCAGGATCCGCGCCTTTGAGTTCTGTCTGACGCAGGAAAGGACCAATTCTTTGTAGGCCAGTGTCCACTAAACCTAAGTGGCTGTACTTGTAAAAAAATGCATAGATTTAGCCTTGTCCTCTATTTTCTTTAACACCGCCTCTGCCTTAACAACAAACAAAGTATCATGCTGTAAAGGTGCATCTAATAATTTAACTTTGACATGATCAGGCAGATTTTGTTCCTTTAACCAAGCATGCCTCCTAATTACAGAACCTGTAACTGCGGCCCTGCAGGAGGCCTCCAAAGAATCAAAACCACATTGCAAAGTATGCTTTCCAACTTGTTCAGCTGCATGCAATAAATCCTGCATTTCCGTGTTTTCTGCATATTCAGAGTTTAATAACATTTTTTGTTTAAGCAATGCCATGACATGTTGCTGATACCAGAGCATGTGAAACTGACAGTTTAAGGCCCTTGTAGCCAAGGTAGCAGATGTGTAAACCTTTTTTCCCCATCTATCCAGTGCCCTAGAATCTCTGTCAGAGGGGGTAGGGTTTTTTTTGCAGCGGAAGCCTCAACTCTTTTGTGACCCTGTGAAATAGTTTCTGGGTCTGCAGCAGGGTTTTTAAAAAGGAATTTATGAGAGTCAGGAACCCTGTAACATCTGCCAGGCTAGACAGGGGCTGGAGGTAAGGAGTCAGGGGTAAGACTAGACTCCGAAAACACATCTACAATATCTAACACAGGTGATATGGCTAATGGCCTGTGCTGAGGTAGTAAAAGGAAATCCCTGAGCCTCTTTTTTAGATACTAAAAAAATCTTGGCTCTCCCAGTGGAAATGCACCCTTATGGTATGCAAGGTTTCCCCAAAAGAATAGTCCTCTGGGGGAAAAGCTGAAGGTATAGATTCTTCAGCATCAGAATCCTCATAGGGGGATAAAGAAACTTCCTGGTCAGAAGAGGAATCAGAAGAAATAGAAACCTGATCTGAAGATTCATAGTCAGACTCTTGCCTAGGCCTCTTATCAGGAGGGGGATGGGAACCCCTAATCAAAGTAATTAAGTCTTCGGCCATTTTGAGCATCTGTTTTTTGGGCATAGAGGCCTGTCCACGTGGCTCTTGAGTTTGTTTCTTTGCTTTAGGTGCTTTAGTCTTTGCCTTTGAAGCTGAGGTTAGCTTAATGTAAAGATGTTTAGGTCTGAATACACCCTCAGAAGCCGGTGCCTGCTCAGTGGCTCCAGACCCATCTGAAGGAATAGTATCCGAGGCTCCAATACTACAAGTTATGTACTCACCATAACGCTTGATGTATGTGGTCCATCTCGCCTCACATTCTTACTCACGGGTTCGGAGCTGAACATAGTCTCCGACTCGGCCAACTTATATTTTTCTAGCACGAAGTCTCTAATTGGCTGGGCTAACCTGGTATCCCATGTTGCACCGCTCCACAACCCCAGATCTAGTTTGCAGCAGCTCATAGTCACACCTCATGCACAACCACAGTCAAAAGAGTAGGACACTAACCAGGGCAGCAAAGAAAAAATAACCAATACCGAAGGGTACTGAACAAATGTCGTCTCCAAATCCTCCAGGAGGGGGGAAGGTGGGAGGGAACGTAAGAATGTGAGGCGAGATGGACCACATACATCAAGCGTTATGGTGAGTACATAACTTGTAGATGTTATGTGGTCCAATCTCGCCTACATTCTTACTCACGGGACAGCGTCCCTAGCACCTCTATCCCGGGAGGCTCAATAGAAGACGCTCCTGAGAACAGTGGAACCAAAGGAAACCCGGCCCCTAGAAGCCACGTCTAATTTGTAATGAGTAATGAAGGTGTGGGGAGAAGCCCACGTGGCCGCAGCACAAATTTCATCCAAGGATAGTCTGGAGTGATAAGCTACTGAAGCGGAAACAGCCCTGGTGGAGTGAGCCTTGACAGGGAACGGTAACTCCCTGCCTGCTGACGAGTAAGCGTAGGAGATGCAGTCAGAAATCCACCTGGAAATTGTAATCTTAGAAACAGGGAAACCTGTTCTATTTTCTGAGAAGGACACAAAGAGTTGGTCAGACTTACGAAGTTGTTTTGTCCTGTGTAAGTAAAAACGAAGCTGCCTGTGTACGTCCAATTGATGAAACTTAAACTCCTCGTTGTTGGAAAATTGAGGAAAGAAAACTGGCAGCTCAATGGACTGATTGATGTTAACGGCAGAGGTTACCTTCAGAAGGAAGGATGGATTAGGTCTCAAGGAAACCCTGTCCTTATGAAATATTAAATACGGGGATTTGATGGACAACACTTGAATCTCCGACACCCGTCTGGCTGATGTGATAGCTATTAAAAATGCAGTTTTCCAAGACAGAAATTTTAAATCACAGGTGGCAGATGGTTCGAAAGGTGATAATGTCAGGGCCTGTAACACAAAATTTAAATCCCATGGCATGATGGGTTCTGACACCGGAGGCCGAAGCAACAAGGTGCCCCTCAGAAAGGTCTTACATAGCTTATGCGCCATGAGAGAAGGTTGGTAAGAGGTATGAAAATTGGAGATAGCGGCCAGCTGAACCTTAATGGTGGCAGGAGCAGAACCCTGTTGAAAAAGAGTGGATAAAAAATGTAAGACAGCAGGGATGGGGGCTGTGAAAGGATCCAGTCCCTTGGCCTGAGCCCAAATTGAAAATCTTTTCCACTTGCTGGAGTAAATATTCCTGGTAGAAGATTTATGAGAAGATAAAATGTGTACTACCCTCAGGTGAAAAACGATGAAGTCTGACTAAAGATGGAAGTGGAGTAGTCAGGCTGTCAACCTGAGGGTCCTCATGGAGGGAGGGGACTGTCCCGACATGTGTGTTAGTAGGTCTGGTGCAGGATCCAGAGTCCAAGAACTGTCCACTGCATACTGATGAAGAAAGGAGAACAAGACTTGGCAAGGCAAGTGTGGGGCAATAAGAATCATCTTGCTTCCCAAGGAAATGGCTTTCTGGATCACTCTTGGCAGCAGAGGAAATGGAGGGAAAGTATAGAGCAGACCGGGAGGCCAATCGTGGACTAGAGCGTCCCTGGGTGACTCCCCCTGTGGAGGGAATCAGAGTGAAGTAGTTGCTGCACTTGGTATTGTGGGGATTGGCGAAAAGGTTGCAGCAAGGCTGACCCCACCTGCTGAAAATCTGCTCCGCGACTCAGCGGTTCAGGGACCACTCGTAAGGCATCAGAATAGCTCTGCTCAGCCTGTCTGCTATCACACTGGCCTTCTCCGGAATGTGCGCTGCCACTAGAAACCGTTGGGAAGACACTGCCCACTGCCACACTCGCATGGCCTCTCTGCAAAGGGGGTAAGACCTGGTTCCTCCCTTGCTTGTTCAGGTACCACACAACAGACATGTTTGTCCGAGTGAATTGCAATCGTTCCTAGGGTAAGAGAGCTCTGCAGTGCTTGCAACGCCAGTAACACCGCTCTCATCTCTAGAACACTGATGTGCAAATGTACCTCGTGGTCCTGCCAGGTGCCTTGGACCGTCCTGCCCAGATAATGCACTCCCCACCCTATCTGGGAGGCGTCCGTGGTCACCGTGGCAACCGGAGTCATAGGAATAAATGGATTCCCTTTGTTCAAGTTGGTGGGACTCATCCACCAACAGAGGTCCTGTTTGCACCGATCAGTGAGTAGGATCAGATGGGACAGGGGAAGTTTCTGAAAGGACCGTTGGGCCGAGAGAAGCCACTGCAGAAGCCTCATGTGTAACCTGGCCAGGGGCACTAAAGTACAGTTTTGTACCTACCATAAATGTAGATGTTCGAGTGTTCACCCTGCTGCAGTCATCACACTTGGGTTATCCTGTCGTCAGGCGGTCCTGCAGTCGGCCGGATTTCCAAAGTCTTGGTCCGACGTCGGTTGCTGTCACCTCATCCCTGACGTCAGTGTGCCAGGGATACATATATTTCAACCAACGCCATTTTCTTCAGTTTTTCTTGCCCCAGATGTCAGGTGCCCCCAAAAGAGTGATCAGAATTAGTACCAAATGGTGTGAACACTGCACAAACACAAAATCCCTTCAGCTATAAGCAAATACATCAGTAAGGCATAGCAGAGATTTAGCCAGTAGATCAGAGGGGATGGAGGGTGGGTAACCTGGACTGCAGAAGGGTGAACACTCAAACATCTACTGGTAGTTACAAAACTCTACTATGTTCATCGTGTTACCCTGCTGCAGTCATCACACTTGGGTTGAATCCCAAAGCTAAGGTAGGGGGGAAGTATTATAGAGGGTTAGTGGAGGCAATGAGGCCCTGCAGAACTGCAGTGGCGAAGCCCGCCCTGGACTTAGAGTAAAGAGGTAAGTGATGGTGTTTGGTGAAGGTGTGTACAGAACTCCAAGTAGCAGCTTCTAAAATTTCTTTTGTAGGAACCCCCCTGAGAAAGGCTGCAGAGATAGCTGTTGCCCTGGTAGAGTGGGATCTAACGGTAGGAGGAACTGGTTTCCCATGATGGGTATAACAGAACCGTATGCAATGGACTATCCATTTAGAAATGGTTTGTTTGGATATAGCCCTCCCTTGAGAAGCTGTAGCATAGGATACAAACAGCTGGTCAGTTTTTCTGAAAGCCTTAGTTTTATCCAAGTAGTAACAAAGCTGCCTGTGAATGTCCAAGGTATGCAAGAGTCTCTCACCTTTGTTCTGCGGATTGGGGAAGAAAGTGGGTAGGTGGATGGCTTGATTTAAAGCTACACTGGAAACCACCTTAGGCATGAAGGAAGGATTAGTTCATAGAGAAACTCTGTCTTGATGAAAAATGAGGAAAGGTTCCACTGCCATTAGTGCCTGTAATTCTGAGACTCTCCTAGCAGAAGTTATTGCCAGGAGCAGGGCAGTCTTCCAAGATAGGAATTGAAGGTCTGCAGAGAAAGCTGGTTCAAAGGGAGGTAACGTTAGTTTTTCCAGAACACAGTTGAGGTCCCATGTTGGTGTAGAGGCTCTTCTAGGTGGTCTAATGTTTTTTGCCCCTCTGAGGAACTGCCTTAGAAGAGGATTTGAAAATAAAGGTGGATTCGTGTCCTAGTGAGCTGAAATAGCTGAAGCATGGATTTTAATCGAGGAGAAGGAAAGTCCTTTGTGCAACATCTCGCAATATCCATGGTGGGCTGTGAGCCATATTCTTCAATAGTGGGTACCAGTAGTGTGGCCAGTCTGGGGCTATGAGAATCAGTCGTGGTTTCTCCTTTTTGACCTTCAAAAGAACCTTTGTGAGAAGAGGTAGTGGTGGAAAGGCATATGCTGTCAGGTTTTTCCAACTGAAGGAGAGAGCGTCCACTTTCCAAGCTTGATGGTGGAATGTCCTTGTACAAAATTTTGTCAGTTGGTAGTTTTGAGGACTGGCAAACAGGTCTATATTTGGAAGGCCCCATTTCTGAGTTATCATTGTAAATATTTGTGGGTCTAGTTTCCACTCATGGGGATCTTTGATGTTTCTGCTTAGGTCGTCTGCCAATGTGTTTTTCTGTCCTGGCAGGAACTGAGCTTGTAACTGGACTTGGTAGGCCAGAGCTGTGTTCCTTAAGGTCATTGCTTGCCTGCAAAGGGGGTAGGAATGTGTGCCCCCTTGTTTGTTTATGTACCACATTACTGTGGTGCTGTCCGTCTTTATTGCAAGTTGTCCTGGATGTAGTAGATCCTTGAAGGCTGTCAGAGCTTTCTGTACAGCTAGCATCTCTTTTTGATTTATGTGCAGTTTTCTTTGTTCTGCAGTCCATATGCCTTGAATGCATTGTCCTGCCATGTGTGCCCCCCAGGCATAGTCTGAAGCATCTGTTGTGATAGTTTGCCTGGTTGGGGGCAAGGTGAAAGGCTGACCCTTGTTGAGGTGACATGCCTGTGACCACCATAGAAATTCCTGATGAAGGCAGGGAATGAGAGATATCACTGTGTCCAAGCTGTGGCTGTGTTGAGACCATACGCTTTTTAGGTACCACTGTAATTTCCTCATATGCAGTTTTGCAAATGGTATTATCAGAATGCAAGATGCCATGAAGCCCAAAGCCTGCAGAATTTTTCTTGCAGTTAATTGGGTCTTTGTTGCCATCGTCTTGAAATATTGAGTCAGTTGTAGTTGCTTGTCTGGTGTAAGATAAGCCTTCAGGGCCGTTGTGTCCAAGCTGGCACCCAGGAATGTCATTTTTTGTGAGGGTACTAGTTTTGACTTCTTTTCGTTTACTGTGTGCCCTAGACAATTTAGTAGATGCTTCACAAAAGCCAGATGATGTAAGAGAATGTCTTTGCTTTCTGCTTGGATGAGGCAGTCGTCCAGGTATGGATATATCTGAATTCCTCTTTGTCTGCAGTATGCAATTACTGGTGCCAGGCATTTTGTGAAAACTCTGGGCGCAGTAGATAAGCCAAAGGGCAGTGCAGAGAATTGATAATGGGTTGAACCTGCAATGAAATGGAGGTATCTTCTGCAACTTTGTCCGATAGGGACATGCAGGTATGCCTCCTTGAGGTCCAACGTTACCAGCCATGCTTCCTTGCCCAACATGTAGCTGCTGTAGTGTTAGCATCTTGAATTTGGGAACTTGCAAGTAAGTGTTTAGAATTGAAAGGTCCAGAACTGGTCTCCAAGCATTGTCCTTTCTGGGTACTAGAAACAGCCTTGAGTAAAATCCTTGGCCTTGCTCTCGAGTCGGTACCTGTTGAATGGCTCTCATGGCCATGAGAGCTGTAATTTGTTTTTGTGCCTCTGCCCATTGATTTTGTGGCAGGTTTGGCATTCCTCTTTTCATTGGCAAGGTGAGAAAGTGGAATCTGTATCCTCGTAAAATTATGTCTAGGACCCATTTGTCCTTTGTGACCATGTGCCAGTTGTCTGCAAAAAGTGCTAGTTTTCCCCCCAAGGGGGCTGTCAAAAGAGTTTTGTTTGGCCAGCTGAGGTGCAAGTCATTGAATTTGCCTTCTGGTGGGTTGAGACCCGTCTTCTCCTCCCTTCTGGGTTGAAGTGCCCCATTGGCGAGGTTTATACTGAGCTTGTGGTTGACCTCTGCCCCTTGAGTGCCTGTATTTACCCCTCTGAGATCTGTCAGTGGCTGGAAAGGACCAATTTTTTGTTGGCCAGTTTCTGCTGAAGTGAGGGGGTTGTACTTGTAGGAAATCTTTGACTGTCTGCATTGACTTCACCTTATCTTCCATTTTCTTTAAAACTTCTTCTGCTTTAACTCCAAAAAGAACATCCTGCTGTAAGGGAGCATCTAGTAGTTTTGCTTTAACATGATCAGGCAGACTTTGTTCCTTTAACCAAGCATGCCTACGTATAACTGATCCAGTGACAGCTGCTCTGCAGGAGGCCTCCAAAGAATCAAACCCACATTGTAAGGTATGTTTGCCCACCTGCTCAGTGGTGTGCAACAAATCCTGTACTTCTTTCAATTCAGATTGTTGAGGGAGGGAGGTTATCTTTTGTTTTAACTGAGAGATTAGAAATTGCTGATACTTAAGCATATGAAATTGACAATTTAGTGCTCTCATAGCTAATGTGGCTGAGGTGTAAACCTTTTTCCCCCACCTGTCTAGTGCTCTTGAATCCCTCTCTGAAGGTACTGGATTTTTAGACATGGAAGCCTTAGCCCCCTTGGGACCCTGGGAGATGGTCTCTGGGTCAGCTACTGGGCTTTTGTAAAGAAATTTGTGGGAATCAGGTACTCTGTAGTATCTGTCAGGCTTAGCCGGAGCAGGAGGTAGAGAGTCTGGGTTGAAATTGGATTCTAAATAGACATCATCCACAATGTCCAAAACAGGTGGGATGGCTAGAGGTCTGTGTTGGGGGAGTAAAAGAAACTCTGAGCCTTTTCTTGGAATCACGAGTAATCCTGACCTTCCCAGTGAAAATGTTCCCTCATAGTGTGTAAAGTTTCCCCAAAAGAGTACTCTTCAGGAGGGGAAGCTGAGAGAATAGAGTCCTCAGCATCAGAATCTTCATAAGGAGAGAAGGAATAGTCTTGGTCCTCAGAGGAATCCAAAGAAATAGACAGTTGCTCAGAGGAATTAGAATCTTCCTCTTGTCTAGGCCTTTTGTCAGGAGGAGGCTGTGAATCCCTGATAAGAGAAATCAAATCTTCAGCCATTTTGAGCATCTGTTTCTTAGGCATAGGGCCTTGAACAGGAGACTGAAGTGTAGGCTTTTTCGATTTAGGAGGAGTCTTCGACTTAGAAAACGTTTTGACTGTGAGAGTCTGTCTGAAAACGCCTTCAGAAACCGATGGCATTTCAGAAGCACCGACGTCCTTAGAAGGTAAATCGTCGGAAGGGCCTGAAGTAAAAGGCTGCGTCGGCCTAGTATATTCCGTCAAAATATCCGTAGCGGTCTCGGGTTCCAGAACTGCGGTAGTCAGGGGCTGCGTCGGAGCCTCACTGAGAACTGGAGACCGGATCAACCGAGGCCTCGGAATCTGGCTTAGGCCTGGGCTGTCGGTCCTTATCCCTGCGCTTTTTGTGCATGCCGGTAGTCGGTAGCTCTGACAGCATGTTATAGTTAAATTTTTTGCCAAAAAAGTTTCGTGCGAAATCAAATCGTCTTTTAATAGTACGCTTATTAAACCTAGCACAAAATCGACAAGAAGTGACGTCGTGATCAGGGCCTAGGCAAGGTATGCAATAAGAATGAAAATCCTTATGAGGTATTTGCTTCCCACAAGAAATACAATTGTTAACTTTTTCTGACATCGGTCTGAGGCAAGAAAAGTTTCCCCAACGGGGTACTTAGCTTTATAGAAGACTTCGGTCTGAAATTCGAATTCGACAATCTCAGGAGTCAGCCGACCGACACTTGTGAAAGTACAGTTTTGTACCTACCATAAATGTAGATGTCCGATAGGTGTGCATCTGCAGTCATCACATATGGGTTGTCCTGCCTCAGGCAGCCCTTCGGTCGGCCGGATTCCAAAGTCTAGGTCTGGCCTCGGCTGATGTCGCACTTTCCCCGACGTCAGAGCGTCTGGGGTATAAAAGCATCAGCCGACGCCATTTTCCTCAGTTTTTCTTGCCCCAGATGCCAGGTGCCCTCTAAGGAAGGCTAAAATTTGTAGATATGCATTGCAAAAACAAATCCAAACATGCACAGTACTATAAAAACAAATACACCATAATAGATCCCCCCCAGCTAGCTATAAGAGGGGTAAGTACCCAGGAAGTATACCACAGAGGGGAAGGAGGGAGGGTAAACCTGACTGCAGATGCATACCTATCGGACATCTACATTTATGGTAGGTACAAAACTGTACTATGTCCTTCAAGGATGCATCTGTAGTCATCACATATGGGTAGAATACCATAGCTAATCTGGGGGTGGAGGTACTAAGTAAAGGATGGTGTAGCTAAGATACCCTGCAGGACTGCCGTAGCAAAGCCTGCTCTGGATCTGGAGTATAAAGGTAAATTGTAATGCTTGGCAAATGTATGCACGGAGCTCCATGTAGCAGCTTCTAAAATGTCTTTGGTAGCCACCCCTCTAAGGAAGGCTGTGGTGGTGGCTGTGGCTCTCGTGGAATGAGGTCTAATGTCAGCTGGCACAGTTTTTCCATGAAAGGAGTAACAAAAACGAATGCAATTTCCTATCCATTTTGAAATTGTCTGTTTGGAAATTGCTTTTCCTTGCGCCACAGCAGCATATGCTACAAACAGCTGGTCAGTCTTTCTGTAACTTTTAGTTCTGTCCAAGTAGTAGCGCAACTGTCTGTGTATGTCCAGGGTGTGCAGAAGTTTCTCCCCTTTATTTTGTGGTTGTGGGAAGAATGTAGGCAAGTGAATAGCTTGGTTCAAAGATACCCTGGATACCACCTTTGGCATAAATGTAGGATTGGTTCTCAATGAAACTCTGTCCTGATGAAAGATAAGAAAAGGCTGTACTGCCATTAGAGCTTGTAACTCAGATACTCTTCTTGCTGAGGTTATGACCAGAAGGAAGGCAGTTTTCCAAGACAGAAACTGAAGATCTGCAGATGCTGCTGGTTCAAAGGGAGGAAGTGTTAGTTTTTCCAACACGAAGTTAAGGTCCCAAGTAGGTAAAGGCGGTTTCCTTGGAGGATTGATGTTTTTGATTCCTCTTAGAAACTGTCTCAGGAGAGGATGAGAGAAGACAGGTGGATTAACATTGTATTCCGCTGAAATTGCTGAGGCATGTATCTTAATGGAAGAGTAAGACAGGCCGTTGTGGAACAATTCTGCCAAATATTCCAGTATATGTGCCATGTTCATCACTGTCACATCTAGGCCCTTTGTTGTGTTCCAAGTGTGAAATCTTTTCCATTTTGCTGAATATGCCTTCCTTGTGGAAGGCCGTCGAGCTTCCATAATAATATCCTTCACTCTCTGGGATAGCTTATCCTGAGGAGGAGTCATGGTATCTTCCAGGCAGTTAGCTGCAAGGTTTTCAGGTTGGAATGCAGAGTCTTGAAATTGTGCTGCGTCAGTAGAAGTGGCCATAGGGGGAAGAGGCCACGGTTTCGTCTGTGACATGCTCTTTAACAGTGGGTACCAGTGCTGTCTTGGCCAGTTTGGAGCTATCAGAATCACTCTGGGCTGCTCTGTCCTGATCTTCAGTAAGACCTTGGTCATTAATGGGAGAGGTGGAAAAGCATACACTGTCAGAGCTTTCCAGCTGAAAGAGAGAGCGTCCACTTTTCATGCTTGTGGGTGGTATGTCCTTGAGCAGAATTTCTTCAGTTGATGATTGTGGGGGGAGGCGAACAGATCTATTCCCGGCCTTCCCCATGATTGTGTTATGAGTAAGATGATGTCTGGGTGCAGCATCCATTCGTGTGCATCCATGATATTTCTGCTTAAGCTGTCTGCCAGTATATTGTCTTTCCCTGGCACGAACTGGGACTGCAGCTGTATATTGAGTTTCAAGGAAAGTTCCCATAGATTCATTGCCAGTCTGCAAAGAGGGTAGGAATGGGTGCCTCCTTGCTTGTTTATGTACCACATAACTGTGGTGTTGTCTGTCCTTATGAGTAGGTGGCCTTGATGAAGAAAAGGTTTGAAGGCCTCGATTGCTTGTATCACTGCCAGCATTTCCTTTTGGTTTATGTGCATGCAGCTCTTTGTGACCATAGCCCTTGGATACATCTGCCCTCCATGTGTGCTCCCCAACCTTGGTCTGAAGCGTCCGTAGTGATGGTTTGGTTGGCTCTTGGCTTGCTGAAGGGCAACCCGCTGTTCGACTGGCAAGCTTGAGCCCACCACAGAAATTCCTTCTGGAGGCATGGAATGAGTGGGATCAAGGTTTCCAAGCTGTGACTGTGCTGAGTCCAAAAAGGTACCATTGTACTTTTCTCATATGCAGCCTTGCTTGTGGGATCAGAAGAATGCAAGATGCCATGTAACCTAGGGCCTGCAGGATTTTCCTTGCAGTCAGCTGAGTTTGTCTTGTCAGATTCTTGAAGTAATCCAGTAGTTGTTTTTGTTTTTCTTCTGTGAGAAAGGCCATTTGGGTGGTTGTGTCTAGATCCGCACCCAGAAAAGTTATTCTTTGGGATGGAACAAGTCTTGATTTGTGGATGTTGACTGTATATCCCAAGGCCTGCAGCAGGTGGATGGCATAATCCAAGTCCTTTAACAAAGTTTGCTTGCTGTCCGCTTGTATAAGGCAGTCGTCCAGATATGGGTAAATTTGAATCCCCTGAAGTCTGCAGTGTGCAATTACTGATGCCAGGCATTTCGTGAATACTCTGGGCGCAGTAGATAAGCCAAAGGGCAATGCTGAGAATTGATAATGCTCTGACCCTGCAAGAAATCTGAGGTGTCTTCTGCAACTTTGTCTGATAGGGACATGCAGGTATGCCTCCTTGAGGTCTAGAGTCACCAGCTAAGACCCCTTGCCCAGCATGGGAAGGAGTTGCTGTATAGTCAGCATTTTGAATTTTGGCACAATGAGGTAAGTATTCAGTGCGGACAAGTCGAGAATAGGCCTCCATTGATTTTCTTTTCTTGGAACAAGGAATAATCTGGAGTAAAATCCTTGGCCTTGTTCTGAAAGAGGTACCTTTTCTATAGCTTTCATTTGTATTAAGTTGGAAATTTGTTTCAAAGCCTCTGCCCTCTGATTTGGTGGCAGGTCTGGCATGCCTTTTCTTTTTGGCAATGTGTGGAAATGGAACCTGTATCCTTTGTCTATTATTTGTAGTGTCCATGTGTCCCTTGTAATACTGTGCCAATTTTTTGAAAATAAAGAAAGCTTTCCGCCCAAAGGTGCTTCTAATTGAGCCCTGGTCGGCAGAGTCAAGACAAAGTCATTGAGTCTGTCCTGGTGTAGCAGTTGTAGTTCCTGCCCTACCTCTCTGGTTGGGAGGCTGCCATTGACGGCCTCTGTAGGAGCCTCTAGCTTGCCCTCTACCTCTGGCACGTCTATTCCTGCCTCTCTGAGATCTGTCTGAGTCTGGAAAGGACCAATTCTTAGTAGGCCAATTTCTGCTGAATCTCGGTGGTTGGACTTGCAGAAAGTCTTTGACTGTTTGCACAGATTTTGCCTTTTCTTCAAATTTCTTTAAGACCTCTTGAGCCGTGGAACCAAATAATTTTTGCTTTTCCATAGGAGCATCCAAAAGCTTAGCTTTAACATGGTCAGGCAGAGATTGTTCCTTCAGCCAGGCATGCCTGCGTATGACTGCACCTGTCATAGCTGACCTACATGAAGCTTCCAATGCATCATAACCACACTGCAAGAAATGGTTACTAACCTGCTGGGAGTTATGTACCAGATCCTGAAGGGATTTGCGATCAAGGGGTTCAGAAGAAGACAGTTTCTTATGCAATTCATCTAACAAATACTCTTGGTACTGTATCATATGAAACTGACAATTTAATACCCTCATGGAAAGAGTTGCAGAAGTATACACTTTCTTACCCCATCTCTCTAAAGCTCTGGACTCCCTTTCAGAGGGTAGAGGATTTCTAGCAGTGGCAGCTGCAACCCCTTTTGGGCCCTGGGAAACAGTTTCTGGATCAGCAGAGTGGGCCTTGTACAGGTGTAGATGAGAGTCCGGGACCCTGTAGTACCTATCAGGTTTGGCAGGAGCCGGAGGGAGAGAGTCAGGGGCTGTACTAGCATCAGAGTACACATCATCAATAACATTCAAAACAGGAGGTATAGCTAAAGGCCTATGCTGAGGTAAATGTAAAAAGGTCCTTAATCTCTTTCAAGAATCAGAGAATTCCTGACCCTGCCATTGAAAATGTTCTCTCATAGAGTGTAATGTCTCTCCAAAGGAAAACTCTTCAGGAGGGGAGGCAGAGGGAATAGATTCTTCAGCATCAGAATCCTCGTAGGCCGAATAAGCCTCCTCCTGGTGGTCTGACAGAGTAGAGCCATCAGTGGACTCATCTGAGGAGTGGGGGTCAGAGGGCTCAACCCTGGGCCTTTTGTCTGGAGGTGGTCGAGAGCCCCTGTCCGGATGAGGTTGAGAACCTCTAATTAAGGAGATAAGATCCTCTGCTAAGCTAAGAATCTGTGAGCCAGTAGAAGGTCTCTGAGAGGTAACCTTGGGAGGCAAAGCTTTAGTAAGTTTAGCAGCTTTAGCCCTAGAGAAAGCCTTAATGGACATGGATGCAGGAGGTCTGGCTGCACCACGTGCAGGAGTAGACTTGTCTAAAGGAATGGTGTCGGAAGGTTCCTGGACACCAGTTTCAGAAGGTAATTCAATAACCGACTCGGCCGGGGCCTCCGGGGCCGAGGTAGTCGGTTGTGCGATTTCGGTAATCAGAAGTACCAAGGACTTGGTTTCGACCGAGACACTCGCAGTAGGCCTGACCATGGTTTCAGCCTTGTCCTTCCGTTTCTTAACTAAATGCGAAGTCGGAGTCTCTGACGGCATCTTGTAAGCAAAACTAGCCCCAAAGAATTCCTCTGCAAACTTGCTGCAGTCCTGACTATTGGTATAGTCCAGCGTCCCAGTCCCCCCGACCAGAGAGAGGGATGGCGCCGGCATGTCATGGCAGACTGGACTGACGCGTCAACAGTCGTCAGGGTACATGACATGACCGACCGTCTTTTCCTCTTCTTTTCCCAGATGTCCAGAAGACCCAAGACAAAAGTCCCAAAACAACAAACTGCCAATAAAACATGTATAATATATATAGTATAATATATAAAATAAAAGCACAAAGGCACCTACACCCTGACCCACAAAAACACAGGGGAGGAGGAGGAGGAGGGGGGGGGAATCACTGAGGCAAGGGAATCCTCGAACATCTAGTAGGTACTGTACTACTATGTTCTTCCTTCTCTTTTCCCTGCCCCTGCTATTCAATCTAATCCCAAAGAATCCCAAAGCAGGAGTAAGGAGGCTAGTAGCAGGAGCTGACAAAGGCAGGTGATAATGCCTAGAGAAAGTATGCACTGAACTCAAGTAGCTGCTTCCAGAATATCCTTAGTTGCACCCCCTTAGAAAGCTGTTGAAGTGGCAGTAGCCCTAGGTGGAATGAGGCAATCTACAGCTGGAACCTCTTGCCATGATGGGAATAACAAAATGCAATGCAAATCCACCTAGAAATAGTTTGTAGTTGTTTTGTTTGAGAAACAGCACAAAAAAAAACAAACAAAAGAAACAAGTAACTGCTGAGACTGCCTAAAATCTTTAGTCCTGCTCAAATAATAACATGTACATGCCCTCTCCTCTTTGAGGTTTTAAAAAACGTTATTTTTATTCAAATTCAAAGCAAAAGGCAAATATGAATAGTTTGGTTTAAAGTACTAAGGAAGGATGGCTTAACATGTCTCTCCCATAAAATCAGTGCGCCTGCATAGAGGATAAGAAAGTGTTCCCCCCCCTGCTTGTTGATGTACCATGACAGTTGTGTTGTCTGTGTCAGAGTCAACACCTGCCTGGAAAATAACTCCTGAACGCCTTCATCAAAAACTGACTGACACATCTCCTCCTTCATGATGTAGTAGATGCTGTCTGGTGGCAGGCCACTTGTGTTGTCTCCACTTTTCCATTAGATGAGCTCCCCCAGGGCCTGTCCACAAGCGCATCTAATCTGATCTGACTGACTCTCTGGCCGGCAGATCAGAGGTCTGTTGTTTAGACATTCCTGTCCCACCACACAAGAATTCCTGAAGGTAAGAAGGTATTATTTGAATGACAGTGTGTCCTTGGCAGTGCTGTGTCACCATTGCAGGATAATGAAAATCTCCAGTTGAAAACCGATACTACTTTCTGCACCCAGCCTTATGGCCACATGAAGGTAAGCTTTGAGATCCAAACAAAGTTACCATCCAGTGATCCTTGCCCAGTAGAGGTAACTGTAACTGTAACACCAAATCTTTTTGGAATGGGAAGAGTGAGATAAGATATAGATAAAAAAAATCAAAATTGGTCTCCCCCCTTCTTTGGTACCAGTACCAGAAAAAATAAAGAAAGCCTTTCTGACAGGGGCATTGTGTGGAAATAAAATCTGTACCCGTGATGAAATGATATCAGCACCCATCTGTCTTGTGTGATTAAATCCCAATTTTTTTTAAAAAGAGACAATCTTCCCCCCAAAGGGCCTGCCAGAGTCCACTGGCAGCTGAAAAGGCAAGTCATTGGTTCTGCTCTGAAAGGACTGACCCCTACCCTCCTCCCCTGCCCAGTCTGAGCAGGTGAACTGTCTGGAACTGTCTGATCTAGCCCTTGACTACCGTCCTCCGACCGACGTCTAAGAGTTTGTTGGTTGAAGGAAGTACAGGCTGAACAGGCCGAGACGTCGTGGTCTGGGCCTAGGCAGGGGAGGCAGTAAGAGTGGAAATCCTTATGAGGTATTAGTTTCCCACAAGTTAAACAATTAACTTTATCTGACATCGGCTGAGGCAAGAAAGAGTCCCCAATGGGGTACTTAGCTTTTTCGAAGTCTTCGGTAGCTGAATCACAGGAGCTGGCCGACCGGCACTTGCGAACTGCTTCTGCTTCGGGCACCAAGCGGCAAGAAAGACTGAGGAAAATGGCGTTGGCTGATGCTTTTATACCCCAGACGCTCTGACGTCGGGGAAAGTGCGACATCAGCCGAGGCCAGACCCAGACTTTGGAATCCGGCTGACTGAAGGGCTGCCTGAGGCAGGACAACCCATATGTGATGACTGCAGATGCATCCTTGAAGGACATCTGCTTCTGCTTCGGGCACCGCGCGGCAAGAAAGACTGAAGAAAATGGCGTCTGTTGCAATATATGTACCCCTGGCACACTGACGTCAGGGATGAGGTGACAGCAACCGACGTCAGACCACGACTTTGGAAATCCGGCCGACTGCGGGACCGCCTGACGACAGGATAACCCAAGTGTGACGACTGCAGCTGGGTAACACGATGAACATCATAATGGTGGCTGTCATGGATCCCAGGAGCTGTAGGACCCATCTGGCCTGAACCTTCTTGAGGGGCAGCAACGAGCGAACCTGACCCTGCAACACCTCTATCATTTCTTGAGGCAGGGAACGCCTGCATGTGAACGGTGTCTAGCTCTGTGTCTATAAATGTGACACGCTGTGAGGGCAGCAAGGCAGACTTTCCCCAGTTCAAGGTAATCCCTAGTTTATGACAAAGGGCAATGGTCTTTTCCCTGGCCTGAATGAGAAGATGCCTGGTGGGGGCGGTGAGGAGCCAGTCGTCCAGGTATGGAAACACTTGGAATCCTTGACGTCTCAAGTGAGCTGTCACCACTGCCAAACACTTGGTGAACACCCTGGGGGCTGTGGTGAGGCCAAAGGGCAGGGCACAAAACTGGAAATGACTGGCTCCCAGCCAGAAGCGTAAGTGACTCCTGGATGCCCTGTCCATTTTGATATGGTAGTAAGCATCCTTGAGATCGATGGAGCACATCCATACTTCTTTTCCCAGTAACGGAAAAAATAGACTGAAGGGTGACCATTCGGAACTTGGACTTCAGAATGTAGCGGTTCAGTCGGCTGAGATCCAAGATGCGTCTCATGTCCCCTGTTTTTTTCGGCACCAAAAAGAGTCTTGAGTAAGTCCCTAATCCGATCTGGTCTCAGGGGACAGGTTGGATGACTCCTTTTTCCAGCAACTTTGAAATTTCTAGCGTTGCGAGATCCCTTTGACTCGGTGGAACGTCTGGGATTCTCTTGGGTGGAGAAAGGTTTGACAATAATGGGATGGAATAACCTCCGGTAACTATACGAAGCACCCATCGATCCTGAGTGACACTTGCCCAGGCTTCCGGGTACAACGAAATGGGGCCCCCCGAATGGCTCCGGAATAGCACAGTCGGGCAATACATCAGGGACGATGATAGGAAGGCCCGCAAAAGGAATCACGGTCTCCCGAATTGCGAGGGCCTCCTCTGCCCCTAGGGCAGAGTCTCCCAGAATAGCCACCCCCTCCTCTGCCTCTGGAGGAGGACTCACCTTGACCGGCAGGGAAAGACTTCTGCGACTTTTTGAACCACATTTTTCCTCCCCTCTGAGCCTTGGGATAAGGCCTAGATGGGAGGGAAAAATGGACCCCTACAGCAGACAGGGTCTTTCCCTCTTGCTCGCATCTGGTGAGGGTGTCTTTCACTTTGGTCCCAAAAAGTGAGGACCCATCAAAGGGGGTGTCAGTGTAGGAAGACTTGAAGGCCTCCGTGAAATGATGCATGCGCATCCAGGCTTGCCTCCTAAGGGCTACACCTGAGCTAGCTGCCCTGCTCGCCCCTTCGGCTGCATAAGATATGAGCCTCATGGACGAGTTGACAATCGATCCAAGAGTAGACAAAGTACAGTTTTGTACCTACCACAAATGTAGATGTTCGAGTGCTAATACAGCTGCAGTCATAACAGATGGGTTCTCCTGCCGTCAGGTGGGTCCTCGGTTGGCCGAATTCCAAAGTCTAGGTCCGGTGTCAGTTGTCGTCACTTCTTCCCTGACATCAGTGCGACAGGGGTATAAAAGAACCAGCCGACGCCATTTTCTTCAGTTTTTCTTGCCCCAGATGTCAGGTGCCCCCAGAAGGAAGGCAATACATAAATTTGTGTAATAAAGCAACGCCATATAATCAAAATACAGTAGTGCAAGCAAATACACCATAAATGAATACCCCAATCAGGTTGTATGAGGAGGTGTTAGCCAATAGGCCTGTCCCAAGAGGGGAAGGAGGGAGGGAAACCTGGACTGCAGCTGTATTAGCACTCGAACATCTACATTTATGGTAGGTACAAAACTGTACTATGTTCATCGTGCATACAGCTGCAGTCATAACAGATGGGTAGAATCCCAAAGCTAAGAAAGGGGTGGTAGGCACTAGGTGGAACTAGGAGGAGCCAGGATGCCCTGCAAGACTGCAGTGGCAAAGCCTGCTCTAGATTTGGAGTATAATGGAAGGTGGTAGTGTTTGGAGAAGGTATGCACAGAACTCCAAGTGGCTGCTTCTAAAATATCTTTGGTAGGAACTCCTCTGAGGAAAGCTGCAGAGGTAGCCGTGGCCCTTGTGGAGTGAGATCTGATGCCTGTAGGTACAGTTTTGCCATGAAAAGAATAACAAAAGTGTATGCAGTGGGCTATCCATTTTGAGATTGTCTGTTTGGAAATTGGCTTCCCTTGAGTTCCTATAGCATAGGACACAAAGAGCTGTTCTGATTTTCTGAACGGCTTTGTTCTGTCCAAATAATAACACAGTTGTCTGTGGATGTCCAAGGAATGTAGTAATCTCTCCCCTTTGTTTTGAGGATTAGGATAAAAGGTAGGTAAGTGTATAGCCTGATTCAAAGCTACCCTGGAAACCACTTTTGGCATAAAGGACGGGTTGGTTCGTAAGGAAACTCTGTCCTGATGGAAGATGATAAAAGGCTGCACAGCCATTAGGGCTTGTAGCTCCGATACCCTACGAGCTGAGGTAATAGCCAGAAGGAAAGCTGTTTTCCAGGACAAATATTGCAAATCTGTTGAGGCAGGTGGCTCAAAAGGAGGCAAGGTCAGTTTTTCTAGAATGAAATTGAGATCCCAAGCAGGTATTGGTTGTTTCCTTGGGGGTTTTATATTCTTAGCCCCTCTGAGGAACTGTCTTAAGAGGGGGTGAGAGAATAAAGATGGATCAGTGTTGTATTCTGCAGAAATGGCTGAGGCATGGATTTTGATGGAGGAGAATGAAAGTCCACTGCTTAGCAGCTCAGCTAGATACTGTAATATTTGAGGTAAATTCAGTTTTCCAGGATTCTGGCCCTTTTTCTCATTCCAGGCACAAAACCGTTTCCATTTTGCAGAGTAAGCTTTTCTAGTGGATGGCCTTCTGGCCTCCAAAATGACATCCTGCACCTCCTTGGAGAGTAGGGTCTGTTGTGATGTTAAGGAATCTTCCATGCGGCCCGATTGAGTGTTTTCAGCTGACTGAAGAGTTTTGAAGCTGTGCTGAGTCAGAAGAAGAGGCACTAGAGGCAGGGTCCATGGTGGGGAATGCGCCAGGCTCCTCAGGAGTGGGTACCAGTGTTGTCTTGGCCAGTCTGGAGCAATGAGAATCTTTGGTCTGTCTGCTCTGGTTTTTAATAGAACTTTGGGCAGCAGAGGAAGAGGTGGGAAGGCATAAACTGTCATTGTTGTCCAACTGAAAGAGAGAGCGTCCACTCTCCAGGCCTTTGGATGAAAAATCCTTGAGCAGAATTTTGTCAATTGGTGATTTTTGTGGGAGGCAAAGAGATCTATGTCTGACCTTCCCCATGCTTGAATTATCTGTGTAAAAACTTGAGGATGCAACTTCCATTCGTGTGGATCTGTCATATTTCTGCTTAGGTTGTCTGCCAGCGTGTTTTCCTTGCCTGGCAAGTACTGTGCTTGAAGTTCAATTTGTAATTCCAGAGCCATGTTCCAAAGTGACATGGCCAGCCTGCATAGGGGGTATGAATCGGTTCCTCCCTGTTTATGTACCACATTACTGTGGTGTTGTCTGTCCTTATCAATAGTTCACCTGGATGCAGAAGGTCTTTGAAAGCCATAATAGCATTTATTACTGCTAGCATTTCCTTTTGATTGATGTGAAGGTGCTTTTCTTTTTGGGGCCATTTGCCCTGAATGCACCGATCTGTCATGTGCGCCCCCCAGGCGTAGTCCGAGGCGTCTGTTGTGATGACTTGATTTGCTTGAGGCTTGCTGAATGGGAGACCTGTGTTTGGCATGCTTGAGCCCACCACAGAAATTCCTTTTGAAGACACGGAATTAGTGGTATTATTGTTTCCAAACTGTGGCTGTGTTGAGACCATAGGGTTTTTCAGGTACCATTGAAGTTTCCTCATATGCAGCTTTGCACATGGGATTAGTAGAATGCAAGATGCCATGAATCCCAGAGCCTGCAGGATTTTCCTTGCAGTCAGCCAGGTGAAATTTGCTAGTGTTCTGAAGTATTGAGTTAGTTGCCCCTGCTTCTCTGGCGTGAGGTAGGCCATCTGGGTGTTTGTGTCCAAGCTGGCACCCAGGAAAATTATTTTCCGAGAGGGTATTAGCTTTGATTTCTTTTTGTTGACTGTGTATCCCAGAGAATTCAACAACATTATTACATAAGCCAGATGTTTCAGAAGTATGTACTTGCTGTCCGCTTGGATCAGGCAGTCATCCAAATAGGAGTATATTTGTATCCCTTGAAGTCTGCAGTAGGCAATTACTGATGCCAGGCATTTCGTGAATACTCTGGGCGCAGTAGATAAGCCAAAGGGCAATGCAGAGAATTGATAATGGGTTGAACCTGCAAGAAATCTGAGGTATCTTCTGCAATTTTGTCTGACTGGGACATGCAGGTATGCCTCCTTGAGGTCCAATGTTACCAGCCAAGACTCCTTGCCCAGCATGGGAAGAAGCTGCTGTAAAGTGAGCATCTTGAATTTTGGTACAGTAAAAATGTGTTTAGGATGGATAGGTCCAAAATAGGTCTCCAATCTTTTCCCTTCCTTGGTACCAGGAATAGTCTGGAATAAAACCTTGACCTTGTTCGTGAGTAGGTACCTCTTGAATAGCTTTCATGTCCATGAGATCTGAAATTTGTCTTTGTGCCTCTGCTCTTTGATTGTGTGGCAGGTTTGGCATGCCTCTCATTTTTGGAAGGGTGTGAAAATGGAATCTGTAGCCTCTGTTTATAATGTCCAGGATCCATTTGTCTTTTGTGACAATATGCCAATTTTTTGAAAATAATGCCAGTTTTCCGCCTAAGGATGCTGCCATTTGAGCCTTGCTTGGCATGCAAAGGGGAAAGTCATTGGGTTTGCTTTCTGAATGGCTGCGAACTATCCTCACCACCTCTTTGTGTAGGAGCTTGCCATTGTCTGCCTCTAAACGATCCTTGGGATTGCCCTCTGCCCCTTGGGCACCTGCATCTACCTCTTTGGGGTCTGTCCGTGGCTGCAAAGGACCAATTTTTGGAAGGCCAATTTCTACTGAAATGTGGGGGTTGTACCTGTAGAAAATCTTTCACTGTTTGCATTGATTTAGCCTTTTCCTCCATTTTCTTTAATACCTCCTCAGCATTAGCACCAAATAATACATCCTTTTGTAGAGGGGCATCTAGTAATTTAGCTTTGACATGATCTGGTAAGGTTTGTTCCTTGAGCCAGGCATGTCTACGTATGACTGATCCTGTAACAGCAGCTCTACATGAGGCCTCTAGAGCATCAAAACCACATTGCAAGGTATGTTTACCCAGTTGTTCTGCACTATGCATCAAATCCTGCAACTGCTTCAAGTCTGGTTGTTCAGGTTGTGACATTTTACTTCTCAATTGTGATAACAGAAACTGTTGGTACTTTAGCATATGGAACTGGCAGTTTAATGCCCTCATGGTTAAGGTGGCCGAGGTATATACCTTTTTCCCCACTTTTCTAAGGATCTGGAATCTCTCTCGGAAGGTAATGGATTTTTAGCAGTGGAGGCCCTAATTCCCTTGGGGCCCTGTGAGATAGTTTTTGGGTCAGCCGCATGGCTTTTGCATAGAAATTGGTGTGAGTCAGGAACCCGGTAGTACCTGTCAGGCTTGACTGGGGCTGGAGGTAAAGAATCCGGGTTAAGGCAGGCCTCCGAGTACACATCATCTAGTATGTCCAAGACAGGAGGTATAGCCAGAGGCCTGTGCTGAGGTAGCAAGAGAAAATCCCTAAGCCTTTTCTTGGAATCTGAGTACTCTTGGCCTTCCCAGTGGGAGTGTTCCCTTAAAGTATACAAGGTTTCCCCAAATGAGTAATCCTCTGGGAGGGATACAGAGGGAATGGACTCCTCTGCATCAGAATCTTCAAAAGGGGAGTAAGAAAGTTCCTGTTTATCAGCGTGCTCTGATATAATGGAGGCCTGATCAGAGGAGGGGGATTCTTCCTCCACCCTGGGCCTTTTGTCCGGGGGGGGAGGGGTTGAGAACCCCTGATAAGAGTAATTAAATCCTCAGCCATTTTAAGCATCTGTTTTTTAGGCATGGGGCCTGGAGATGGGCCCTGTGTAGCTTGTCTCTTAGAATGCATGGCTGCTTTAGACTTAGTGAAAGCCTTGATGGAAAAAGAAGAGGAAGGTCTGAAGACACCTTGAGAGGAGGCAGACCTGTCTACATTTTGAAATTCACCACCAAGAGTGGCTTCGGTATCTGTAGTCGGGGTGTGGACCGAGGAGCCTGCGACCTCAGGCACAGAAGACACCGCCAATGAAGTGTCGTCGGTAGTCAGGGGCTGCGTAGGCGCCTCGCTGAGAACCAGACCACCTGTAGTTGGCTTTGGCGTGGTGTCGGTAGAGGCCGCGGACCTCGTGTGTCGGTCTTTATCTTTGCGCTTTTTAGACAAAACTGGAGTTGGAGTATCCAACGACATAATATAGTTAAATTTTTTGCCAAAATAATGCTGGGTGAACTCCGCCCGACGCTTAATGGTGCGTTTGTTGAATGTAGCACAAAAACGACAGACCGAGACGTCATGGTCTGGGCCTAAACAAGGAATACAGAGGGAATGAAAATCCTTATGCGGTATTTGCTTCCCACATGAATTACAATTATTATCTTTGTCTGACATCGGTCTGAGGCAAGAAAAGTTTGCCCAACGGGGTACTTAGCTTTCAAGAAGACTTCGGTTGAAAAATTTTCGTAATTTCAGGAGCTGGCTGACCGGCACTTGCGAACTGCTTCTGCTTCGGGCACCGCGCGGCAAGAAAGACTGGAGAAATGGCGTCGGCTGGTTCTTTTATACCCCTGTCGCACTGACGTCAGGGAAGAAGCGACGACAACCGACGCCGGACCTAGACTTTGGAATTCGGCCGACCGAGGACCCGCCTGACGGCAGGAGAACCCATCTGTTATGACTGCAGCTGTACGCACGATGAACATCTGGGTGGGTCTGTGTTAATGCCTCAGGTATGTTACCAGTTACAGTATCTCCTAACTCTTTAAGGAGATCTCTCTGGAGCCGAGTAAAGTGACAGATAGTTCAGAGACCGAAGTGTGAAGGTCGCTGAAGAGAGGGTACGCTTCCTGTACCGATCCATACTCCTGGACTCCTTGTTAGGAGGATGGATGGAGGAAGAAGAAGACTCGGCTACTTCCTGCTGAGTGGCCGCAGCCCCCACCATGGCATCCACAGAAACCCCTTTGGACAGGAATTCTTTCCCAGGGGGAGCTGACAGAAAGTTATTAGGACGTCTTGGTACCGGTTCCACTGAGTCAGGAGTCTTCCACGCCCTTCGACAGATCAAATCCAGGAGCTCACCGAAGGGTGGAGACACCCAGTAGGTGGAGGGTTGAGCCCCAAAGGCCTTGAGAAATACCGACTCCTCCTCAGAGGGGGTTTTGGATGACCAGTCGCCTCTCTGCCTCAGAATCTCCAGGATGTTGGAGAAAGAGATGTCATCAGACGACGACTTGGGGGACCCCTCTGACTCCTCGAGGTCGGTATCAGAGGTGAGGGACTCATCCTGGCAGTCTATGTGCTTCCTCTTGCACAATTTCTTTCTTGGGGGCTCCTCAGGGACAGACTCTGAGGGGCCCTCAGAAAGTTGGGGACCACTCATGGGGGTATCCCCAGACCTTGGGGCTCCACCGTCAACCAATAGAGGAAAATCAGAGGCTCTTGCCGGTGTGGAGGGGGATGGAATGACCGATCCGGGTGATGTTACTGAGGATCTGGCCAGTGCGCTCCTCATGGCCTCGAAGGCGGGTCCCCCCGAATCAGAGGATCGACCCACCTCCGAGGCCAAGATCGGAACCAAGGTTCCCCGAGCCGAAGTGCCGAGAGGGAGAGACTGAACTGACAAAAGTCCCGAAGTATCCCCCTTGGGCCCGACAGAGGACACCCAGGTTCCGAAACCAGAGGACGGAGCCGACATGGTAGGAGCCGACGTCGGCACCGATAAGGCCTTAAGAGGTATTGGAGCCGGCAAAACATCACCCGGAGCCGAACACTCCAGCTCCGAAGACAAGGAGGTGCTCAGAAGAGGAAACATGGGTGCACTCATTGGGACTGGCTTCGGAGCCGACTGGGTCGGAGCTGAAAATAATTTTGCCAAAACCAGCGACTGCAGGAGTTTCTGGACCACCCTAACCACATCCAAATCAGAGAGTCTGGAGGATTTGGAGGCGAGAGAAGGTGACTGTGATCGCCTATCTGGAGATCCTTGTCTGACACTAGGAGATCAGCTCCGAATGGACTCTAACAGGATAGGAGCCGAGGCAGATTCGAGAATCACAGCTACCTCCTGTGGCCCCAAGGACAAGGGAGCCGAGGAAGTAGAGTCCAATTTGGTAGTCTTCTCCGGTGGCTCCGATGTAACCGATGGAGCCGGAGATCTTTTCTTGGCTTTAGAAGTCTTGGTTTTAGACTGTGAACCAGAGGAAGAGTCCAAGGACTCCTCAAAGGAAGGCTTAAGAAGGCCCTTCAGTATAAGTTTATTTTTTTCTCTCCTGTAGAACCCTGGGGCTAAAAGCGTGACAAAAACTACAGGACTCTTGTAAATGTATAGCCCCCAAGCAGTATACACAAACAGCATGTCCATCTGTTATGGACATGTTGTAGCTACATTTAGAACACTTCTTAAACCCGGAGGGTTTCTGTTCTTTTTGATCCTTAGACATAACGGCCAAACCACAGTACACAAGCACAGAAACAGGACTGTAGGCCACTACGGATAAGGCGGGAAACTACCACTAACAACAAAAGACAGAATCTCTAAGTTAAACGATTCTGACCTGACAACAAGACACACTGTAGCAAAGGACAAATGTTTACCTCAGACAAACCACAAAAAGTACAGTTTTGTACCCACCATAAATGTAAAGGTTCGAGTGTTCACACTGCTGCAGTCATTACACTTGGGTTATCCTGCCGTCAGGCGGTCCCGTAGTCGGCAGGTGTTCCAAAGTCTTGGTCCGGCGTCAGTTGCTGTCGCTTCTTCCCTGACGTCAGTGCGCCAGGGGTATATAAGATGCATCCGACACCATTTTCTTCAGTTTTTCTTGCCCCAGATGTCAGGTGCCCCCAATAGGTAGGCAATACATATTGCTAGTAAAAAATATACATAGAAAATAAAAACAATACCTTCAGTTACAAGCAAATACACCTCAAAGGTTGTATAGGATAGAAAGGTATAGATAAGTCCATCTAGTTCAGAGGGGATGGAGGGAGGGTAACCTGGACTGCAGCAGTGTGAACACTCGAACATCTACATTTATGGTAGGTACAAAACTGTACTATGTTCATCGTGTTACACTGCTGCAGTCATTACATTTGGGTAGAATCC
Source organism: Protopterus annectens (assembly GCF_019279795.1). Lineage (NCBI taxonomy): Eukaryota > Metazoa > Chordata > Ceratodontiformes > Protopteridae > Protopterus > Protopterus annectens. The sequence goes on from NC_056751.1 coordinate 141,253,931, forward strand.
CAAAGCTAAGGTTGGGTGGCTGGTCTATAAAGAGTTAGGATTGGCTATGAGGCCCTGCAGAACTGCAGTGGCAAATCCTGCCCTGGATTTAGAGTAAAGAGGCAAGTGGTAATGCTTGGAAAAGGTGTGCACTGAACTCCAAGTTGCAGCCTCCAAAATTTCCTTGGTAGGTACTCCTCTGAGAAAGGCTGTTGAAGTGGCTGTTGCCCTGGTGGAATGTGGCCTGATGTTATTAGGGACTGATTTTCCATGCTGTGTGTAGCAGTAACTAATACAGTGTCCTATCCATTTGGATATAGTCTGCTTTGAGATAGCCTTGCCCTGTGATCCTGCAGCATATGCTACAAACAGTTGCTCAGTTTTCCTGAAAGCTTTTGTTTTGTCCAAGTAGAAGCGTAGCTGCCTGTGCAAGTCCAAAGAGTGCAGAAGTTTCTCCCCTTTATTCTGGGGGTTTGGATAAATAGTTGGCAAATGGATGGTTTGGTTAAGAGCCACACTAGATACCACCTTTGGCATAAAGGTAGGGTTTGTCCTTAAAGAAACCCTGTCCTGATGAAAAATTATAAAAGGTTCCACTGCCATTAATGTCTCAGACTCTTCGTGCTGAAGTTACTGGCAGGAGCAGAGCTGTTTTCCATGTTAAATTTTAGATTGGCTGTATTGGCTGGCTCAAAAGGAGGCAGGGTCAGTTTTTCCAAAACGAAATTGAGGTCCCAAGTTGGTGTTGGTGCTCTCCGGGGTGGTCTTATGTTTTTAGCCCCTCTGAGGTACTGCTTTAGCAAGGGGTGAGAGAATAAAGGAGGATCCGTGTTGTAATGTGCTGAAATGGCAGAGGCGTGGATCTTAATAGATGAGAAGGATAGGCCTTTGTCCAGCATCTCAGTTAAGCATTGTAAAATCTGAGGAATGTTTGGGACAAGAGGATCAAGGCTTTGAGCCTGGTTCCAGGTGCAGAATCTCTTCCATTTTTCTGAGTAAGCTTTCCTGGTGCTAGGCCTCCTGGCCTCCAAAATGACATCCATAACAGCTTTAGAGAGAGGTGTTGCCTTTTTGACTAATGAATCTGCCATGCAGCCAGGTTTAAGGTTTTGAGCTGACTGTGCAGGATCTGATTGTTTTGTTGAGTCAGAAGGTCTGGAATTTGAGGCAAAATCCATGGTGGGCCTTGAGCTAAGTTCTTTAAGATTGGGTACCAGTACTGGCGTGGCTAGTCTGGAGCAATCAGGATCATCTGTGTTTTTTCTTGTCTGGCTTTTAGGAGGTACCTTTGAGAGGAAAGGCAGTGGTGGGAAGGCATAAACTTTTAGGCTTTTCCAGCTGAAGGAGAGAGCATCCACTTTCCATGCTTGTGTGTGATTAAGTCCTTGTGCAGAATTTTTGTAGTTGGCAATTCAGTGAGGAGGCAAAAAGATCTATGTCTGGGCATCCCCATTTTTGCGTTACCATGCTGAAGATTTCTGGATTCAATTTCCATTCGTGAGGGTCCATGATACTTCTGCTGAGATCGTCTGCCAGAGTATTTTTCTTTCCTGGCAGGAATTGTGCTTGCAGATGAACTTGATAAGATAGAGCTGTGTTCCACAAAGGTCATGGCTTGCCTGCATAGGGGATAAGAATGAGTGCCCCCTTGCTTGTTTATGTACCACATTACTGTGGTGCTGTCTGTCTAATAATAATTGTCCTGGATGCAGAAGGTCCTTGAAAGCTGTTAAGGCATTTTGAACAGCCAACATTTCTTTTTGATTGATGTGAAGATGCATCTGGTCTGTGGTCCACTGGCCCTGAATGCATTTTCCTGCTGTGTGTGCTCCCCAGGCGTAATCAGAAGCATCTGTTGTTAGAGTCTGCCTGGCTGTGGGTAGGGTAAAAGGCTGACCCTTGTTTAGGTGACATGCCTGTGCCCACCATCGAAACTCCTGTTGTAGGCAGGGAATCATTGGTATTACTGCTTCTAAACTGTGAGAGTGTTTGAGTCCAAACACTTTTTAGGTACCATTGTAATTTCCTCATATGCAGTCTGGCATATGGTATTAGTAGTATGCAGGATGCCATGAATCCCAGGGCCTGCATAATTTTTCTTCTTTTCGTTTACTGTGTACCCTAGAGAAATTAGCAACCTTTTTACAAACGCCAGATGCTGTAGAAGGATGTCCTTTGTCTCTGCTTGAATGAGGCAGTCGTCCAGGTATGGATACATTTGAATTCCTTTTTGTCTGCAAAATGCAATTACTGGTGCCAAGCACTTTGTAAAGACCCTGGGCGCAGTAGATAAGCCAAAGGGCAGTGCAGAGAATTGGTAGTGCATTGTACCAGCTTTGAATCTGAGGTATCGTCTGCAATTTTGTCTGATAGGGACATGCAGGTATGCCTCTTTGAGGTCCAGAGTAACAAGCCAAGTCTTCTTGCCCAGCATGGGTAGAAGCTGCTGTAATGTCAACATTTTGAATTTCGGAATATCCAAGTAAGTATTTAGAATTGAAAGGTCTAGTATGGGCCTCCAGGCCTTGTCCTTTCTGGGAATCAGGAAGAGTCTTGAGTAAAATCCTTGTCCTTGTTCCTGTTGTGGTACTTTTTGAATAGCTCTCATGTCCATGAGGTCTGAAATTTGTTTTTGTGCCTCTGCCCACTGATTTTGTGGCAGGTCTGGCATTCCTTTTAGCCTTGGTAAAGTATGAAAGTGGAACCTGTAACCTTGAGACACAATATTCAGAACCCATTTGTCTTGGGTGATTGTTTGCCAGTTTTGAGAAAAAAGTGCTAGTTTTCCCCCTAAAGGGGCTGCCAAAAGGGAAGTGCTTGGCATATGAAGGGGGAAGTTATTGGGACTGTTTCCTGTAAGGTTGAGACTTGTCCTCACCTCCTTTTGGGGTTGAGGTGCCCCACTGTCGTTGTCTGTTAGAGCCTTGGGGTTGAGATCTGCCTCTCTGTGGTCTGTCTGACACTGGAAAGGACCAATTCTTTGTTGGCCAATTTCTGCTAAATCGAGGTGGCTGTACCTGTAAGAAATCCTTGACTGTTTGCATAGATTTAGCTTTATCCTCCATTTTCTTTAACACCTCTTCTGCCTTAACACCAAACAATGTATCATGCTGTAAAGGAGCATCCAATAATTTTGCCTTAACATGATCAGGTAAACTCTGTTCTTTTAACCAAGCATGTCTTTGAATCACAGAACCTGTAACTGCGGCTCTACAAGAGGCCTTTAAAGAATCAAAACCACATTGTAGAGTATGTTTTCCCACCTGTTCTACTGCATGCAATAAATCCTGCATTTCTTTACAGTCAGGAGCTTCTGAGCTTGCAAGCATTTTCTGTTTTAACTGAGCCATTAAATATTGTTGGTACTTAAGCATGTGAAACTGTCAATTTAAAGCCCTTATTGCTAAAGTTGCAGAAGTGTAAATTTTCTTCCCCCATTTATCCAAAGCTCTCGAATCTCTGTCAGAGGGTACTGGATTTTTTGCAATGGAAGCCTTAACCCCTTTTGGACCCTGGGAAATAGTTTCCGGATCGGCAGAAGGGTTTTCATAAAGAAACTTGTGAGAGTCAGGGACTCTATAATACCTATTTGGCTTAGCTGGTGCAGGGGGAAAGAATCAGGAGATAAGCTGGATTCGGAGAACACATCATCCACAATATCTAGCACAGGCGGAATAGCCAGGGGCCTGTGCTGAGGCAATAAAAGGAAATCCCTGAGCCTTTTATTGGATTCTGAGTAATCCTGACTTTCCCAGTGGAAATGCTCCCTCATGGTATGTAAAGTTTCCCCAAAAGAATAATCCTCAGGAGGAGAGGCTGAAGGGATAGATTCTTCAGTATCAGAGTCCTCATAGGGAGGTAGAGAGTATCCCTGGTCTGATGAGGAATCAGAGGAAATGGAAACCTGATCAGAAAAATCATAGTCAGTATCCTGCCTAGGCCTTTTCTCAGGAGGGGGATGGGAACCCCTGATTAGAGTAATGAGGTCTTCGGCCATTTTAAGCATCTGTTTCTTAGGCATGGAGGGCTGTCCAGGAGAATGCTGTACTTGCTTCTTTGTCTTTAATGGTACTTTTGTTTTGGCTGTTGCTTTAATGGTAAGTTGTGAAGGTCTGCAAACACCCTCAGAAGCAGATGCCTGCTCAGCGGCTCCGGACCCATCTGAGGGATAAATTTCCGTAGGCCCAATACCTTGAGTTTCCACAGGCCTAGTTGTCTCCACATGGGAGTCGGAGGCGGCCTGCAGCTCTGAGGTAGCGGGTGTCAGGGGCTGCGAAAGCACCTCACTGAGAACCGGCGACTGGCCAAGAAGAGGTTTTGTCGTCTGTTTTGGACCTTGGGTGCCTGTCTTTATCCTTGTCTTTGTGTTTTTTTTCGGAAATGCAGTCGCCAGTTGATCCGACGGCACTGAACCTTCGGCCAAAGTAGTGTAAAGCAAAATCAAAATGTCTTTTTATAGTGCGTTTGTTAAATCTAGCACAAAACCGACAACTAATGATGTCGTGATCAGGACCTAGGCATGGAATACAGTAAGAGTGGAAGTCCTTATGAGGTATTTGCTTCCCACAAGAAATACAATTATTAACTTTTTCTGACATCGGTCTGACGCAAGAAAAAAGTTTCCCCAAGGGGTACTTAGCTTTATTGAAGACTTCGGATCTGAAATTCGACTTCAAAAATCTCAGGAGTCGGCCGACCGGCACTTGCGAACTGCTGCTTCGGGCACCGCGCGGCAAGAAAGACTGAAGAAAATGGCGTCGGATGCATCTTATATACCCCTGGCGCACTGACGTCAGGGAAGAAGCGACAGCAACCAACGCCGGACCAAGACTTTGGAACTCTGGCCGACTACAGTACCGCCTGATGGCAGGATAACCCAAGTGCAATGACTGCAGCAGTGTAACACGATTAACATCGGAGGGAGGACTAGGTCCTCTAACTTAAACGGGCCTAGCCCGTAGGAATGGAGGGATACCACAAACAAACACTCACCACAAAACAACGATAATAATAAGCAAAATAGCTATTAAAATAGCTTTTGTGAAGAAAGAGAACAATTTTCCACTAAAAAAAGAAGTTTTAAATCTACTTAGCCACAGCCAAGCGAGACCACGTCCTAGCTCCACGAGCGGCAAACGAGATCTGGGGTTGTGGAGCGGTGCAACATGGGATACCAGGTTAGCCCAGCCAATTAGAGACTTCGTGCTAGAAAAATATAAGTTGGCCGAGTCGGAGCCGATGTTTGGCTCCGAACCCATGAGTAAGAATGTAGGCGAGACTGGACCACATAACATCCTCGAGTTTCCAGCGGCATGGCCAACTCCATGTGGGAGCCGGTAGCGGGCGTCAGGGGCTGCAAAATTGCCTCACTGAGAACCGAACGGCTTAGGAGAAGCTTCGTCGTCGGTTTTGGGCCTCGGTTGTCTGTCTCTCCTTTTCTTTGCGTTTTTTATGAACTCCGGTAGTCGGATGGCTATCCGACGACATTTCTGGATAATTAAACCGGCATCCAAAGTAGTTTAAAGCAAAATCATACCGACGCTTAATAGTGCGTTGGTTAAATCTAGCACAAAACTGACAACTAGCAAAGTTGTGATCAGAGCCTAGGCAAGGAATACAGTAAGAATGAAAGTCCTTATGAGGTATTTGCTTTCCACAAGAAATACAATTATTAACTTTTTCTGACATCGGTCTGGAGCAAGAAAAAAGTTTCCCCAACGGGGTACTTAGCTTTATTGAAGACTTCGGATCTGAAACTCGAACACAAAAATCTCAGAGGAGTCGGCCGACCGGCACTTGCGAACTGCTTCTGCTTCGGGCACCACGCGGCAAGAAAGACTAAAGAAAATGGCGTCCGCAGCATCTTTTATACCCCTGACGACTTGACGTCAGGGAAGGGGCGACAGCAGCCGATGCAGGACCCAGGACTTTGGAATTCAGGCCGACTGAGGGCAACCTGCCCGCAGGATTACCCCAAATGTAATGACTGCAACAGTGAAACACGAAGAACATCAATAATATTCACTGAGAGAGATCAGGCTTGCAGAAGAGTCTACAAGGAAGGAATGTAGAAGTAAAAACTAAATCTGTCTAAGCAAAAAAGATGCAATGACCATAGGAAATGAAAGTGCAATCACTATCCTCAAGCCTAGGCTTAGTTAAAGCATCATCAGTAAACACTGGAAGGCCAAGTCAGACAAAAACACCTGCAGCACCCGGAGTTAGTACAAAATACAAAGGAGAAAACCAGTCACTCCCAACTTTGGAAAAGGTTCTTGGCCACATTTCAGTCCAAAGACCACTTGCATGGTGTAAGAAGACAATTCCTCAGTTTGACAAACCAAAGAAATAGCTTCTCATTTAATATACACTTGAAAGTGAATGTTCCCAATGACTAATTCCCACCCTGTCATGACCTCAGAAGGAATAAGTCTCCCCTTGCTTGCTGTTATATTAAGATTATTGTCATACTGGCAAGACATGGATAGACTCTTTAAGGAAAAACATTTTGGAAGGCCTCCACAGAGGTATAAAGCTCTGACTACAGTCCAGGAGATCTGCACTTGATTAGTGGCTTAGGCACCTGTTGAAGCTGGTGTGGTTGAATGACAGACTGGGGCCACTCAATGCCACAATCCCTCGTAGTAAGAGCAGCAACACACAAGATGACCCTAGACCCAGTGCAGTCCCAACAGCAAAGCCCATAAAGACAAGCAAACACATTAACCACGATTCTAGTCATAGTGGACTCCACACTGTATGACACACAGATGCCCCACTCACTAAAATGAGCAAAGAAAAGATGAATAAAAGTTTTGTACATACTATAACTATGCATCTGTGTTGTCTGTTTTCATCTTTCTTCAACTGAGGGGCCACAGATTTGACTTTGGCCACTTCTAAAAACGTGGATCCGTAGCTCAAGCTCCTCCTCTTACCCACAATCCTCATCACCAACAGCATAACTTCAGATGAAGATCGTCTCCCTTCATTCTACAGTGTGCGTACAAACAACTATCATATACAAACAATGTAGAAAAAATAAAATACCTGAGGAGATAACTATACAAGTAGAAGAAACAAAGAGAATTGAGCTACAGCTCATCAGTCAAGCAAGACATTTACTTCTCGGCTAAATTAGAGGAGTCTTGAAAATTGTGAACTAGGAAGGGGGAAGGAGGGATGAAGGTTGACGAATGATGAAAACAGACCACACAGATGCAGTTATGGTGAATACACAACTTTTACATCTGATGTTGCCTTTTTTGTTCCATTTCCTCAACTACAGGAAACCCAGGGTGGTCCTCAAAGAAGGATATACCAGAGCATAGAGAAGCCAAACGCTGCTCTACTCTGAGATAAGATGCTCAATTTGTAGTCAGCAATACAAGTATGTGACTTACACTAAGTGGCAGCTCTACAAATATCTACAGAAACCTTTCACCAGAAAGCAGAGGATGTTGCCTTCAGTCTGGTGGAATAAGCCTTTAAAGGTCTAGGAAGTGTCTGTCTATTTTTTGCTGTATACAAAGAAAATGCACTCAGTAAGCCACTTGGTTAAGGTCACCTTTGCATCAGATTTTCCCAGTTTAGCTTCGGAAAAGGAAATAGCTGGTCTGATTTTCTGAAACCTTTTGTTCTGTGGATACTGAATCAAAGTTGCCTATGCACATTTAAAAGGTGAACAATGTACTCTCCTTTACTGGAAAATTTTGGAAAGAAAACCAGATTTAGTGACTCAGCTGTTTCTGAGGCCACCACCTTAGGTACAAAGGAAGGATTTGTGCAGAGAAAATCTCTATCCTTATAAAAAAAATTAGTTATTGTGGCTTAGATGAGAGGGTCTGGAGTTCTGATACTTACCTGGCTAAAGTAACTGCGGCCAGAAAACAAAAACTTTAAATCTGCTTTGGCAGCTGGTTCAAAATATTTAGTGTCAAGGCTTGTAGGAGAATATTTCGATCCTATGGTGGAGTAGGGATTTTGACTAGGGGGGGTTGGAGTTGGAGTAGGAAAGTACCTTTAAGAAAGACTTTACACATTCTAGATGAGGCTAATGAGCAATGGTAATGTCCTACACGGAAATTTGAGACAGCTACAAGTTGAATCTTTGAGGCTGCATAACTAGCATTGCTAAATATGAAAGCAATAAAGTCCAGAACAGCTGAAATGGGTGCAGAAAAGGGATCTATTTGTCTCCGATAGCCAACTGGTGAATCTTTTCCATTACTCATACATTTTTTTCATAGAATCCTTCTGAGAAAATAAGGACATGTCTGACTTGGAATAAAACTTGGACTGTCTAGCCATCATTGGAAGTAACGAAACCAGGTGGTCAGTTTGATGGTCTGAATGTCTGGATGATTTATTCCTGATGGGTGAGAGAAAAGATCCTATGTCGGATGTTACACCCAAGGGGGGCTTACAAAATAACGTCACAAAAAACTGAACCACACTTGAAAGGCCAGAAAGGGGCTATGAAGACTACTTTGCACTTCCAGTAGGATGCTTTCCGAACAAATTTTGGGATCAGTGGAACAGGAGGAAAAATATACAGGAGTCCCAGCGACCAATCATCAACTAGAGAGTTTCTCAGTGACTCCCCCTCTGGCAAAGTATCTGCTGCACTTGGAGTTGATGAGGGAATCAAATAGATTGCAGCATGGTTGTCCCCACTGAAGGAGAATAGTTTCTGCCACCCAGGATTGACACACCACTCGTGAGGTGCTAATAAGGACCTGCTCAGTTTGTCTGCTCGAACACTGGACTTCCCCAGAATATACGTTGACATAAGAAAGGGGCCAATACCCACTGCTAAACTCTCATCACCTCTTGACATAGGTGGTAGGATTGGGTTCCCCCGTTTGTTGATATACCGCATAACTGACATGTTGTTTGTCCGAATGGCAATCATCCCGAGGGAGAGCATCTTGAAAAGCCTGCAACACTAGTAGGGCTTCTCTCATTTCCAGGACACTGATGTGAAGATTGTAGGCGTGACTGGACCAAGTGTCATGGACTCTCCTTCCCAAGAAATGCCCCCCCCCCCCACTAGTTGGGAGGCATCCATGGTCACTCTGGTTGTGGAAGGATTAAAGGAGCAGAGAGAGGATGGCGTCTGATAGACCACTGCACTGCCAGCGTCCGTTGAAGTATCCTCCTGTAGTATCTTGCTAGTGGCATTAGAGTTATGGAAGCTGCCATAGATCCTGGAAGTTGCATAATAAATTTTGCTGGCTGGGAAGGATGAGATACCAATTGGGATGCCTGGTTCTGTAAGGTATTTATCCTTGACTGAGGAAGACTTGCAATTTATGTGACTGTGTTTAGATGAGTACCAATGAACTCCAGGACCTGAGTACGGGAGAGTTGAGATTTGCTGTAGTTCACTCTAATGCCCAGTTGAAGACATAGTTGGACCAAATAGTCCTTGGCTTGAATCAGATGATGCTTGGTGGGAGCAGATATGAGCCAGTTATCGAGATATGAAAACATCTAGAATCCTAGCAGTCTCAGTTGAGCTGTGACCACTGCCATGCACCTGAACACCCTGGGGGCTGTGGTGAGACCAAAAGACAGACATCTGAATTGATAATGACCATCTCCCAGCTGGACATTAAGGAATCTCCTGAGATGCCTATTATGATGTGACAGTATGCATCCTGGCACATCTAACTGTCCTTGTCCAAAAGTGCCAGAATGGACTGAGCCATGACCATTCAGAACTTGGAACATTTGACATACTGGTTTAAGATGCTAAGATTGAGGAAGGGTCTTAGATCCTGGTTTTCTTTGGCACCAAAAAGAATCTTAAATAAACTCCGAATCCTTGTTGGCCAGGGGGACCATTTGGAGGACTCTTTTTCCAGCAGTTTTTGCATTTTTATGGCTGCTGCTATTCTCCAGGGGGGGTCAAATGTCTGGAAGCTTTGCAGAGTGACTGGAGGGTTGTAGAGAAAAGGGTACATAATAACCTCTGGAGATAATTTTCTGCATCCAAGGGTCTTTAGTGATGGCTGTCCAGGTTTTTGGTTTCAGACATAACTGCCCCCTGACTGCCTTCAGAGCGCAGCATTCACATAACCCATCAGGAACACTAATAGGGTTTCTCAGAAGGGACTTCTGAAACCCTGATTTTGCAGGCCTCCTTTGCTACCTGGGTGTCAATCTATTGTTTGAGTTCTCCCCTCTGCCATGGGGGGATCTGTCCTACAAGAGTCCTGGGAAGAACCTTTAGACTTCTGGAACCAAATTTTCTTGCCAGCTCTCTGATTCCAGGAACAGGTTCTTTGAGGTGTTAAAAATAGATCCCTATGGCAGATAAGGTCTTCCAGTCTTGTTCACTTCTAGACAGGGTTTCTTTATACTTGGGACCAAATAAGGTAGATCCATCAAAGGGGGTATTGATGAACGATGACTTGAAAGGCTCCTCAAAGTCAAAGAGGAGCATCCAGGTGTGCCACCTCATGGTTATTCCTGAACCTGCAGCTCTCAAAACAACTTCTAAAACATGATAAATGAGCCTCATAGAAGTGCTTGATAGGGACTGCAGGGTGGCCAGATGTGCAGAAAACAGTCTTCTTGTCCTATGCACACATGGACCCTAACAGGGCATTTGAATCCCCTTTGATGAAGTCCCTCTGAAATCTTGTGACATGTGCCAAACAATTCAGCAAGCTAAGGGCAAAGATTTCTGACACACAAATGCATTTCTCAGACCTGTCCAATGCCTTTGACTCTGGGGGATGGACAATAGAACTTTGCTCTGTAATTTCTTTCTTGGTCACTGTTGCTACCACCAAAGCATCTACTGGCAGACCCTTGCTCCAGTGGGCCTGATCCTTTGGAGCAACTAAGTATTTATCTGGTCTTGGGACTGGCTTTGTGACATCCAGATCCTTCCATGTCTGGCAAGAAATAAGGCCCATCACCTCATCCACTGGGGGAACTACCAAGGATGTATCTAAGCCGGCTCTGAAAGCTTCAAAAAACCCTGACTGAGGGATCAGAAGACCAACCGCCTTTTTGTTTGAAAAGCTCAACTACACCACTGAAGTAGACAATTTCAAGGGGTGATCTGGGGGACCCTTCAACCTGACTGAAGTCAGTGGCTTTTGTGAGGGATTTTTGTGAGGAATCGAAGTGCCTCCTCTTACAAGTATGCTTTGGAGGAGGTCTCTGGTGGGGTGTTCTAGACAGGACTCAGAAGTGAGAGGGAAGTCCTGAATGAGGACTGTCTAAAGACTTGTACAAACCAGCTGTCCCAATACAACAGGATGTATATGCTCCGAGACCACAGCCGAGGGTGACAAGCATGTCTTATCCACAAAGGTGGATAAAGCTTTATCTACTACCTTGAAGGCTGAAGACATAGGAGAAGCAAGTACCACCCTGGCAGGAGCCGAAGACAGCTCCCCAGGATGGCTCAGTGAATCACCACGAGTCTGCCTTGAGGCAGAAGTTGGAGCCAAGCTGTCCAGCGCCGAGGCTCTGACAGGGAGAGAGCTCTGGGGGCATCAGAGTCACCCCTAACTCCCCAGATTCAATGTCAATGTTTCAGCTTTGAGATCTCTCTGGCTCCAACAAGGTTGGAACCAAATGGATCAGAGATGGAGTCGATGAAGACTAAGCTTTTGGATCTGAAGTACACAGAATGAGGATTCTTGTGTTCGATGGCTCTGAAACACAAGTTTGGATTGGAGTAGGAGTCAGCAACTGGGTAGGAGATTATGACAGACTCATGGGTATAACTCCCAACTGAATCTGGGCATGGAGAAATTCCTCATCATTCTGTCCACATCAGCTTTGTTTATACTCCTAGACAACCAGAGAGATGATGAGGTGGAAGGTGGCCTGGAACGTCTTGCATTTCCTTGGAGAAAGTGTGAGTGGATCAAGAAGTGATCAACTCTAAGGTAAAAGGAAAAAGAGAGGTGAACTGGAGACTTGGTCTAAGATGCTGTCTGAGCCGATGTATCTGATGGACCGACTATATGGAAATTTTTTCATGTGGAGTAGAACCTGGAACAGCAGCAGCAGAAGAATGGTCAGGGGGTAGTTTCATTCCTTCTTTACTCTTTCTCAATGAATCCCTTTTGGCCTTCTCAGGAGGCTTTTTGCAATGGGAAGCTGCAGCAGACAGAAGTAGAAGAGCCTGAAGAGGTAGAAGGCAAAAGACCTACTGCAGTATTCATCCAGGGCACAGTGGCTGAAATTTGTACATATCACAGTCCGTATCTAAATGTGAAGAACCCAACCAGTATATACACAAACTCCTGGTGAGCAACGACTGGTATTTTGTGCCCACAGGAGGTGCATTTTTTTTAAAACCGGTTGGCTTGTCCATCATTACCTCTATCTAAAATTAAGGAAAAGAGAAGACCGATAAGAAAAGAAGATTACCAACGGTGGTAAAAATGAAAATATTACCAACAATGGTAAAATTTAGAGTACCTGAACACAGGTAGAAAGAAAGAAAGTTTAATAGTTGATGGACTATGTCCAAGGAGGATGCAAATTTTTTTTTTTAAGTTTTAGAGAGAGGGAGGAAGAACCATAAAAGGATGGAAATATAAGTATTTAAACTATACAAATAAAAAAAAAAAAATATATATATATATATATATATATATATATATATATATATATATATATATACACACATATATATATATATATATATATATATATATATATATATATATATATATATATATATATATATATATAAAATATGTGTGTCTATATATATCTATATATATATATATATATATATATATACACATAGGTATATAAATATGTATATATATATATATATATATATATATATATATATATATATATATATATATTTATATTTACATATACATATACATATACATAAATGTTACTTCTCCAGTGCTGAAAACACCCGAGCTATGGAGACCATGTCTATTCGCTGAAGTGGCAAATCATATCTGAAGTTATGCTGTTGGTGAGGAGGATTATGGGTAAGGGGAGGAGCTCAAGCTATGGATCCAAGTCTTTAGAAGTAGCTGAAATCAGACCAAAGGTCGAACACAAGGCCCATCAGTTGAGGAATGGATGAAAAAGACATCACATCTGTTTAAGCTGCTTACCTGGAGCCAGGATCCAAGTTATGCAAACCTCAAGTCACTACATCACAGGTACCAGTATGATACTATCCTAGTCCATCTGGGTGTTAATGACCCAAGATGCACTTTCCTGAAACATGTAGAGAAACATTGTCGATCTTTCTGAATGTGTGTCTCAGGCAGGCATGCATCAAGCATTGAGCAGCATTCGTCCTTCACCAAGGCCAATGCCACAATATGAACAAAAGATCAAATTCAATAACTGGCTTAGTTTCTGGTGTCTTTTGAGGGGGATCTGTCAGGGTGGGAGGACATGGTTAACAAATCATGTTACTTTGCAAAGGATGGTCTGCACCTGTCTCTCAGAGGCTTCTGAATATTGGCTAAAACTTTATCTACACCCTTGGAGCTAATCAATGCTAGAAGCCTAAACAAGAAACTCTGCACCCTACAAGCTTCTCTTCACTCCAGAGAATATAGACATCTGTGCCATTACTAAGACATGGTTTAAATCCACAGAAAGTACACTGGCCGTGTAAGGCTTCAGTGCCTTCCACACATTTAGATCATCAGCTGCACAGACTGGGACAAAAGTTGGAGAAGTCTCAGTCTAGATTAGCAACAATTACAACTCTAGGTTGGTTTAACAGGATGTTGTCCTGGAATTTATCCACATGCAAATCACCATACACAAAGTTCCATACCATATCTCAAAAGTCTATTGGTTACACTCTGTGTCCCTGGGATCCCATAGCTTGTACCTTTATCTACTGGAGACACCCACCATTATAATACCATATTCATGGGAGACCAACTACCTCTCTATAGAATGGGAAAAATTAACTGCCGCATACTCGCATGGACAAAGATTTACGGACTTTATTAACACAAATACCCAGGACCAGATGTTGTGCATACCCATCAGAGGTTTAAGCATACTGGACCTGGTACTTGTCAGTGTGGAAAGTGCCACACCCTCCCCCAGTGCCACATCCTCATTGGTGAGATCAGTATACAAAGCTATCTCCTTCAACATAAAAATCAACTTAGTAACCCCAGCAAACCTGGTAATGGTTAGGAACTATTCCAAAAGCAAACTACATCCTACTAAGCGATATTTTGTCAAAAGTCAGTGTCCCTTCCAACCCTGAGTTCACATCAAATGTAATTGTTCACAGAGACCATGTACATGCTTGTGTAGAGGATTCTGTACCTACTAGAAGCAAGACCAAAGCAAACTACACTGGTGGAATCCTAACCTTAATAGAGTACATAACAAAAGGAAAAAAAAGTTATGGCTAAAATTGGGAAGAGCAATTCCCAGAATAATAGGAGCTCTCTAATTAAATTAAACAGGAACTGAGAAGACTAATTAGGTCCAACAAGGTGGATTATGAGGTCAAGGTAGCCTCACAGGCTAAAGACCACCACAAGGCCTTCTACAGCCATGTCTGAAGCCTCAAAGGCAACACACATCAGTGTGCCAAACTGGTGGTCAATGGTGCCACCCTCACTGAACATAGAGAATTTGCTGGCTGACAAATTCAGCTCAAACTTCACACCCCACTCCCTCCATCTCCCCCTATGAAATACCTCTTAGCACAACCCCCCTCAAGAAAAAAATAAACTACCAACAGAGAGCAGGTCCTGGCGTCACTTGTCATGGACAAAAAAACACAGCCTTGATGGGCTCAGACAATATCCTAAGGTGCCTCCCAAACAGCTTGAAACTTGACCTATAAGGATCACTGGAGCCACTTTTCAACTGCAGCCTCAAAACAGACTTTGTACTATGAAAATGGAGGACTGCAATGGTTATCCCACTTCACAAGGGTGGACCATTAACCAACCCCAGAAACTACAGACCTATTAGTGTAGCCAGTTTAATATGTAAAGTCATGGAACAGGTTATCATGGAAATGATCAACAGGCACAGTCAACCTTCATACACTGGACCCAACCCAGTTTTGCATACTAAAACTTCTTTGAGAAGGTCACCAAGGCAATGGATGAGTGGAAAATGGTGCACATCACCAACCTGGACTTGGCTAAGGCATTCCATATAATATCCCCAACCAGGCAGAGTTGACAAACTTGCCGAACTGGACAAACTCCTACATAACTCACTGGATTGCCAACTGATTCACATACAAGACTCAGGAAATCAGGAATGGTGACATCATCTCCATTAGGTGACCAGTCACTCAGTGCTGGGGCCGCTCCTATTTGGCATCTACTTCTCGGACATAAAGGCTGATGTCAAGGGCCTTTGGCTAAACAAATTCACAGATGATTGCAAATTAGGAGCTATCACAGATTCTACCATGACACAAACATCTTACAAGACTGTATAACACAGACAAATGACTGCTGCCGAAGTCACAGATTAAAACTCAGTGCCAAGAAATGCATTATAGTGCCTTTTGGGAAAGCTGCCATCCAGACTATCTACTTTATCGATAAGACACCCCCAAACAGTTGACCAGGTTTTCATGGATCTGGGGAAATATGTTGAGTATTCTGGCCTTTGATAAACATGTGGCTAAGGTAGTAAGTAAATCATTCTATGTCATTCAACGTCTAAGTAAGGCCATGGCATCCAGGTCTAAAGAAGTCATAGTACTACTTTATTCTGCCCTCATCATACCCATCATTGAGTATACTGCTCCCTTCACCATTTATCTGACCAGAAATATGTAACAGCTGGAACGCCCGCAAAGGTTCCTTTGGTATAAACACATTGTCCTATACAGACTGCCTTAAAGCTCTACCTCTATACTTGGTTTCCCACAAGTTACTGAGAGGCGATCTATGCCTGGCATGCGATGGACGTTTTGCACATCTGCAAAGCTAACAGCATCAGAACCACTAGATCCAAGGATTTAAATTTTTCTTGTGACAAAGACATGTTGGTGAGACAGATGTGTGGCTCAGAATATCCCCATGTTCTGGAACAGGCCTACCTTTCATGTGAAGCAGAGTCCATCCCTAACCCTGTTTAGGCATAACTTTGACCAATGGATGGGAAATCAGAAATTTACCCCTGGTCTGGTCCCCATCTCTTCGACAGAGGCAGACAATAAAACTAATATACTCCCCCACATAACCACTACAAACTTCTTAACATAACCCCTCCTAACAAATGTCCATGATATAGACTGACACAACTGGGTCGGGTTGTATGGCTAGGCTTATAAAGGCCCTGGTGGTCATTAGCCTAGTATATACCTATGAACCTATGGGCATTTGGCCACTGATTGGCAAATTTGGTAGCCTTCACTGCAAGTAATGGGGAAGTGTACTCACACAGGTGAAGGCAGAGAGGTCTCAGCAGTAGTGTGTGTCACATATGCTCCGGCCGAGAGAGTGATTAGTGTCTATGCTGGCAAAAGTGCAAAGAACCACAATGGATGTTTAGCTGATTTATCTGGATCCCTTGTTCCTGCTCCGGGAAAATTCCATGTATGAGAGAATGAGCAGGATCAAGTTTGAATGGAACAGGCTTGACAGTCATCAGCCATGAGGGCAAACAGCATAAAAAAAGAAATCTTGAAGCACTATAATTTCCAAAAAGCTGATTTGTGAATGAGGCATTATAACTGACCTGCAGTGATGGATTTATATGTATACAAAAAAAGGGGGTACACCTGGTATGAGAGGTTATGTCAAGGAAAAAATTAGCACTTTGCACAGTGTGCCATAATCCCTCCAGGGAGGGAACTGCCTGTGCCTGGACCATGCATCCCTCTTCATGTTCTACTTGAAACAAATGCATTTGTAGCAATCACAAATGTGCTAAATGCAGATTCAAGTTGCACAGTGGTCTTTTAAATATATCAGTGATCAGAGTGTGGCTGTTAAGTACTCACATCTTGTTATGGCTGACTGTAGTGCCTATTCCAATCAAGAAGGGCATCCGCATTAGCAAGTTCTTTGGAACCATCTCAATTTCACAGGTTTTCTGCAAACTTTGGAAAATCTGGATGTGGCCAAAGGGTCCTTCTGCTGAGATTACTATAGCCCAAAGGATCTAGTGAAGAATTATGTGTACTCTAACAAGAGGCACCCTTACAGTGGACTATATATGTTGAGATTCAGGGTCCTGAGATGTACTAGCTGTTGGATTTTGTGTTATTAACAGCAAGGGCACTGCTTGCAGAATATCTAGAATTCTGTCTAGGGGCAAAAATAACAAAACATTTGGTCTCAAGATGAAGATCAATATTTGGCTGAAAATTGGATTTTGCCAAGTTCACTGCTACCACCAAGGATTAAAACATGCAAAACAGAGACTCCATCTGGCAGGAATTACTGCACTGGGAGGCCACCGTTAGGAGCCAGCTATCTAAAGCCACACCCTGTTGCCCTGAGGTGTGAGACAGGTTTCTACAAATGAGATGCACTTAACTCAAAAGTTTAGGTGACTCAGACAGGGAGCATAATAGTAATGACTGGCTCTTACTCAGAAATGATTGAACTTTCTTGACTGGCTGGCAACCTTTACATGTAAATAGGATCTCAAAAAGGTGATTTTGTAGTACTGCTACACTAGTTATCCAGATATAACTTTCAGACTGCGAAGTTGCCACTGAAAATGATATTAAATCAGCCTGCACTTCATTAAGAAAGGTTTCTATGTCACTTATCTCACCTCAGTTAACAGACAAATGAGTAAAAAAAAAAAAAAAAAAAAGAAAAATAGGGGACTCCGTATGAAGATGGGTGAAGAATGGCTCTCAGGCACATTTTCTTTCACAGAGTAATGGATGCATGAAAAAGCAACTAGACTTCCAAGTTAACTAGCATGACAACTTATGCAGTACAAAGGGAAAGTGGCAAACTTCGTTTTCTGAACTTCCCTAAATTGCCATCATAGAAACATAAAAACAACAGCAGGCAAATTACAAGGACTTAGTGATGCCTTTGTAATATAAACCTTTAAGCAGACACACTTAAAAAGTTTGTGTGTTCTTTTTTAAGCACTTAATAGTGCTCTCCTCCAAATCGAACAGGGCTGTACAAGACAATCTTGGTGTAAAACTGTGTCAAACCATTCGGTCACCAAGACTAACTAGCCTTAAAGGTAGTCAAAGTAGGAATTTGTCTGACCTGTATTTATGCCATAGGCTGGGAATACATTATGTAAAGAACCTATCTCGCCAGTGAGTCTTACTTATTTGCTGGTGTACATTTGGGTCCTTACTGAGGCTGCTTGTGCAACCACTGGTTTTGTAAAGAAACAAGAGGTCAAACAGGACTTGGTCTTTCATAGCTTGAAAAGTGAGACACAGGTCACCAAGGAGCAGCCTGTAGGCTACTGAGTTTATACTCATAGCTGAATGATTTGGGGCCTTTCTTGGTAAGATATCTTTGGTATGTATAAATCAAAGCATATTGCTCTACTTGAAAGATCTCAAAGAAGGTACAGTTTCAATGATGGGTCTTACAAAGGAGCAGTACAGTGGCAAGATGATTTCTTTGGATCTTGAGGGTATTTCCTTGGAAGTTAACTGGGTGAGATAGAAAGACTTCCTGATTATGGTGGAAACATGATGACTGAATGAGAATTGTCCACAAAAGTACCCATTGTCTCTTATGCCAATGTCTACCTGAAGAGGGCTACCATTAAGAACATACCAAGTGGGAACTGTTTTTTGGATGAATGCTACAAAACTGCATAGTTTTACATTTAATCTGAGACCACTTTCAGTAAACCAGGCCTTGCTGGAGCCATTTAGTATCACTGGGTGAGTGAATAATGGTGCCAGCTTGCAGTCAATGGCAAGATAAAAACCTATATTTCTAAACAATGTCATCTCCAGAACAGAGGCAATAAAAATCAAACACTTCCCACTACTCTGATGTCAGTAAGAAAATAACAGTAAGTAAACCAAAGCTCTGGGGGTAAAACATTTGTCCATAAAATTTGTGACTTGAGTTAGATCACAAATTTCCACCATTAACGAGATGAAGTGCCAGTGACCAACCCATCGTTCTTGGATGGGATGGCAGAATAGGAATTCCTTCATTCTCAATGCAACGGCAACTATGGTACAGACCAAAGACATGGTCTGACTACATCACAGCAGCAGGACCCTCAAAGACTGAAGTGGGGCTCAAAGTGCACATTTACGAGACACTTAGCTGATGCATGCCTGCAAGGCACAGGAAGGATAAAACAGTAGGTCATAAACAAACCTAGCCCTGGCAGGCTGTATGACAGTGATGAAGCCTCCCACCATCCAGCTCCTGAATGACTAACACGCAAAAGATAGCTGCCCAATCAAAAGAAGCTGGAGCTGGGGTGAACAATTCACTTAAATAAAAAAATGTTGGTTTGCTTCGATAAACATGATAATTTTTTTCAAAACAATGAAAATGTTGTATCAAAACTCACTCAAGTACATGTTAAAAGTGAAAAGCGTTTCTCCTCTTACACAAACTACTTGTTTTGAAATATCAAACATAGCAGATATTGTAGAACTTACTGGTTCAAACTGAATTATTGCTACCCGTTGTCTCTACGTACTCCATATCTTGTAACTCCACAACCTCCACTTTTGAGTCTCTTTTGTTATATCGTACATTGAAAGGCACATGGGGATCCTCAAATGGCTCACTGCTCATTCTGTGGCTCCTCTCATGTGACGAGAAGCCTCCATAAGAGTTTGAGCTGTGCACTGCAGGATGCACAGCAACAGTGACTGAGGCAGAAGCAGATGCTGTCACAGTAGTGATAGGCTGGCAATATGCTGGCACTGAAGCACCCATGGCAGGAAAGGCTGCGTTTCTAGTACTATAAGAATGGGCTCCATGTCCTATGCGTTCCCTGTTACTAGGTCCAGAATGTCCTTCTGCAGAGCTTTCAAAAGCATCCATACGTGGTTTGCAAGGAGGCTTTTGCAGTCCTTCCCTTGACTCACATGGGTGCTGCCTACTACTTCTCCATGGTGGGTCTTGTGGCTGCTGGTGGGAAGCTGGCCTTCTCCTCGGTTGATGATGCCTCACATTTTGTGGAGCAACCTGTAAATAAACGAGAGTGGTTAATTTAACCATCAAATGTCACCACCAAATACAGCCACTACTGCTTTAGAAAATGTCTTAACCCTTCAATTTTTTTTAAGGAAGCTTCAGACAATGCAACTCCTATTTTCATATAGGTTAAATAACTTTTTTTGAGTAGTCTATCATTTGGATAGCCACACCACCTTTCTGTTACACAGGAAACAGCATTTTCTGAAATGCAGATGTTCACCTTTAACAGCTTGTCTACTTAATGAGTCTTGATTATACACTGAGTGGCCCTCCTGATCAACACAATCACCTGCAATATAACCACTGGTTAAGAGATTCTCAGACAGTCATACTGAGCTTTTCCCCAGTGCTGCAAAAATCACAGTCTCTCTCCCAGAAATAAAACAAAGTACACTGGGCCTCCTCATGCAAAGTGGCAACAACAGATCTCCCAACACATACATGCACACACTTGAAATAATCAACATCTGGCTTTATACATCACTCTTCTGTTACTTCTAACAAATATTCATATTAATTACTACGCTTCAAAGTTTAGCTTGTTCCCACACATTACAAATATTGACTAGTAAATGCTCAACTATTTAAACATCATTTTCAGACTGGCCTCACCACTTGAGAACTCTTACTGGAGTGCTCTCATTAACAGCACAAGTTGTAAGCAGGGCACACTAGGAACACTGAAACATCAAGTTTAGAGAATGAAGTCTAGCTCTCCACAAACAAAACCAGCAAACATTTCGACAATTCCCAGCCTTCAACTACCACAGCTGAAGTATAAAGATTCCTGGAAGCAGAAACATGGAAAAAAAGCTTGAAGTTCTTTATAGAAAAAAAGGGCTATATTTAGAGAAACAGTATGAAGAAAGGCCAGTGCTTACAGCAGTGCGAGGAAAGACTGGATTTTCAGTGGCCTGAAGCGCAACCTGCTGGAATGGACCTTGGCTAGCTTCACAATGATGGAGTTCACTGCCAATTCCAGATTCTGTAGTCTGTGAACTGTACTCAGAGTCTGAAGAGTCTGATGCATTCTGTGTCTGACTTGGCTGGTTGGCTGCAAACCTTACAACGTGCGGAGGTGGCTCTTGTAAGGGTGTGGGCAATCTGCTTCCACCATCACTTGGAGACACCTGGATAGAACAAACAGGTAATGTAAAAACATTTTCTGAGCTACTGAGAAATGGTACACAACAATTTTAAATGGGCACACAGTCAATGCTCTACTTGTCTACAATCCATTTTAGGAAAATGCTTTTAAAAATTAATTGAACTAGAACATCTACTTTTTGTACTATTTTTTAATGATGTAGAGTATATATTCATGCCAAAGCAAACTCAAATATGAAAAATATTGTAAATGCTGTTGCTATGCTGTTTTCATTCTCAGTCCTGCCTGTGGTCTTTGAAGGGAGCCATCATGATGATGTTACTTCTACGTAACAGTTGTGTTGCAAAAAGCAGACAGATCTGCTCAATTTAAAACTTTAAATCTGAATCTGAAATTAGCATACAGACAGGATGGCAGCAGGCATAAACGTGCAATAATATGGTGTATGGCCCTGTAAAGGCAGAATCAATTAAACTGTTAACCTCAACCAAAATTCTAACAAAAATCCATTACTCTCCATTAAGGCTTAGACAGGACCTCTGTCAACATTCTGTGAACACTGGTAGCTGTGTGAGACAGTTTTAAAAGTAGTCCTCTATTCTTTGAGCTATACATCAAGCACAGAAAACTGACTGTGAAAGACTATTAACATTAAATAAGTACTGCAATATGAACAAAACAAAAAAAGTACAGTTGTATACCTACCATAAATGTAGACGTTTGAGTGTATTCACTGTTGCAGTCATTACAATTGGGTTATCCTGCTGGCAGGCTACCCGCAGTCGGCCTGAATTCCAAAGTCCTGGTCTGGCACTGGTTGCTGTCGCCTCCTCCCTGACGTCAGTGTGCCAGCGGTATAAAAGATGCAGCAGACGCCATTTTTCTTCAGTTTTTCTTGCCCCAGATGTCAGGTGCCCCCAAAAGGGTAGGCTAATTTATGCCAATAAACATGCATGCAGTAAAGTAAAGCTCTACCTTCATCTACAAGCAAATACACCACATAGGTTGTATAGAATAGAGAAGTACAGATAAGCCCCAGCAAAGGAAAGGGGGATGGTGGGTGGGTAACCTGGACTGCAACAGTGAATACACTCGTACATCTACATTTATGGTAGGTACAAAACTGTACTATGTTCGTGTTTCACTGTTAGTCATTACAATTGGGTTGAATCCCAAAGCTAAGGTTGGGCGGCTGGGGCTAAATAGGATTAGGAGAGGCTATGAGGCCTGGCAGAACTGCAGTGGCAAAGCCTGCCCTGGATTTAGAGTAAAGAGGTAAGTGATAGTGCTTGGTGAAAGTGTGTACTGAACTCCAAGTTGCAGCCTCTAAGATGTCTTTGGTTGGTACTCCTCTGAGGAAGGCTGCTGAAGTGGCTGCTGCTCTAGTTGAATGTGGTCTAATGCCTTTAGGCACTGATTTGCCATACTGTGAATAGCAGAAACAAATGCAATGGCCTATCCATTTTGAAATAGTCTGCGTTGAGATAGCCTTTCCTTGTGATCCTGCAGCATATGCCACTAAAAGTTGTTCAGTCTTTCTGAAAGCTTTGGTTATGTCCAAGTAGAAGCGTAGCTGCCTGTGAATGTCCAAAGAATGCAGACGTCTCTCACCCTTATTCTGTGAGTTTGGATAAAAGGTAGGCAAATTAATTGTTTGATTCAGGGCCACAGTGGACACTACCTTAGGCATAAATGTTGGGTTTGCCCTCAGAGAAACCCTGTCCTGATGGAAAATGATAAAAGGTTCCACAGCCATGAGTGCCTGTAACTCTGAGACTCATCTTGCAGAGGTTATTGCTACGAGCAGAGCTGTTTTCCAGGATAAGAATTTTATATCAGCTGTAGAGGCTGGCTCAAAAGGAGGCAGTGTGAGTTTTTCCAAGACATAAATTAGGTCCCATGCAGGTATTGGTGCTCTCCTTGGAGGTCTTATGTTTTTTTGCCCCTCTGAGGTACTGCCATAGTAATGGATGAGAAAAAAATAGGTGGTTCTGTATTGTAATGAGCTGAAATGGCAAAGGCATGAATCTTAATTGATGAAAAGGATAGGCCTTTGTCCAGCATCTCAGTTAAGTATTGCAAAATCTGAGGAATATTTGGTAGAATCGTGTCAAACCCTTGCGCCTGGTTCCAAGCACAGAATCTCTTCCATTTTTATGCCTAATATTTTCTGGTGCTAGGCCTCCTGGCCTCCAAAATAACATCCATCGCTGCTTTAGAGAGAGGTGTGTTTTGAATGGTTACATTATCTGCCATGCTGCCAGATTTAAGGTCCCGAGTTGGCTGAGCAGGATCTGACTGTTTTGTTGGGTCAATAAGTGAGGGATTTGAGGTAATGTCCAGGCTGGGCATTGAGACAAGTTTTTCAGGATTGGGTACCAGTGCTGGCAGGGCCAGTCTGGGGCAATCAGCATCATTTTTGGCTTCTCTTATCTGACCTTTAGGAGTACCTTGGGGAGGAGAGGCAGTGGGGGAAAGGCATATACTGTTAAGTTTTTCCACCTGAAAGATAGAGCATCCACTTTCCATGCTTGCTTGTGATAAGTCCTTGTGCAGAACCTCTGAAGTTGGCAGTTGTGAGGGGAGGCAAATAGGTCTATATCTGGGCATCCACAATTCCTTGTTATCATGCTGAAGACTTGTGGATCCAGTTTCCACTCATGGGGATCCATTAGGTTTCTGCTTAGTTAGTCTGCCAGAGAATTTATTTTTCCTGGCAGGTATTGTGCTTGCAGATGTACTTGGTAAGTCAATCCTGTGTCCCACAAAGTCATGGCTACTCTGCAGGGGGGGGGGGGGGTAGGAATGTGTGCCTCCCTGCTTGTTTATGTACCACATGACTGTAGTATTGTCCGTCTTTATCAATAGTTGTCCTGGAAGAAGTAGATCATTGAAGGCTGTCAGGGCATTTTAAACAGCTAGCATCTCTTTTTGATTGATATGTAGATGCATCTGACTTGCGGGCCATGTGCCCTGAATACCTCTTCCTGCCATATGTGCCCCCCAGGCATAATCTGATGCATCTGTTGTTAATGTCTGCCTGGCTGTGGGTAAAGTGAATGGCTGTCCCTTGTTGTGGTGACAGGCCTTTGCCCACCATCGAAACTCCTGTTGTAGGCAGGGAATGAGGGTAATTATTGTTTCCAGGCTGTGGCAATGTTGAGTCCAAACACTTTTTAGATACCAATGTAGTTTCCTCATATGCAGTCTTGCATATGGAATTGGCAGAATGCAGGATGCCATGAATCCCAATGCCTGCAGAATTTTTCTTGCAGATAACTGGGTCTTTGTTGCCAACCGTTTGAAATAAGTAGTCAGCTGTCTTTGTCTGGCAGGAGATAAGCCATCTGGGCAGTTGTATTTAAGCTTGCACCCAGGAATATTATCTCTTGTGAGGGTACTAGTTTTGATTTATTTTCGTTTACTGTGTACCCTAAGCATGTTAGTAATCTTTTCACAAACGCCAGATGCTGTAGTAGAATGTCCTTGTTCTCTGCTTGAATAAGGCAATCATCTAAGTAAGGATAAATTTGTATTCCTCTGTCTGCAAAATGCAATTACTGGTGCCAGGCATTTTGTGAAAACCCTGGGCGCAGTAGATAAGCCAAAGGGCAGTGCAGAGAATTGGTAGTGCATTGAGTCAGCTATAAATCTGAGGTATCTTCTGCATGAGTGTCTGATTGGGACAAGCAGGTATGCTTCTTTTAGGTCTAAAGTCATAAGCCATGCCTTCTTGCCCAGCATGGGCAGAAGCTGCTGCAGAGTCAACATTTTGAATTTCGGAATATCCAGAAATGTGTTTAGAATAGACAGGTCCAGTACTGGTCTCCAGGCGTTGTCCTTTCTGGGCACCAAGAACAGTCGAGTAAAATCCTAGTCCCTGCTCTTGCTGTGGTACTCGCTGAATGGCCCTCATGTCCAGGAGGGATGAAACTTGTTTTTGTGCCTCTGCCCATTGATTGTGTGGCAGGTCTGGCATTCCGCTTGCCCTTGGCAGGGTATCAAAATGGAACCTGTAGCCTTGTGACACTATATTCAGGACCCATTTGTCCTGGGTGATAATGTGCCAATTTTGAGAAAAAAGTGCTAGTTTTCCCCCTAAAGGAGCTGCCAGAAGATAAGTGCTTGGTGCTGGCAGGGGAAGTCATTGAGACTGTTTCCTGTATGGCTGTGATTCATCTTCTCTGCTTTTGGAGGTAGAAGCACCCCATTGTTTAGACCTGTATGAGCCCTGGGGCTGGGATCTGCCTCTGGGGCGTCTGCTTCTGCCTCTTTCTGGCCTGTCTGACACTGGAAAGGACCAATTCTTTGCAGGCCAGTTCCTGCTAAATCTGGGAGGTTGAACCTGTAAGAAATCCTTGACTGTTTGCATAGATTTAGCTTTGTCCTCCATTTTCTTCAACACCTCTTCTGCTTTAACACCAAACAAGGTATCATGCTGTAATGGAGCATCTAATAATTTTGCTTTAACATGACCTGGCAGACTCTGTTCCTTTAACCAAGCATGCCTCCTAATGACAGAACCCGTAACAGCGGCCCTGCAGGAGGCCTCCAGAGAATCAAAGCCACATTGCAAAGTATACTTTCCCACTTGTTCAGCTGCATGCAATAAATCCTGCATTTCTTTGTTTTCTGTACAATCAAATAAGATAAAAACCAGGAACAGTCCAACAAATTGAGAAATAATAAAAAAGCTCTGTTCCAAAACGTTGACAAGTACACCAGCACTGCGACAGTATAATCCTTCAGTTACGAACCACTACTTTGACTGTTGTTTAAAAAACCATTTATTGAAGACAAATAAAAACAAAAAACATTCGGTTAAGCGCTTTCATCGATTCAGACTTCCTCAGAACAATACAAATAATTTATCCAGTTCTTATATACCATCTTTTTCAGTCACATGTTAGTCCCCATTACTGACTTAAAGTGCTAGTGCTTTTCATAAATACATCCTTTTGTAATATTATTACAGAACAGTTCATATTGAAAAGTTTTTATTCTACTCTAAAAAACACATTAATAATTATTCTAAAATACCTTAAAAATTACCTAAAAATTAATAATATTATGGACATTGTTGGATCATTACATTTAAACAATTTTATTAAATTATGTGTTAGCTTCTAAGATGGGTTTAATGGACAAATATTCATTAATCCCTGGGGAAACAGATGCATTTAATTTAATTTGCCATATAATCTCTTTTTCCCCCACTATTTTCTTTATATTGCCTCCTCTGGGGTTAATTTTAACCAATTCCAATATCCCAAAGTGAAAACCTGAACATCCTTGGTTTTCAGACAGATGCTTCCACAATGCATTCCTCTCATCTTTCTTTTGTATACTATAAAGGTGTTCATATATTCTATTTCTCAGGCATCTGGTAGTCTTCCC
Organism: Protopterus annectens; assembly: GCF_019279795.1. Classification (NCBI taxonomy): domain Eukaryota; kingdom Metazoa; phylum Chordata; order Ceratodontiformes; family Protopteridae; genus Protopterus; species Protopterus annectens. Next base: position 141,280,544 of record NC_056751.1, read on the forward strand.
TACATAAAAAACTGAACATTTTGTACACTTAGCTAAGTATACCAGATGCCTGGCTCTACAGTTGCCCCTTTGAAACCATACTTTGGTCCTATTAATGTCATTTAATATAAGACAAGGGGTTGTTATAATATATTGGCACTGCTTACAAGTCCCACACTTTTGGGTACCTTTAATAATACCTTCCTTGGGTTTGATTTTCCTTTCCAGTAATTTCTTCATGTTACTACCATTTTTGTAAACACATACTGGTTTCTCCCCTACTATTTTAGATATTTCACCATCTATCTTGGTGATGTTCCAGTGTTTCTCCAAAATTTTCCTAATTTCTCCACTGTGTTTACCAAATCTAAGTATGCATGCTCTACCATATTCATTATCTGTCCTTTTATTATCTAAATTTCCATCAATATCTGTAGTTGGTTGATTACAATTAACATGCGTGTCATCATTTCCCAATAATGGTTTATATTTTTTTCCCCATTCTCTCAACACATAGTTTGTGGCATCACTCACTAATTCATAAGGATACCCTCTATCCAAAAAGTAATCACCTATCTTTTTTAGTTCATTCCCTAGATCCTTCCCTTGGGATGTCATCCTGGCCGCTCTAATACATTGGCCTTTAACTATATTTCTTTTCTGGATCATGGGGTGACTACTATGGTATTCAAGGTAAGAATTACTAAATAGGTTCATAGGTTCATACTAGGCTATCTGCCCGAGGGCATTTACAAGCCTAGCCCATAGTTTTGTGGCTTACGCCACCCCTTTAGTATGGGGAACTATACCCATTATTTTGCTGTGCCTCTGTCGAGCAGTGACACTGAGGTAATCCCTGGGGTATATCTGCGATCTCCCATCCATTGGTCAAGATTTCTCTTGAACAAGGCCAGCGAGGTGCTCTGCCTCACATATACCGGGATTTTATTCCACAGCATAGGGAGTCTTTGGGTGATGAATCTATCCCTCCAGCACGTCCTATTAATAGCCATGTCGAGGTTTAAGTCTCCCGCCCTTGTGGCTCTGACGGATCTAGACTTTTTGAGGTGAAACATATTCATCAAATCTGGGTTTGACATGGCCTTGTATGTTAGGCAAAGGTCACCTCTGAGCAAGCGGTAAGCGACTGAATAGAGCTGGAGTTCTTTAAGTCGGGCAGCATAGGACAGATGTTTGAGACCCTTTATCCTTTTGGTGAGGAACTTTTGTGGCCTCTCCAGCTGCTGCAAGTGTCGGGTCAGATACATTCCGAATGGGGCATTGTACTCAATCATTGGTCTGATGAGTGATGAGTATAGGGAGACTATGACCTCCCTTGATCTAGATGAGAATCCCTTCATGGTAAGGTGGGCAATGTAGAAGGTCTTCCTAACTACTTTAGCTACATGGGTGTCGAATGACAGACTACTATCAACCTGGGTCCCCAGGTCCTTGATAACTTCTTCTGTGCTCAGTGGATTGCCACCTATTTGGTAGCTAGGGGTAACCTTGTTTTTCCCGAAGGGTATGACTATGCATTTTTTGGCATTTAACTTTAGGCCATGGCTCTGGCACCAGTTATCCGTTTCTGTGAGACCCTTCTGAAGGATATCTGTGTCAGATGTGTTTTCTACTATGGCGCCCAGTTTGCAGTCAATGTTAATTTCCTATATATATTGGATTTAAATCTCCCATCTTCGAGGGTAATCATGGTGTCCAAATAGGGTATTGAAATTTGGTTTTGACTAAAAGTGAACTTTATTACATCACTGCAGGTGTTCAAATAGACCTTAAACCTGTCTAGTTCTAGTTTATTTCCGTTCCATGTAATAAAAATATCATCTAAAAAACAGAAATAACACCCTAAATAGGAAGACCACTCAGAGCTCAAAATAAATTCTTCTTCCCAACTAGTCAAAAAAAGGTTGGCAAACATAGGGGCACATGCAGCTCCCATCGCCACCCCTTTCTTTTGTCTATAGTACTCCCCTTCAAACATTATGTAATTGTGGGACAATACTATATCCATAAACTCTGTTATTAATAATAACAAAGAGTTCTTTTACACCCCCGTTGAATAATTTATTAGCCACTTATGAGAAAATGGTAGTAGAAGAAATTTATGAATATGGGCGAAAAAGTGTTTTAAAAAGACTAGGTTGGAACCTAAGTAAGGATGAAGCAATTATATTAAAGGAAATGCAGTTAGACCACACCTTGAGAATAATGAAACCTGATAAGGGAGGGGGGGCAGTGCTTTATGACAAGGTAGAATACATTGGTAAAATGAATGATATTTTAATTAATTCAGGCAATTATGAGGCTATTTCACTTAATGAAGTCAATATTGGATATCATAAAGTAGATTTAATATTAGAAGACCTCTTATTAGAGGACAGGATTGATGGGGAATTATATAAGTTTTTGAAAGTTGATTACCCAATTATAGGAACCATTATAGGGATACCGAAGGTTCATAAAGATGCTATTAACCCCCCCATTTAGGCCTATTATATCTGGCAGTAATTCTAAAACTTTTCCTTATGGAAAAGTGATAGATAAATGGCTTAAACCCATTTATAAGAAAATTCCACAAATAATTATAGATTCATGGGATTTTTTGAGAAGACTAAAGCCTGAAATAGCCCAGAAAGCAGAATGGTTGGTTACTATAGACGCAGTAGACTTTTTTCCAGCATTCCCAAGGATGAAGGAATGTTAAGGTTTCAGGATTGTATTATGAAGAAAAGTGACATCTCCTGGGATAGAACATTATTAATAACAGAGTTTATGGATATAGTATTGTCCCACAATTACATAATGTTTGAAGGGGAGTACTATAGACAAAAGAAAGGGGTGGCGATGGGAGCTGCATGTGCCCCTATGTTTGCCAACCTTTTTTTGACTAGTTGGGAAGAAGAATTTATTTTGAGCTCCGAGTGGTCTTCCTATTTAGGGTATTATTTCCGTTTTTTAGATGATATTTTTATTACATGGAACGGAAATAAATTAGAACTAGACAGGTTTAAGGTCTATTTGAACACCTGCAGTGATGTAATAAAGTTCACTTTTAGTCAAAACCAAATTTCAATACCCTATTTGGACACCATGATTACCCTCGAAGATGGGAGATTTAAATCCAATATATATAGGAAATTAACATTTAGTAATTCTTACCTTGAATACCATAGTAGTCACCCCATGATCCAGAAAAGAAATATAGTTAAAGGCCAATGTATTAGAGCGGCCAGGATGACATCCCAAGGGAAGGATCTAGTGAATGAACTAAAAAAGATAGGTGATTACTTTTTGGATAGAGGGTATCCTTATGAATTAGTGAGTGATGCCACAAACTATGTGTTGAGAGAATGGGGAAAAAATATAAACCATTATTGGGAAATGATGACACACATGTTAATTGTAATCAACCAACTACAGATATTGATGGAAATTTAGATAATAAAAGGACAGATAATGAATATGGTAGAGCATGCATACTTAGATTTGGTAAACACAGTGGAGAAATTAGGAAAATTTTGGAGAAACACTGGAACATCACCAAGATAGATGGTGAAATATCTAAAATAGTAGGGGAGAAACCAGTATGTGTTTACAAAAATGGTAGTAACATGAAGAAATTACTGGAAAGGAAAATCAAACCCAAGGAAGGTATTATTAAAGGTACCCAAAAGTGTGGGACTTGTAAGCAGTGCCAATATATTATAACAACCCCTTGTCTTATATTAAATGACATTAATAGGACCAAAGTATGGTTTCAAAGGGGCAACTGTAGAGCCAGGCATCTGGTATACTTAGCTAAGTGTACAAAATGTTCAGTTTTTTATGCAGGGAAGACTACCAGATGCCTGAGAAATAGAATATATGAACACCTTTATAGTATACAAAAGAAAGATGAGAGGAATGCATTGTGGAAGCATCTGTCTGAAAACCAAGGATGTTCAGGTTTTCACTTTGGGATATTGGAATTGGTTAAAATTAACCCCAGAGGAGGCAATATAAAGAAAATAGTGGGGGGAAAAGAGATTATATGGCAAATTAAATTAAATACATCTGTTTCCCCAGGGATTAATGAATATTTGTCCATTAAACCCATCTTAGAAGCTAACACATAATTTAATAAAATTGTTTAAATGTAATGATCCAACAATGTCCATAATATTATTAATTTTTAGGTAATTTTTAAGGTATTTTAGAATAATTATTAATGTGTTTTTAGAGTAGAATAAAAACTTTTCAATATGAACTGTTCTGTAATAATATTACAAAAGGATGTATTTATGAAAAGCACTAGCACTTTAAGTCAGTAATGGGGACTAACATGTGACTGAAAAAGATGGTATATAAGAACTGGATAAATTATTTGTATTGTTCTGAGGAAGTCTAAATCGATGAAAGCGCTTAACCGAATGGTTTTTGTTTTTATTTGTCTTCAATAAATGTTTTTTTAAACAACAGTCAAAGTAGTGGTTCGTAATTGAAGGATTATACTGTCGCAGTGCTGGTGTACTTGTCAACGTTTTGGAACAGAGCTTTTTTATTATTTCTCAATTTCTGTACAATCAGAATTTGTCAACATTTTCTGTTTAAGTAGTGGCCTAAGATATTGCTGATATTTAACCATATGAAACTGACAATTTAAGGCCCTTCCAGCCAAGGTAGCAGAAATGTAAATCTTTTTCCCCCATCTGTCCAGGGCCCTTGAATCCCTATCAGAGGGGATAGGGTTTTTTGCAGTGGCTGCCTTGACCCCTTTGGGACCCTGAGATATAGTTTCTGGGTCAGCAGCAGGGTTTTTATAAAGAAATTCATGTGAATCAGGGACCCTGTAGTATCTGTCTGGCTTAACAGGAGCTGGTGGTAAAGAGTCAGGAGTGAGACTGGACACTGTAAATACATCATCTACAATGTCTAAAACAGGAGGAATAGCAAGGGGCCCTGTGCTGAGGTAGCAAAAGAAAATCTCTGAGCCTTTTCTTAGATTCTGAGTAATCTTGGCTCTCCCAATGGAAATGCTCCCTCATGGTATGCAGGGTCTCCCCAAAAGAGTAATCCTCAGGAGGAGAGGCTGAAGGGATAGATTCTTCAGCATCAGAATCCTCATAGGGAGGAAGAGAGTATCCCTGTTTAGAAGAGGAATTGGAGGAAATGGAAACCTGATCTGAAGATTCATATTCTGTCTCTTGCCTAGGTCTCTTTCAGGAGGGGGATGGGAACCCCTGATCAAAGTAATTAGGTCTTCGGCCATTTTATGCATCTGTTTTTTAGGCATGGAGACCTGTCCAGGGGAATGATGTACTTGTTTCTTTGTCTTTAGAGGTGCTTTAGTCTTTGCCTTTGAAGCTGAAGTTGTTTTCACATATAACTGTGTAGGCCTGAAAACACCCTCAGAAGCCGATACCTGCTCAGCGGCACCAGACCCATCTGAGGGAATTGTTTCCGAGGCTCCAATACCTTGAGTTTCCAGCGGCCTAGTTGGCTCCACGTGGGAGTCGGAAGCGGCCTGTGGCTCTGAGGTAGCGGGCATCTGGGGCTGTGAAAGTGCCAGAGAACCGGCGATTGGCCTAGCCGAAGCCTCGTAGTCGGTTTTGGACCTCGGATGCCTGTCCTTTTCTTTGTCCTTGCACTTTTTGTAAATTCCGGTAGTCAGCTGTTCCGGCGGCATTATATAATTAAATCTTCTGCCAAAATAATGAAATGCAAAGTCGTACCGACACTTAATAGTGCATTGATTAAATCTAGCACAAAACCGACAACTAGCAACATCGTGATCACGGCGTAGGCAAGGAATACAGTAAGAATGAAAATCCTTATGAGGTATTTGCTTCCCACAAGAAATACAATTAACTTTTTCTGACATCAGTCTGGAGCAAGAAAAAAAGTTTCCCCAACGGGGTACTTGGCTTTAATGAAGACTTTGGATCTGAAATTCGAACTTGAAAATCTCAGGAGTTGGCCGACCGGCACTTGCAAACTGCTTTTGCTTCGGGCACCGTGCGGCAAGAAAGACTGTAGAAAAATGGCGCGGCTGTATCTTTTATACCCCTGGTGCACTGACGTCAGGGAGGAGGCGACAACAACCGGCGCCGGACCAGGACTTTGGAATTCAGGCCGACTGCGGGTAGCCTGCCAGCAGGATAACCCAACTGTAATGACTGCAATAGTGAAACAAGATGAACATAAGCAATTGCTAAAAAGTACAGTTTTGTACCTACCATAAATGTAGATGTTCGAGTGCTCATACAGCTGCAGTCATTACAGATGGGTTATCCTGCTGTCAGGCGGGTCCTCAGTCGGCCGAATTCCACGTCGGTTGTCGTCGCTTCTTTCCCGACGTTAGAGCGGCAGGGGTACAAAAGAGGCAGCAGACGCCATTTTCTTCAGTTTTTCTTGCCCCAGATGTCAGGTGCCCCCAGAAGGAAGGCAAAACATAAAGTTATGCAAACATGCAATCTAGAATAATCAAAAAACAGTAGCTGCAGGCAAATACACCATAAGAGAATACCCCAAATAGGTTGTATGATAAGGTGTTTGTCATAAGGCCTGTCCTAAGAGGGGACGGAGGGGGGGCAACCTGGACTGCAGCTGTATGAGCACTCGAACATCTACATTTATGGTAGGTACAAAACTGTACGAATCCCAAAGCTAAGTAAGGGTGGTGAGCACTAAGTGGAACTAGGAGGAGCGAGGATGCCCTGCAAGACTGCTGTGGCAAAACCCACTCTAGATTTAGAGTATAGTGGAAGGTGATAGTGCTTGGAGAAAGTGTGCACTGAACTCCAAGTGGCTGCTTCCAAAATGTCCTTGGTAGGGACCCCCCTGAGGAAAGCTGCAGAGGTAGCTGTGGCCCTGGTGGAGTGGGATCTGATGCATGCAGGCACAGTTTTTCCATGAAATGAGTAACAAAAGGGTATGCAGTGGGCTATCCATTTTGAAATTGTCTGTTTGGAAATAGCCTTTCCTTGAGCACCTGTAGCATAGGACACAAAGAGTTGCTCGGATTTCCTGAATGGCTTTGTTCTGTCCAAATAATAACAAAGTTGTCTGAATGTCCAAGGAATGTAGTAGTCTTTCCCCTTTGTTTTGTGGATTTGGATAAAAGGTAGGTAAGTGGATAGTCTGATTCAAAGCTACACTGGATACTATCTTTGGCATAAAGGTAGGGTTGGTTTGTAAGGAAACTCTGTCCTGATGGAAAATGATGAATGGTTGCACAGCCATGAGGGCCTGTGGCTCTGAAACCCTGCGTGCTGAGGTGATAGCCAGAAGAAAGGCTGTTTTCCATGACAAGTATTGTAGTTCTGTTGAAGAAGCTGGTTCAAAGGGAGGAAGGGTCAGCTTTTCCAATAAGAAGTTGAGGTCCCAAGCAGGGACTAGTGGTTTCCTTGGGGGTTTTATATTTTTTGCCCCTCTGAGGAACTACCTTAAGAGAGGATGTGAGAATAAAGGAGGATCTGTGTTGTATTGTGCAGAAATGGCTGAAGCGTGGATCTTGATGGAGGAGAAGGAAAGTCCACTGTTTAACATCTCAGCTAGGTACTGTAAAATTTGAGGTATATTTATTACCCAAGGATTCTGGCCCTTTTCTTGATTCCAGGCACAAGATCGTTTCCATTTGGCGGAGTAGGCTTTTCTAGTAGAAGGTCTTCTGGCCTCCAAGATGACATCCTGCACCTCCTTGGAGAGGAGAGTCTGTTGGGAAATCAAGGAATTCTCCATGCAGCTAGATTTAGGGTTTTGAGCTGGCTGTGAAGGGTTTTGTAGTTGTGCTGGGACAACAGAAGAGGGACTAGCGGTAGGATCCATGGTGGGGAATGTGTCAGGCTCTTCAGGAGCGGATACCAGTGTTGTCTTGGCCAGTCTGGAGCAATGAGAATCATTTGTGGCCTCTCTGCTCTGGCTTTTAATAGGACTTTGGGCAGCAGAGGAAGAGGCGGGAAGGCATAAACTGTCAATGTTGTCCAATTGAAAGAGAGTGCGTCCACTTTCCAGGCCTGTGGATGATAGGTCCTTGAACAAAATTTTTTCAACTGGTAATTTCTGTGGGTAGCAAAGAGATCTATGTCTGGCTGTTCCCATGCCTGAGTTATCTTTGTGAAAACTTGAGGATGCAACTTCCATTCATGTGGATCTGTCATATTTCTGCTTAGGTTGTCTGCCAGTGTGTTTTCCTTCCCTGGCAGGAATTGTGCCTGTAGTTGAATTTGCAATTACAGTGCTGTGTTCCAAAGGGTCATGGCTTGCCTGCACAGGGGGTATGAATGAGTTCCCCCCTGTTTGTTTATGTACCACATCACTGTGGTGTTGTCTGTCCTTATCAATAGCTGGCCTGGATGCAGTAGGTCTTTGAAGGTCATAATAGCATTTTGCACGGCTAGCATTTCCTTTTGGTTAATGTGTAGGTGCTTCTCTTTTTGGGACCATTTTCCCTGAATGCACTGATCTGTCGTGTGTGCTCCCCAGGCGTAGTCTGAGGCGTCTGTTGTGATGATTTGAGTTGCTTGAGGTACACAGAAAGGGAGACCTGTGTTTCTTTGGCATGCTTGAGCCCACCACAAAAATTCCTTTTGAAGGCATGGAATGAGTGGTATAATTGTTTCCAAGCTGTGGCTGTGTTGAGACCATAAGTTTTTTAGGAACCATTGAAGTGTCCTCATATGCAGCTTTGCACATGGGATTAGTAGGATGCAAGATGCCATGAATCCCAGAGGCTGCAGGACTTTCCTTGCAGTTAAGCCTGGTGAAAGTTGCCGTTTTGCTGAAGTATTGAGACAGTTGCCCTTGTTTGTCTGGCGTGAGGTAGGCCATCTGGGTGGTTGTATTCAAGCTGGCACCCAGGAAAATTATTTGTTGAGAGGGTATTAGTTTTCATTTCTTTTTGTTGACCGTGTATCCCAGGAAGTTCAACACTTTTATTACAAACGCCAGGTGCTGCAATAGTATGCCCTTGCTGTCCGCTTGGATCAGGCAGTCGTCCAGATATGGGTAGATTTGTATTCCTTGTAGTCTGCAGAAGGCGATTACTGATGCCAGGCATTTCGTAAACACTCTGGGTGCAGTAGATAAGCCAAAGGGCAATGCAGAGAATTGGTAATGGGTTGAACCTGCAAGAAATCTGAGGTATCTTCTGCAATCTTGTCTGATGGGGACATGCAGGTATGCCTCCTTGAGGTCCAATGTTATCAGCCAAGACTCCTTGCCCAGCATGGGAAGAAGTTGCTGTAATGTGAGCATCTTGAATTTTGGCACCTGTAGATATGTGTTTAGGATGGATAGGTCTAAGATAGGTCTCCAGTCTTTGTCTTTCCTTGGTACCAGGAATAGTCTGGAATAAAACCCTTGACCTTGTTCTTTTGCAGGTACCTCTTGAATCGCTTTCATGTCCAAGAGAGCAGAAATTTGTTTTTGTGCCTCTGCCCTTTGATTTTGTGACAGGTTTGGCATGCCTCTCATTTTTGGAAGGGCGTGAAAGTGGAACCTGTAGCCTCTGTCTATAATGTCCATAATCCATTTGTCTTTTGTAACAATATGCCATTTTTTTGAGAATAATGCCAGTTTTCCGCCCAAAGGTGCTGCCATTAAACCTTTGCTTGGCAGGTGTAGGGGGAAGTCATTGTGTCCGTTTTCTAAATGACTGTGATCTATCTTCTCCACCTCCTGGGGTTGGTGCTTGCCACTGTCTGGCTCTGAAAGATCCTTGAGGTTGCCCTCTACTCCTTGGGCGTCTATCTGCCCCTTTGAGGTCTGTCCGTGGCTGGAAAGGACCAATTTTTTATGGCCAGTTTCTGCTGAAACGTGGAGGTTGTACCTGCAGGAAATCTTTCACTGTTTGCATTGATTTCGCTTTTTCCTCCATTTTCTTTAGTACCTCCTCAGCTTTAACACCAAACAATACATCTTTTTGAAGAGGTGCATCTAATAATTTAGCTTTGACATGATCTGGTAAGGTTTGCTCTTTGAGACAAGCATGCCTACGTATAACAGACCCCGTAACAGCAGCTCTACATGAGGCCTCTAAAGCATCAAAACCACACTGCAAGGTATGTTTACCCACTTGCTCTGCACCATGCAACAAATCCTGCAACTCTTTTAAATCTGGTTGTTCTGGTTGTGTCATTTTGCTTTTCAACTGAGATAACAAAAACTGTTGATACTTTAACATATGGAATTGACAGTTTAATGCTCTCATGGTTAAAGTGGCCGAGGTACACACCTTTTCCCCCCACCTTTCTAAAGCTCTGGAATCTCTCTCTGAAGGTAATGGGTTTTTAGCAGTAGAGGCCTTAATTCCCTTGGTACCCTGTGAAATAGTTTCTGGGTCAGCAGTATGGCTTTTATATAGGAACTGGTGAGAATCAGGAACCCTGTCTGGTTTAACAGGAGCTGGAGGTAAAGAATCTGGATTAAGGCTGGCTTCTGTGTGCACATCATCCAATATATCTAAAACAGGAGGGATAGCCAGGGGCCTATGCTGGGGGAGCAGAAGAAATTCCCTGAGCCTTTTCTTGGAATCTGAGTAATCTTGGCCTTCCCAGTGAAAGTGTTCCCTCAATGTATGCAGGGTTTCCCCAAAAGAGTAGTCCTCAGGGGGGGAGACCAAGGGAATAGACTCCTCAGCATCAGAGTCTTCGAAAGGTGAATAGGCGTAATCCTGGTCCTCAGAGTGTTCTGAGGTAATAGAAGCTTGATCTGAGGAAGGGTAGTCTTCCTCTAATCTGGGTCTTTTGTCAGAGGGGGGTTGAGAACCCCTGATAAGAGTAATCAAATCCTCAGCCATTTTAAGCATCTGCTTTTTAGGCATGGGGCCTTGAGAGGAGGTCTGAGGACCCTGTTTTTTGGTTTTCATGTCTGCTTTAGATTTAGTGAAAGCTTTAATAGAGAAGGAGGAAGGCCTGAAGACACCTTGAGAAATGGCAGGCCTGTCTAAATTCGGAGTTTCCCCACCAAGAGTGGCGTCGGTATCTACAGTAGGAATGGTGACCGAGGAACCTGCGACCTCGGGTACTGTAGTCACTGGTAATGTAGTGTCATCGGTACTCAGGGGCTGCGTAGGCGCCTCGCTGAGAACCGGAAGTCGGCCTAAGCGTGGTCTCAGTAGTTGGTGCGGACCTCGGATGTCGGTCCTTATCTTTGCGTCTTTTGTTAAAAACTGGAGTATGAGTATCCGACGACATGATATAATTAAATTTTTTGCCAAAATAATGAAGGGCGAACTCCGCCCGGTGCTTAATAGTGCGCTTGTTGAATCTTGCACAAAAACGTCAGGCCGAGACGTCGTGGTTTGGGCCTAAGCAAGGTATACAGAAAGAGTGGAAATCCTTATGTGGTATTTGCTTCACACAAGAAATGCAATTATTAACTTTGTCTGACATCGGTCTGAGGCAAGAAAAGTTTCCCCAACGGGGTACTTAGCTTTCAAGAAGACTTCGGCTAAAATACTTTCGTAAATCTCAGGAGCTGGCCGACCGGCACTTGTGAACTGCTTCTGCTTCGGGCACCGCGCGGCAAGAAAGACTGAAGAAAATGGCGTTGGCTGCCTCTTTTGTACCCCTGCCGCTCTGACTTCAGGGAAGAAGCGACGACAACCGACGCCGGACCTAGACTTTGGAATTCAGCCGACCGAGGACCCGCCTGACGGCAGGATAACCCATCTGTAATGACTGCAGCTGTATGCACGATGAACATGAACAGTTACAACTATGTGCATTCATCAGGGGAAGAAGGAAAGACAGCTTTACTGTTACACAGCTCTATCCTGAAAGACCTACTGCTATGGTAGGTATACTTAGCCATAACTCTACTATTTCCCCAGGAATGGTCACTTTTAACAGCAAATCATTGGAATGAGGGTAGATTCACAAGCAATAGTAATATACCAAAGGGATTTAAATCATGGACAGATTTTAAATATTCTTCTTTATTATTTTAAAAGTTGTTAGAATGTTAGAATAACAGATTTTGCATTAACATACAGTTTCTGAAGGATACGAAGACTGAAACTGAAATGTCTGTCATTACTTAGTAACTTCAACCCACAATGATTTGTCAGAAAAAAAAAAAAAAAACAAGTTTTAAGAACAGACCAAAAATACGAGTAAAAAATCTGGACATTCTGTGAATTCTGGAAAGGGGGTGGGGGTCGGTATAATGGTTAAAGTGTTTACCGCAAAGACACAAAGTACAAGATTTGATTCTCTGACTTTTGAAAGGGAAAACACCTAGGCTTAAAATGTCCCACTAGAGTAGCTAGCCTAGTACTTAACTATGAACTTAAGAGGTACAGATGCTGGTGGAATATTCTCTAATTTCCCCTTGTGAAGGTTTACTAAATCTGTTGTCATAAAAGTCAATGCAGTGGGTAAGACACTTGGGTCACATATTTTTAATGACTGAAAGGGTCAGTCTTTCATAAAACAAACAGATCATCAGTCTTTCTGATTTCTTTGCTTTTCTATGAGCAAGGAATACACAAAAGAGATACAGTTGGAGAGCCATTTGGATCAGGACACTCTGGACACAGGCTTCCCAAGCCTCAAATTAGAAAAGGAAACCAGCAGTTGAACAGATTTTCTACAACTTTTAGTTCTATCCAAATAAAACCCGAGTTGTCTATGCATGTTCAAACAATGAAGCAAATTCTCTTTGTTAATGAACCTTGGAAAGACTGACAAGTGAACCAGCTGGTTCAAAGTAGACTCCAATGCAACCTTGAGGAAAAAAGAAAGATTTGTGCTAAGAGTAAACCTTTCCTTATGAAAAATCAAGTAAGGAGAAATTGAGGATACTGCTTGAAGCTCAGATACCCTTCTGACAGAAATTACAGTCACAAGAAAAAGGGTCTTTTGTGACAAAACTTTAAAAATACCATAACTGAAGGTTCAAAAGGAGGACCAGCAATCACTTGTAGCATTAGAGGAAGATCCAATGAAGGTAGTGGATCTCAAATTGGAGGCCACAACAAAAAGGTGCCCCCTCAGGAGGCTCTAGACAGCTTAAGAGACACCAAAGATGTATTATCCCTGTCAATGTGGAAACTGAGAATGGTAGCCAATTGCTTAATGGTAGAATAACTCAAACCAGAATAAAAAAGACCAGCCAAAAAGTCTAGGATGGCATCTAAAGGGGCCAAAAAGGGGTCTAAGCCTTTGGAAGAGGACTAAATGGAGAAATGTTCCCACTTAGTAGCATATACCTTCTTAGTAGAAAGTGATGAAAGAATATGAATAACTCTGTCAAATAGCCTGAGATTCCTGGCCATCACTGGAATTGAAGAAACCATGCAGTCAATTTGTGGGACCAGAGGTTGGGCAGAGACATCCCTGCAGGATAGGAGATCAGATCTGGCAGCAGATCAAGCAACCAGGGAGGGTGAATGTAAATGAGGCCGAAGAAAACTTGAGGCTAGAATGAAGCAATGAGGATAACTGTCACTCTGCAACAGGCTGCCTTCTGAACAAACTTTATTATCGAGGGCTTCGGGGGGGGGGGATACTGAAGACTCAGAGGCCAAGCATATAGAACAGCAACCTGAGTGACCCTTAGGAAAGATCAGGGCAAATAAACTTCTGAACTTCATGTGACGCATGCAGCCAAAAAGATCACAGCAGGGGGTGCTCCAACAACCGAAAATTTGAGCCGCTATTTTCAAGTTCAGTGTCTACTCATGATGCAGGAGAATGTTCCTGCTCAAACTGTCCACCAGAATGTTGGAGTTCCCCGGGATGTGCACTGCAATCAGAAACTGCTAAGAGGACAGCATTCACTGGAAAAGGAACAAGTTCCCCCTTGCTTGGTCAGGTACCTAACAAAAGACATATCTGCTTGGATGGCAATCACACCCTTAGGGGGAAGGTCCTGAAAGGCCTGCAATACTAGAAGGACCTCTCTCATCTTTTTTTTGGGGGGAGGGGGTAGTACACCGATCACAACAGACCACTTCCATGCACAGCCCACAGTCTCCAAGATATTTATGTAAAGTTTGGCCTCAAAGCTCAACCGGGTCACTTGGAACATCTTCCCTTCGAAATGCCACCTATCCCAGAAGGAAGCATCTGTAGTGACTGTGGCCTGGGGATGGGGAAGAACTAAAGGTCACCATGCCATGACCAGCAAGGAGTTCAACTACCATCAATGTGGAGGCAAAAAATGTCCATCATGAAAACTGGAAAATACTTGGGTTGTGTGAGTCAAGACACATGGGGTCCCTGCGCGTAGGCAACTGCACGGCTCCAAACAAGTAAATCAAGAAAACAAGAGCCAGCAAACTGCGTGCTGTAGATATATAACAAAGTATACTTAATAAATCTCGCATAGTATCAAAAGAACAAAAAACAGACTGGTTTTGGCCAGAATAATTATAGCCTTCAGTGTTAAAAGACGAGTTCCATCATTTGTTCCTTTTATACAGTACATCAAGTGTAATGCAAGTTGTGACTGGATACCTCATAAATGTTCATTTAATCCTGGTGGAAAAAGACCACCTAACTTAATAATCAATTTTTTCTCCTTGGTACTGAGAATAGAACGCCATCCTGCTTTACTGAATTTATTCCCCATAATTTTGTCAATAATCATAAATTTAAAAGAGGCTGTAGGGTGATTTAGTGAATGTTTATATAGTGCAGTACTAGTCTTCTTGTGTTTCATATCATTAAGATGCTCAGAAATCCGCAATCTAAGTGGTGTAGAGGTCAGGCCCACATAAAATGCAAAGCAGCTACACGAGGCCAAATAAATAACCCAGTCACTACTACAATTTACAAAGAAGCCAATATCAAAAACAGTACCACAGTTCCTGCTTGTGAATTGTTTAGACTTCATAATTCTATTGCACTGGGTGCAGTGACCGCAAGGCATACAACCAAGCAATTTATCCCCCAAAAGTGTAGTTTGTGTTGGTCCAGTCGAAACTGTACCTGATCCCCGTTTGTAGTGATTTAAATAAGAACCCAGGTTTTTTCCTTTGCGGAACAAAAATCGACATTTGTCCTGGAGAAATTGTGATAGATTACTATCGGCTAACAAAATGTTCCAATGCCTCTGTACACTGTTTATAATAAATCAGTGTTTCTTCCATATGTCGTGGTTAGTCATGGGACAGGGCTTGAACCTTGTTGTCTCACCTTGTAATTTAATAAATCTTCTCTGCTGAGTGTTGCAGCCCAGTTGCTAGCCTCTAAAACATACCCCATTTTGTAGCTCCTTTCCCGAAATCTATTAGTAAGATCCTTTCGGAAAACCTGAAAGGTAGAGTCATGAGAACAAATACGCCTCATTGTGATGAACGGAGATTTGGGGAGGTTTTTAGTAATATGAGGTGGATGAAAGCTGGATGCGTGTAGGAGGGAGTTATATTGTGGATATTTGCGAAACAACTCGGTTCATAGTGTGTTATCATCATTCCTGGTAACACAGATATCAGGGTATGTAATGCAGCACTCAAAAAATAAACAGCATGGAGGGGCTTTTGGAACTACTAACCAGGAAATGAATGTATGCAAGGATACTAAGGTGCTAAACATTTCCAATGTTGTTCTCTCAGAAACACAAACAAATTTACTGAATAAAGGTCTCAATCATATTTGTTTCGGAAGACATTTTAGCACAGGATGTTATGGCTTTTTGTAGATTACTGAATCTTAAATTGCATTTTCATGACACTACTACCTATTCCGATTCTGATATAGCTTTTACATACCATAAATCTAAATTTGTACCATCGATGCATCATAATGTTCAACTTTTCCAATCCAGTGTTCTCAAAGATTTACATTTCAACTTTAGGGGTTCTACCAGCAAGGCAAACAATCTCTCAAAGATCAATATGGATGCCTTATGGGAACTAGTCACTAACAAGGAATTGGTGATCATTTCTGTTGATAAGGGTGGGGCTGTTGTAGTTATGAGCTGGCAGCAATTAAATGCTGAAGCATCCAAACAACTTACAAATGGTAGATACTACACTAAAATGCCTTTGGACCCCACATTCATGTTCAAGAAACAGACTGATGATTTCTTAGGGTTTGCTGTACTTGAGGGCATTACTACTGATAAAATGAAATACCATCTTATGGTGCTGGACCCTAATAGTCAATACATGTACTTTTTACCCAAGATCCCAAAGATCTCTACAATCCACTGGGGAGACCAATTGTTGCAGGTAATGGAATAATCACTGAGGCCCCTTTCCCAGTTCCTAACCAAATATTTACAACCCTTGTTGAAATGGGTCAGATCTAGAATCCAGGATACAACAGAGTTTTTGGACATTATCTCCAACATGCAAGTGGAACAGAACTGGCTGCTATGCACACTTGATGTATGTGCACTCTACATTAACATCCCACACTGGGCTGGCCTGGATGCGATAGAATACTGGCTATACCAATCTAACCTGTATGAACCCAGCTTTAACACCTTTTTAATATGTCTAACAGAACATGTGCTAACCAAAAATGTCTTTCTACCAGGATCAATGCTACTGACAAGTGCAGGGAACAGCTATGGGGGCATCCTTTGCCCCAATTTATGCAGCCCTCTTTATGGCATACTTGGATGAACATATTATATATGATGGAACACAACATCTACCTGGATGAAATAGACATATGGAGGAGGTATTTGGATGACTGCTGGATGGTGTGGAGGTCAGATGTGGAGTACTTAATGGAATTTGTGGGATATTTGAATGAAAATAAATGGGGTCTTCAAGTTTATGGTGAACTGGCATTGGAACAAATTACATATCCTGATGTCTTGGTTACTAGGAATGATGATAACAAACTACGTACTGAGGTGTTTCACAAATACCCACAATATAACTCCCTCCTACACGCATCCAGCTTTCATCCACCTCATATTACTAAAAACATCCCCAAATCTCAGTTCCTCAGAATGAGGCATGTAGGGTAGAATCCCAAAGCTGAAAGAAAGGGAGGTGGTCATAAAGAAGAAGGGGCAGCTAGAAGGCCTTGCAAGACTGCAGAGGCAAAGCCTGCCCTAGACGTAGAGTAGAGAGGTAGACTGTAGTGCTTAGAAAAAGTATGCACTGAACTCCAAGTTGAAGCTTCCAAAATGTCTTTGGTAGGAACTCCCCTGAGGAAGGCCGCAGAAGTGGCAGCCGCTCTGGTGGAATGAGTCCGTATACTCCCTGGGATTTGCTTTCCATGGTGTGAATAACAAAATCTGATTCCATGAGCAATCCATTTAGAAATGGTCTGTTTTGAAATGGCTTTACCTTGGGAACTTGAAGCATAAGAAACAAACAATTGTTCTGATTTTCTGATGTCCTTGGTTCTGTCCAGGTAAAAACGTAGTTGTCTGTGTACATCCAAGGAATGTAAGATCCTTTCCCCTTTATTTTGAGGAGTGGGGAAAAAGGTTGGCAAGTGGATAGTTTGATTTAAAGCCACTTTGGAAACCACCTTAGGCATGAAAGTAGGATTAGTCCTCAAAGATACCCTGTCTTGATGAAAAATAATATAAGGTTCCACAGCCATAAGAGCTTGTAACTCAAACTCTCCTGGCAGAGGTTAGGGCTAACAAGATAGCTGTCTTCCAAGATAAAAACTTGATGGCAGAAGTGGCAGCAGGCTCAAAAGGAGGCAAGGTTAGTTTTTCCAAAACATAGTTGAGATCCCAAGCAGAAATGGGAGGAGATCTAGGAGGTCTTAAGTTCTTAGCTCCTCTGAGAAACTGTCTCATGAGCTGGTGGGAAAAGATGGGAGGGTCTGTATTATAATGAGCAGAAATAGCAGAGGCATGTATCTTAATGGAAGAGAAAGAGAGACCCTTATGTAAGAGATCTGTCAAGTAAAGTAAAATTAAAGGAATGTTAAGAAGAAGAGGATCAGAATCCTGAGCCTGCATCCAGGAACAAAATCTTTTCCATTTTCCTGCATAAGCTTTTCTAGTGCTAGGACGTCTGGCTTCTAAAATGACATCCATAACCTGCTTGCGTAGGAAAGAAGAAATCAAAGGCCCTGGATTAACCAGGCTGCTAGGCAGAGAGTTCTGACATGAGAGTGTAGAACCTGACCCTGATGTTGGGACAGAAGGTTTGGAGACTGAGGTAAAACCCAAGGGGGCTCCAGGCATAGGTTTTTTAGAGTTGGATACCAAAACTGCCGAGGCCAATTTGGAGCCAGCAAGATTATCATCTTGGGCTTGTCCTGTTTTATCTTCAATAAGACCCGTGGAAGAAGAGGAAGAGGCGGAAAGGCATATCCCCGAGAGGTTCCTCCAACTGAATGACAGGGCATCCACTTTCCAAGCTTCTCTGTGGAAAGTCCTGGTGCAAAAATTCTGTAGTTGATTGACATGGGATGCAAAGAGGTCTATGTGAGGACATCCCCAGACTGCTGTTATCATCCTGAATATTTTGATGTCCAGCATCCATTCGTGTGGATCCGAAAGGTTTCTGCTCAGACTGTCTGCCAGGAAGTTTTGTTTCCCTGGTAGAAACTGAGCCTGAAGATCCAGATTGCAAGCTAGAGCTGTGTTCCATAGATCCATGGCTAGTCTTCAAAGGGGGTAGGAATGAGATCCCCCTTGCTTGTTTATGTACCACATAACTGTGGTGTTGTCTGTCCGTATTAGTAGTTGTCCTGGGTGTAAAAGATTCCTGAAGGCCAATAGAGCTTTCTGAATGGCTAACATTTCCTTTAAATTGATATGCAGGTGCTTCTGATCCTTTTTCCAAAGGCCCTGCAGACAGTTGCCCTGAAAATGGGCTCCCCAAGCATAATCCGAGGTGTCCGTGGTTAAAATCTGATTGGCAGGAGGCAGACAGAAGGGTTTCCCTTTATTTAGAGCACATGCCCTGGACCACCAAAGAAATTCCTTTTGAAGGCAAGGAAGGACGGAGCTCAGTATGTCTAAACTGTGGCAATGCTGAGACCATACACTTTTTAGGTACCACTGTATTTTCCTCATGTGTAGTCTTGCATATGGTACGAGAAGGATGCGGGAGGCCATGTAACCCAAAGCCTGCAGGAATTTCCTTGCAGATAGTTGAGTTAAAGTTGCAATGTTTTGAAAGTTGAGGTTCTGTACAAATTCTAGATGCTGGAGTAAGACATCCTTGCTGTCTGTCTGAATTAGACAATCGTCCAGATAAGGGTAAATTTGAATTCCCTTGAGTCTGCAGTAAGCTACTACTGGAGCCAGGCATTTGGTGAAGACCCTGGGCACAGTAGGCAATCCAAAGGGCAGCGCAGAGAATTGAAAGTGCCTCGATCCGGCCTTGAACCTGAGGTATTTTCTGCGATCCTGCCTGATGGGAATGTGTAAATACGCCTCCTTTAAATCCAAAGTTACCATCCATGCATCTTTGGACAGCATTGGAAGTAGCTGCTGTAGAGTAAGCATCTTGAATTTTGGAATCTCTAGAAAGGTGTTCAAGACCGACAGATCCAGAATGGGTCTCCATGAGTTTTGCTTCCTTGGGACTAGAAAGAGCCTGGAGTAAAAACCTTTTCCCATCTCTGAAAGTGGAACCAGTTCTATGGCATTCATAGCCAAAAGAGCTTCCACCTGGTTTAAGGCCTCCGTCCATTGATGTTTTGGAAGGTCTGGCCATCCGCTTGGACTTGGCAAGGTATGAAAATGGAATTTGTAACCTCTTAAAACCACATTCAAAACCCACTTGTCTTGGGTTATTTGAGTCCAATTTTGATAAGAAAGTGAGTTTTCCTCCGAGAGGGGCTTCCAGGCAAGAAGTTCATGTAGCCCAACAGAGGGAGTCATTGAGTTTGTTTCCTTTGAGTTTGTGACCTGTCCTCTCCTCCCCTAGGGGTGGAAGCAGTCCACTGTCTTGGTCTATAAGAAGCTTGTGTTTGAGGCCTTCCTCTGGAGCGTCTATATCTACCCCTCTGAGGCCTGTCTGAAGTGGGAAAGGACCAATTTTTTGAAGGCCAATTCCTGCTAAATCTAGGTGGCTGTACTTGTAAGAAATCTTTAACTGTTTGCATGGATTTCGCCTTATCCTCCATCTTTGTAATCACCTCTTCAGCTTTTGATCCAAACAAAACATTATGCTGAACAGGAGCATCCAGTAATTTAGCCTTTACTTGTTCAGGCAAATTTTGTTCCTTTAGCCATGCATGCCTTCTAATGACTGTGCCGGAGGCCGCAGCCCTACAAGAAGCCTCCAAGGCATCAAATCCACAGTGTAAACCATGCTTCCCAACTTGTTCAGTGGCATGCAATAAGTCATGTAATTCCTTATCATCTGCACAGGCAGAAATGGAAGTAAGCTTTTGTTTTAAAACAGACAAGAGAAATTGCTGGTATTTCAGCATATGAAACTGACAGTTTAAAGCCCTAATGGACAAAGTAGCAGAAGTGTACACTTTTTTGCCCCATCTTTCTAAGGATCGAGAATCCTTTTCAGTAGGAATGGGATTTTTGGCAGAAGTGGCCTTAACTCCCTTAGGACCCTGAGAAATGGTTTCAGGGTCAGCAGAAGGGTCCTTGTATAAAAACTGGTGGGGATCAGGAACCCTGTAGTATCTATCAGGCTTAACAGCAGCAGGAGAAAAAGAGTCAGGGGTTAAGTTAGCCTCCGAAAAGGCATCATCCACAATATCCAAAACAGGAGGAATAGCCAGGGGTCTAATGTTGGGGAAGAAGAAGAAAATCTCTCAGTCTTTTCTTAGATTCCGAATACTCCTGTCCTTCCCAGTGGAAATGTTCCCTTATTTCATGCAAAGTTTCCCCAAAAGAGAAATCCTCAGGGGGAGAAGCTGAAGGAATGGATTCCTCAGCATCAGAATCCTCATAAGGAGGGAAAGAATATTCCTGGTCAGAAGAAGAAACTGGGGAAACAGAAGCCTGATCAGAGGAATCATAATAAACATCCTGTCTTGGCCTTTTATCTGGAGGGGGATGTGAACCCCTAATCATAGTAAGTAAATCCTCCGCCATCTTGAGTAACTGTTTCTGTGACTTGGGAGCCAGTTCAGAAGAGGCCTGTGTTGCAGTCTTTGATTTAGAAGGAGTCTTTGCCTTTGGCTTTGCCTTTATTAGAAGCTGAGTAGGCCTGAAAACCCCTTCGGAAGCCAGTACCTGCACAGCGGTTCCGGACCCATCCGAAGGAGCATTGTCCAAAGGTTCTGCAATAGAAATATTTAAAGGCCTGGTTGGCTCCTCATGAGAGTCCGTTTTGGCCATCAGTTCTGAAATGGCCGACGACAGGGGCTGCAAAAGCGCCTCACTGACAACGGCCGAACCTGAAGCTGGCTCCGTTTGTGCGCTATCATCAGATTTGAACCTCGGAGGCCTGTCTTTATCCTTGCGACGTTTGTGAACTCCAGTAGCCGGAACCGTATCCGAAGACATTTTGTAGTTAAAGCGCCTACCGAAGTAAAGAAAAGCAGAATCATACCTTCGCTTAATTGTACGTTGATTGAATCTAGCACAAAACCGACAACTAGCTACATCGTGGTCAGGGCCTAAGCAAGGAATACAGTAAGAATGAAAATCCTTATGAGGTATTTGCTTCCCACATGAAATACAATTATTAACTTTTTCTGACATCGGAGTGGAGCAAGAAAAAAGTTTCCCCAACGGGGTACTTAGCTTTGAGTGGAGAAGAAAATCTTCGGACTGAAGTTTATCAGAAAAAATCGTCAGGAGTCAGCCGACCGGCACTTGCAAACTGCTATCACCGCACGGCAAGAAAGACTGGAGAAGATGGCGTCGGCCGTCAGCTTTGTACTCCTGGCGCTCTGACGTCAGGGAGCATGGTTGAACAGCCAACGCCGGACCCAAACTTTGGGATTCTGGCCGACCGAGGGCTGCCTGCCGGCAGGGGAGAACCCTACAGTCATGACTGCAACAGTGAAACACGATGAACATCAAGGACCAAGACCTGTCTCACAATTAACCACGACATATGGAAGAAACACTGATTTACTGATAAACAGTGTACAGAGGCACTGGAACATTTTGTTAGCTGATAGTAACTATCTATCACAATTTCTCCAAGACAAATGTCGATTTTCGTTCCGCAAAGGAAAAAAAACTGGGTTCTTATTTAAATCACTACAAACGGGGATCAGGTACAGTTTTGACTGGACCAACACAAACTGTACTTTTGGGGGATATATTGATTGGTTGTATGCCTTGCGGTCACTGCAGCCACTGCAACAGAATTATGAAGTCTAAACAATTCACAAGCAGGAACTTTGGTGCTGTTTTTGATATTGGCTTCTTTGCAAATTGCAGTAGTGACTGGGTTATTTATTTGGCCTCGTGTAGCTGCTTTGCATTTAATGTGGGCCAGACCTCTACACCACTTAAGATTGCGGATTTCTGAGCATTTTAGTGATATGAAACACAAGAAGACTAGTACTGCACTATATAAACATTCACTAAATCACCCTACAGCCTCTTTTAGATTTAAGATTATTGACAAAAGTATGGGGAATAAATCCAATAAAGCAGGATGGCATTCTATTCTCAATACTAAGGAGAAAAAATGGATTATTAAGTTAGGTGGTCTTTTTCCACCAGGATTAAATGAACACTTATGAGGTATCCAATCACAACTTGCATTACACTTGATGTACAGTATAAAAGGAACAAATGATGGAACTTGTCTTTTAACAGTTATGAAGGCTATGTAATTATTCTGGCCGAAACCGGTCAGTTTTTTTTGTTCTTTTGATACTATGTGAAATTTATGTTATATATCTACAGCACACAATTTGCTGGCTCATTTTTTCTTGTGCGAGTCAAGACCATTGAGCTGCAGGATTCCACTGTAATACCCTCATATGGAACCTTGCCAGAGGAACTAGACAGAAGCTGATATATGCCCAAGGAGCCATAGAACTGCAACTGCCAAAGGTTTGGGAACCTGAAGAATATGGGATATGGGAAGCCTGCTGGCGAAGGGAAGTTTGCTTGGATAACCAGAGTTTGGCTATCTGAGAAACTATATCCAAACAGCAGCCTACAAATTCCAATACCTGCACTGGTTTCAGGCTGGACGTTTTGTGACTCACTGCAATGCCTAAGGATAGACACAGCCAGAGTAAGGATTTTCGTGCCTTGATGAGAGAGGCTTTTGTGGAAGAGGTGAGGAACCAATCGTCCAAGTATGAAAATACATGGAATACCTGTAGCCTGAGACTGTCACAATACCGCCATATATCTGATGAACACCTGGGAAGCTGTGGTGGGACCAAAGGGCAGAGCTCAAAACTGGTAATGACTTGCCCTCAGCCAAAAGTGCAGAAATCTTCTGGAATGCCTTGCTATCTCTATCTGATGGTAGGCATCCTTGAGATCTATCAAGCACATCCAATCACTCTTCCTGAGGAGAAGTTGAATGGACTGCACTGTAACCATCTGGAACTTGGTCTGTTTAACAAAGCAAATAAATTTGCTGAGATCCAGAACTGGTTTGAGATCCTTCTTCTTTGGAACCAAGAAGAATCTGGAACAGACCCTATATCATCACTGGTCTTGTGGGATCTCTTGAATGACATGGCTGGCTAGCAGCTTTTCGATTTTGATTGCTGTGTCCATTCTCTGACAGGGTGGCACATATGGAAGGTACTTCTGGGAATTCTTTGGAATCCCCTTTACTCAGCCGTCATTAGACCAGTCATTGACTACAATGCCCCATTAACATATGAACCTCTACAAAAAGGGAACTGAATAGCCACTGGGCACGACTCTCAACACCTGTTGACATGATGGCTTTCGAGCTTTGGGGTGAGAACCAAATTACCCCCCTCCCCCTCAAGACTACCTCAAGAGCACAGCCGCCACATAACCTTCAGGTACACTGAAAAGGCCTCCCAATGAAAGTGCCAGACTGCCTCTGTTGAGTCCATTATGGTTCCCCCGTCACAAGGAGAACCTTCCCCAGGAGTGCCCTGAAAAGGTTGCTGAGCTTTACTAAAAATCATTGAGAATTAGTAAAGCACACTTTGATGGTAGATAAGTCTTTCCATCTTGCCTACTCCTGGCTAATTGTCTTGTTGACCTTTGAGCCAAAAAGATAAGAACTGTCAAATGGAGTGCTGACAAAGGAAACTTTAAAACAGTCTGCAAAATTGCACAAACACATTCAGGTTGTCTGAATGAGGAAGGTAGCTGTTTGCAAGCAACAAAGGTTGCTGAAGCGAACAAGCGCTTCTCCAGTCGATCCACAGCCTGAGACTCCCGGATGGGTGAATGGACTAATTAACTCTCTTCCCGAGATGTCTTTTATCATAGCAGTCACTAGGTGGGGCCAAAATCCTATCCGGTTTTCTGGGAACTGGTTTCCCTACAACTGGTTTCCTCTAAGCCCATCGAGACACCAGGTCAATAAAGGCATCCAGAAAAGACTATGCAAAATGTGTACTGGCCTGCACCAAAGGCCTCCAAGAAGCACCAACTCTTCCGGGGAAGGGGCTTCTGCAGTTCATCCCCCCCATGCTGTTTTAACAACTCTAGAAGATCATAGAAAGAGGTGTTGTCGGGGGGGGGGGGGATATGGGAGAACCCTTCCCTTCATCGAGGTCATTGTCCATGGTGAGTGATTCATCGGGGAAACATGCTTCCTCTTACACTTACTCACTGTCCCCCTCCCTCCCCCCGACTGGGGAGTCCAGATGAGACCCAGAAGAAACAGGAGGTCCTGCCTGCTGGGAAACTTGGGAGACTCAAAGGCACAGGCAGTCCCAGAACCAGCTGATACACACTGGCAGGCCCAAAAGTGGAGGAAGGGTTCAGATCCAAAGCCACTGCTGGTAGTCCCCTCTCCGAGCAGAAGAATACCCTTTTTACAGTGTCGAGCTGAGGCCAAAGCTGGATGACCACACCTGACACTCTTCTGAACAGAGGACCCGAGCAAAATGCCAGTATCCAGTGCCAATCTGACCTGCTCCGAAGCTGAAATCAAGGACAAACTGTTGTGTGCAGAAGCTCCAAGGAGCAGGGATGACTTCATAATCCAGAGGTTGACCCTGACCCTGCAGCCACAGCCCAGAACCTTCGGCACCAATGCACACTTGGCCATGAAAATGCTGGGGTCAAAAATACCAAAGGAGGAGTTGGCACATATAGTGGCCAGGCTGTTTGGACCAACAGAAGGGATAGCAGCTCAGCCAGACCTGTATAGCTGATGGGACTCGAGGAAGAAAATGCTGTGGTCACAGCTAAAACCTCAGGCATCAAGCTGAGGAGACTGGGAGAATCCCTAGTTGAATCTGGGTCAGCAAAAAGGACATCATCAGCTATTCTAAGTCTGACAAGCTGCATTCTCCCAACTGTTCTGATGGACTGGGAGAAAGACTCCACTGCCGATGGTTTGGAAGATCTGCTTCAGGGGTTAGGATCAGAGGAACACACCCGAACAGTGGAAAGCTCAGATCTGGGGCAGGGATAACGAAGACTCTGGGTAGAATTCTGCTGGTGTAACAGGCAAAAATGGGGTATGAAATCTACCCCCCTGAAGCAGAATAGTCCTTCACTAAGAAGGGACTGGGAATGCTGAGGAAGGGAGACTTGGGCATCTCTGACACTAGCAGTCCAGGTGATCATGGCTTAACAGGCATAGTTCGGCTTGACAGAGTCAGTGCCAGAGGCACTGAGGGTCAGTGAACCTTCAGCTCAGGCTAATCTTTGGCTGATGAGGCAGATCGCTTGCAGCCCCCTTGGTCCTTTGATTGGGACATCAGGTCCTTGTCTTAGGAATGCTCTCTGTTCCTCTTCTCATGCCTATTTACTGGGAGAAGTGGAAAAGCAACAGATGGCGACAGCATCCCTTTTAGATCCAGCTTGGCCTGATGCTCATTGAGAGCTTAGGTCCCAAAATCAGCACATGCAAAACAATCTGATTCAAGATGGGCAACACCCAAACAAAAGATGCGACAATCATGGGCATGTTGTGCCCACAAGACACACATTTCTTATACTCTTTCTTCATCTCTACAAACACAGTAACAACAAAATAAAACATAACTGCTACTAGAAAAGTGTCTTCCAATAAAAACGCATCAGTAAATCCAGCAAGTTGAAAATAAGTTTTTTCCCCAACATAAAATTCATGTTCTATATGAAGGAAATATGCCTCTTGGGGTTCCATTAGATGTAAAATTCTTTTAATGAAGAGCTTAATAGGTGGATGTGCTGTAACTTGAGGAATAATTGCTAAACAAGGAGCAATCACAGTAACACAGACATTTACTGATAAGCCTACTAGATTTGAATCAAATAAAAATCTTAAGTAATCTTGGAATAAAAACACAAGAGATGCAGTCCTTAAAAGAACAGTTCAATCAAACAAGCCCATTTCACTTCTGCATATCGGACTTTCTTGAATTAGGTCTCTCTGCCTATCTTTGCCTGGAACTGGAAGTAGCAACTCCCTGATTTAAAAATGAAGTAACTTTTGTACTCATGTAACCTTGACAGCTCTACGACTGGTCTCCATGGCCCACCTTTTCTTAGGACAAAGAAAAGGCTTAAGTAGAACCCTGTGCCTTGATCCTTTTGTTGGACCTCTCTCTCAATGAAACCAACATCAAAACAATAGGGGTCAAATTAAATGGCTCTGTTTTGGGGAGCTGTAGGATATCTCAGAATTTTATTTCTGAGAAATTAAACTTGTTAACCTTAGCCTAAGATTTTTAAGAACCATTTGTCTAGTGTATTGTTGAGCCACTACTCCATAAAGAATGCAGATCTTTATTCTTTAAGTGCTAGTCGAAAAAGGAAGGGGGTTCAAAAGGGGAATGGGTTTGGAGGGACCTGGTGGAGAGTATACAGGTGAGACATAATGGACCGGGGGGAGGGGGGGATTTCAAAGGCTTTCCTCTCCAGATCAGCTTGCCAGGTTTTCCTATACCAGCCTTTCCTAACTTTTGGCTGTTTACTTTTGACTCTTATTAGAGTAGTTGATGCTGTACAAAATGCAGTTGCAAACACTTACTCTGCAGGAAGTCCACAGGGTAGCTCTTACCAGTGAAACAAGTGGCTGTGCTATGACATGATTTGACAAGGGCTGAATCCTCAAGCTAGGAAAGTCTCCTAATGACTGAACCGATAGCTAATGACCTGCATAATGCACCCACATTGTCACAGTCATTCATGACAGAATACCTGCTAATTTCAGATATGAAGTGGTACTAATTCTGGCATCACACCTTTCAGTGTATTATCCTCAAATCTTCCTAGCCTTGTTCATCTGGGACAGGACTGCCTATTAGTACTTCAGAGTAGCACAAGTATGAACATTTTTCCCAAAGCAAAGCAATTCCATATCTTACTCTCCCTGTCACTGGGAAGTGGATTATTGCTTGAAACCCCATCAGACTTCTTGCTGCCATCAAGGGACATCATAGCTCTATCAGTAACAGGATTTCTGCATACGTACTGGCAGAAAAATCACAAGCTCATAGAAGTGTCTTGGTTTCCTGGGAAAAGGGGGTTAGCAATCAGATTCCAGCAATGCATTACCAAAGACATTCTCTAAGGTCTTAATGACTAGTAGAATGGCTAATGGTTTTGGTTCTAGTAGGCCCACAAGTTCTCTGCATCTTTTCTGGATATCACAGAACTTCACAGATTACCATTTAAAAGTGATCCTTTATCCTACTACGGGTAAAACCAAATGAGATATAGTCTGATATAAACACTAAGCTAAACATCTGAAAAATATAGTGGAGCTATGGATACTTCAAACGTAAAGCCAAAAACTGAAATTGGTAATGTGAACTTGAAACCTGGGATATTTCTTGTGAAACTGCTGCACTGTGATATGATGTAAAGCATCTTCTACATACACAGTTCAATCCAGTCATTCTCAGATCACTTCTACTGACATTTTACTTTGACCTGTACTGTATGTTGAGCATTCCCTACTGATACTGGTACTATGGCATGCATTACAGTACAACCTTTTTTATTTTATGTTGTGCTTTGTCTAATGCTTCAGGTCAAAGCTGGAAACAGTTTTCAGACAAGATCAACTATCAGATTATTAAAAAGTAAAGTATCAGTAAGCAAGTAAATCATTAAATAAATTGACACAAGCAAACAAATGCTGCTTAATCCAGTTCAAGGCTATGGGAAAGCTGAAGCCTATCCTGACAAAGGGCACAAGCCAGAAAATGTAATCCTGGCTAGCATGATAGTCTAACACAGGAGACACACACACACACACACACACACACACACACACACACACACACACACACACACACACACACACACACACACACACACACACACACACACACACACACACACACACACACACAGCACATCTAGTGGGCAAGTTGGAGAACAGACAATTTACCTAGACCATGCCTTTGGAATGTGAGAGGAAACCATGGCACCTAATGAAGCCGTTACATACATGTGGGTTATAAAACTCTGCAGAGAAAACACCCCAGTCAACAACTGACCTGAAGAACCAAAAAAATGTTAACAATTCAACCACTATGCCACCCATATCTGGGGTTGCCACGTAATAATCCTGGTCTATGAAAGTAAGCACAGTCTACAGATTTATCATCCTGAAATATTTAATTCTGAAACTGTTCAGATTTGACAGATCCAGAAACAGTCTGCAAATATTGCTTTTTTGGGTACTATAAAACAGTCTGGAATAAAAATCCTACCCTTTTTGGTGGTAAGTTAGCCTTTGTACTTGATCCAAGACTTACTTTATCTGATGGGGATAAAAATGAATGCATAAATATCAGCGTGGGATTCATTTCAGTAGAGGCGTAACTGTCTCAAACAGTGCCCTGTGCCGATCCCTTAACTAGCTTCAGTTGAACAGCCCAAAAAAATAAGAATTATAATGTTTTAAACTGTAACAAGTCGATTGCTACATCTGTAGCAATCGGCTTGTTACAGATTACCCAAGAAGTTGGCAAATACCAAAATGCTGGTACAGAAAGAAGAATGCAGGAATGGCATGTCAGGATTGTATCCGCTAACACCTTGTGCCCAGGACACATACCCCCACTTCAGGTCACCCTTGCTCCACTATTGCATTTGAGAATGAATACCTTCCTCAGAAACAACAGATTTTGCTTTTCAACTGTCAGAAGCCACTGAAGACTGCCCTCTGTGAGAGCTGGGTAATTTCTTCTTTTTGCCCTGTTCATGAAACTCTTGACATCCATGACTGAGAGAAGACTTACTGAAAAAACTGACTAAAAACATCTTAAACAGAGAAAATTGTGGTAAAAAGACTGGTACTTTATTTCCCTCCCTCATTCACTGCATGTTAACCATCATGTTCTTTGCCATCAATCAGTTCCCTGCTACCTAGTGTGATGTTGGATGTGAAGTACATGAAAGGGCAATAACACAGGACAACAGTCTGTGCATGACAACAGTGCCTTGTGTATGTCCACAAGCTCCAATGAATGCAGTCAACACTCCTATAGCCTTGAACTGGATTTGGGCGTTTTCTTTGCAGAAATTTGTACACCCAGTGCCTGCAAGGGCTTTTGGAAGCCAAGGTTTCCTTTCATGTTCCAAAGGAGTAATGGAATGCTGGCTAAAACTCAGAAATAACGACAAAGCAAAGTGGGATAAAGACTTAATGCTATGATTTACAGTTACAGTGAAATTTCCCAAAGATGCTTTAATCTTGCGTCAGTCACCTTAACTCTAACAAGTAAAGTTAACCCCTCATCCCTAAAAAGGCCCAAATACAAATGGTATATAGAAAATAATGGGAAAAAGTTGGCTTATCTGCACATGCACAGACAGACATATTTTTTCTAACTAAACTATTACATTATTCTTGTTTGACTCCTTAGTGTGGTGCACGTTATGCGTTTTTAAAGTGGATTCTGCTTCCACTGAACAGAGCTCATATACACACAACTGACACTTGATGCAAACAGCTAAAAACATCCAATAACTGTCACTTATGCATTGTCAAAATCAACTGCATATGTCAATCACACTATAAGAAAAAGCTACTTTAAACTGTACTTTGCACTTGGATGTAAACAGACAGACAATGATACTGAACACATAGCTGACAGCACAGGAAATTTTTTTTCAGGTAACAATATTTGGGGCATGTATCAACTACCTACACACGATTTAGCGTTCCCATGGTTCTGCTTTCCAAAGCTTTTTAACAAATGTACAGACAAAATCTGTGCAAGTTAAACACTAACCTCAGGATATGGTCCGAAGAATGACAGAAGAACTGGAAGTAGCACCAAGCCATTGAGAACACCCAGAACCGTTAAAATTGCCAGAACAGCAAAGAAGTACCTAAACAGTATGAATTAAAAAAAAAAAAAGAAAATGTATCACTTTACTTTACAGAGTGAGTTCAATACACCAAATCTAAATAGTGCACACGTGAGTGAGCGCACACACAAACACGTACACGACATGGCTCCAACAAAAAAACTCAGCTCCAACAGATAAGCAGAAAACAAAAGGAAATTACCTTGCCTGTTATTCAGACTACAAAGTGTTAGTCGATGAAAGCAATAGGAAAACAAAACAGAAAATTAGTTAGAGTTGTTGAATGGCTCTGGCATGCAAAGATATTCATGAACACTTTACATGACAAAAATAAGGAAGCATGTCTGAATAACTAGATGTACTGAAAGCACAAGGGCAGTGTTAACAGCCCGCCATTAGTAAAACTTCAGTTGAAGCAAACAAATGAAGTTAAAGGGTGCAGAATTTAAATAACTGATTCTTGGGGTGAGCCACTTCTGCCAGCAGCTAATCTACTGTGAAATGCTGCTGCATTACATTTCTAGAATGTCTAATCAAATCTCTAGGGCATCAGGTAAGGTGGTTTCTTTCTGTTCATTCAACATAACTTTCTGCACTGAAATCTCTAAGTTTCATTTTTACCAAACAGCTCAAATTGCCCCCCACCCCAAAAACAGGCAGTAGCATTTCTCTAGGAAAATGTAGCTTGATTTTATAGGAAATCAACAGCAGTGAATTGCAAAAGACCAGACTCCAATAACAGCTACACTGCCAGCAAATCCTTTGTTGAACAATTTAACATTTCTGAAGAATCATGCTTTGCATTAGTCAATTCAAACATAAGCATTATGAAGGATAATGGAAGTGGCCTAAATGGTTGTCCTTTCCCACCATTCATATAGTGGAAGTCTGGAACCTTTCATGAATAGCAAGGTAAACCTGCCATTAAACAGGAAAAACCCTACT
Organism: Protopterus annectens; assembly: GCF_019279795.1. Taxonomy (NCBI): domain Eukaryota; kingdom Metazoa; phylum Chordata; order Ceratodontiformes; family Protopteridae; genus Protopterus; species Protopterus annectens. Next base: position 141,311,717 of record NC_056751.1, read on the forward strand.
TGTAGCATTCACTGCAGCAGGAGTTCACAATAAACTCATGGACATGTACACACAACTTTATGGTTTCAAAAGCCCGGCTTACATTAGGACTGCAGTTTAACAAAACATTCCCTGTGAGTACACACTGAATATATATCACTCTTACTCCCACAAAAAAAAAACACAGATGATAAACTGTATAAAAACTGCAAACCTGAGAGGTTATCATTTTGACGACTGCAAGTTATCATTTTCAAAGTGCTTCGCAACTTTTCACTTATTTTAATAACAGAGCACATCAGGAGATATTCACAATCATTTTAGCACACAAAATGTTTGAATATACTCTGTATACCCTGCAGTTTTTGCCTCTGTTTATCCCACAACAAGCAAGAATTTGAAACTTAGACATAATTTGCTACAATGGGTAGCTCACTTTTTATGCAACTATTGGTTTCTGTAACAAACATTAACAAGAGGACCCTTCAGAGAAAGCTGAATGAATAGTACTTCACTTTCAAACTTGTCTTTCTATGAAATGTGGCAAACTGCGAAGACAGTTGTCCTCTGTAGAACAAAAAAGTGAAAAATTTGAAGAAGCACTCTTTGGAGCTGGTCTCAGTTGAATAGTCTCGGATTCAGCAGTCACTGTTAAGGTGACAAATGTCCTTTATTTTATAACCAAATTGACTATCAATTTAAAATAGAACTGTTGGAAGGGTCAATCAGACTACAGACCATTATAAGTATGGCCAATAAACCATATTCATATGCTCCCTCCAACCCTGAGGAGGGCAGTCCAAGATAGGGTATTGCAATATTGGGATTGTTTTCAAATTTCTTATTCATTTTGGTGAAGGTAGGGACTGCATATTATTTATGTGGGAGTAGAATTAGGAATGGGGTTTGTTGGAGGAGGATTACAGCAGAATTTAATGCATCAATTAGATGGAGGTTTGCTCCTGAGAGGTTCCTAAAACACAGATGTATGTGGAGGGTACATACTGAGAACTTTGAAGGAAAAAGTCACTGACTGATAATCTGATTTTAGGAGGGAAAATGATACACGGAACTATGCAAGAAGACACTATATTTGTGAAGAAAAGATAAAGTTATATTGGTCCCTAGTGGGGATGGTTAACTATTTGTACGAGGGACATTGCATTTATAATGTCAAGGAAGTGCTGTGTGGTGCAGGTCAACTAGTTTATTGACAGACAGCTTAAATCTCACAAAAATAGGTGTTGGGGTTAACAGGAATTATAGTTAAAACATTAAGATAGCTATTAGAGATGTTTTTATAGCTGGTTATGAAATATTAATCAGGTGATTTGGACATCTAAGAGTTAAAACTTGGGGTCAGTCTTGGGGTGATGTTATCCTTAAAAAATGCTGATGAGGTGCCACAACTGTCAGTAGGTCTGATGACAGGCATAAGGAAAAAAGAGAATGCTATCATTGCTTTTAAAGTTTTTCTTTACAACAACACATATATGAATGCTTTCTAGATGCAGGAGGACCTCAGCATTATTTTTTTTTTTTTAACTCCTGGTATTGAGCAGGGCCACCTTAATGTGTTCCAAATTACACTTTATTAGGTTGGAATGTACAGCAAATGGACTGTGCCTAAAGAAGACACTGTGGGACAACAAAGGGTTTAACCATAATGCAAAAAGCCATGGTAAGAGAGGTGCAGACAATCCCCTGGCACAGCAAGAAGGCCCATCAGCCACATCATCCCAAGATGACACATACTGGATTCCCCCACAAAGATACAAGCTACAAATCCAATTACCTTACATATGAATTATATCATCATTCTCAGTGATAACTACAAGAAAAACCTAGCCATGCTAGAGTTTTCACTGTGTGACACCTTAAACCTCTTGCAATAGAGGCCCTTGGGATATATGCAAATGACCCATTAAGGACATCAAGTGTTTCAGCTATATGGCTTCTGAATGTCCCTAACTTTTTATTTTTGGTACATTCAGGCCAATAAAGCCTAATCCACCAAAGACAGGTCAAATTCTTTGGGCAGGAAGACAAATTCGCTCTTATGTAATGGTCAAGCATGCCAATGTAAAAATATTCATGAAGTACACAAAGCATTGCCAAACTCAAATCAGTACAAAAGATTAAAATTTCACCACCAAGGGGAAGATGCCTTTTTAAAAGGTGTGTTTAGTAATAAATCAATTCAAAATCTGTGGAGGGACTCAGGGTGGACTGGTTACTGTGCCCATGGGAGAACAAATAAACTCTTACCTCACTGGTGACAGCTAAAAAAAAATCTGGCGCAAGCAGGAGAAATTCCTTCCTTAGCAGACAGAAATAATGAAGCAGTACTTCTTGGGAACCCGTTTTTAGACTCAGAAGTTCAGTGACTGTTTACAGATGCTATTAGGTCACTTGACTAGGACTACAAATAAGCAGCACAATTGGTCAAACTCAGTATGAAATTACTTGTGTGCTTTGGTTAGCAGTAAACAATTGGTTAGCGGATTTGCTTAAAAAAAGAAACTTCAATCTCTTCTTCTGCCAAAAGTAATAAAACGGTCATTTAGGCTAAATAAAAACATGTTTTTTTACACTACATTATTTTCAGGTACTGCATGCTTTCTGCAAATCAGGAATTATAATATTTCGCTCTCACAAAAAAATAATTAATGGCTCTGTGGAAAGTGTGGACTTGGGGAGGGCAAGACTAGGATTTGCTTGATAAAATTTCAGTCTGGACTTGTTTTACATGCTTGCTTAGACTTTAAGCAGCTCTCATCAAAACATTTTGCACTGTAAATTTATTCTTGTTATGAGTGTGTAACTGTTTAAAAGGAATATCATTCAAAATTTGAAGCACAGGTAATGAAATGACATTTATTTTAAACTGGCTTCAAGAAGGAAAAAGGCACAGCTTTCCAAAATTGTATACTTTCACACTACAGTGCAGAAGTAAAGGAAGTGTGGGGTCAGGGACTTAACGCTGCAAATAATCTTGCTACTACTTTGAGGCAACTGTGACCAAATATTTAGAATAACAAAATAGAGGGTTGAAGTATGGTCTCCATAAGGCTTGTGGATGAAGGGTTCAAGGTCTCAGTCATAAAAATCCTAAGGCTACAGTGTAGTTTGTGTGTATTCTTTTTATTTCTGTAAGTTTGGTGGGGTGAAACACCAAGATTTAGGATTCAGAACAGAGGTCTCAAAAAATCATGTTTTAAATTCTGAGAATTCAGCTTGTTACAGCATATCCATTAAAAAAAACACACTAAGCATGGACTGATGGCACACAGGCATAAGGTCCTGACAATGGTACAGGTGACTACAGTCTGACTGAGTGCTTGATGGTGCAGGCAAGGGAGGATGCACTTATTATACTGGTGGGAGGGGGTGGGTGACATCTTCCTGCAGCCAGGGATGTCTCATAGTGGAGAAAGTACAGTTTTGTACCTACCATAAATGTAGATGTTCGAGTGTATACACTGCTGCAGTCATTACACTTGGGTTATCTTGCCGTCAGGCGGTTCTCCAGTCGGTCTGAGTTCCAAAGTCTTGGTCCGGCGTCAGTTGCTGTCGCCTCCTCCCGGACGTCAGTGTGACAGGGGTATAGAAGATGCAGCCGGCGCCATTTTCTTCAGTTTTTCTTGCCCCAGATGTCAGGTGCCTCTAAATAGATAGGCAATTCCAATTGCTAATAAAACTTACATAAGAAAAGCAAAAAACAACTTACAGCTACCAGCAAATACTCACCATAGGTAGTAAGGGTAGAAGACATAGGTACGTACCAACCAGTAAGAGGGGAAGGAGGGAGGGTAACCACACTCGAACATCTACATTTATGGTAGGTACAAAACTGTACTATGTTCATCGTGTTACACTGCTGCAGTCATTACACTTGGGTAGAATCCCAAAGCTGTGGAAGGGTGGCTGGTTCTACAAGGCATTAGGGGTGGCTATAAGGCCCTGCAGCACAGCAGTGGCGAAGCCAGCTCTGGATTTAGAGTACAGAGGCAGATGGTAATGCTTGGTGAAGGTATGTACAGAACTCCAAGTTGCTGCTTCCAAAATATCTTTGGTAGGTACTCCCCTGAGGTAGGCAGTTGAAGTGGCTGTTGCCCCGGTGGAGTGAGATCTAATGCTGCTAGGTACAGGTTTTCCATCGTATGTGTAGCAGAAACGTATACAATGACCTATCCATTTTGAGATAGTCTGTTTTGAAATGGCTTTTCCCTGTGCTCCTGCAGCATATGCTACCAGTAATTGTTCAGATTTTCTGAAAACTTTAGTTTTATCTAACTGCCTGTGAATGTCGAAAGAGTGCAGTAGTCTCTCCCCTATATTCTGTGGTTTAGGATAAAAAGTTGGTAGGTGAATAGTTTGGTTTAGAGCCACACTGGATACCACCTTTGGCATAAAAGTAGGGTTAGTTCTTAAAGACACCTTGTCTTGGTGGAAAATGAGGAAAGGTTCCACTGCCATTAGTGCCTGTAATTCTTAAACTCTTTGTGCTGATGTTATTGCCAGGAGCAGAGCAGTTTTCCAAGATATATATTTCAATTTTGCTGTGCTGGCTGGCTGGCTCAAAAGGCGGTAAAGTTAGCTTCTCCAAAACAAAGTTGAGGTCCCAAGTTAGAGTAGGTGCTCTACGGGGCAGTCTTATGTTTTTAGCCCCTCTGAGGTACTGTTTTAACAGAGGATTAGAGAAAATTGGTGGATCCGTGTTGTGATGAGCAGAGATGGCAGAGGCGTGGATCTTGATAGATGAAAAAGAGAGTCCTTTGTCCAGCATCTCAGTTAAGTATTGTAGTATCTGAGGAATGTTTGGGACAAGAGGGTCAAGGCTGTGAGCTTGGTTCCAGGCACAGAATCTCTTCCATTTATCCGAATAGGCTTTCCTGGTACTAGGCCTTCTGGCCTCCAGAATGACATCCATAACAGCTTTGGAGAGAGGCATTGCTTGCTTGACTAAGCAATCTTCCATGCAGCTAGGTTTAAGGTCTTTAGCTGGCTGTGTAGTATTTCTTTGTTGTGCTGAGTCAGCAGATGTGGGCTTTGAGGCAAAATCCAGGGTGGTTCTTGTGCTAAGCTCCTTAAGATTGGGTACCAGTGCTGGCGTGGCCAGTCTGGTGCAATCAGGATAATCTTTGGCTCTTCCTGCCTGGCTTTTATGAGTACCTTTGGCAGGAGAGGTAGTGATGGGAAAGCATATACTTGTAGGTTCACCCAGCTGAATGAGAGGGCATCCACTTTCCATGCTTGTGGATGGTAACTCCTTGCGCAGAATTTTTATAGCTGGCAGTTTATTAGGGATGCAAACCGATCTATGTCCAGGCTCCACCATTTCTGTGTTATCATTCTGAATATTTGTGGATTCAACTCCCATTCGTGGGGATCCATGATGTTTCTTCTTAAGTCGTCTGCCAGTGTGTTTTTGTCTCCTGGCAGGAATTGTGCTTGTAGATGAACTTGAAGGTTTATAGCTGTGTTCCACAAGGTCATAGCTTGTCTGCATAGGGGGTAGGAGTGAGTGCCCCCTTGCTTGTTTATGTACCACATAACTGTGGTGTTGTCTGTCTTTAGTAGTAGTTGTCCTGGATGCAGCAGGTCCTTGAAGGCTATAAGCGCATTTTGTACAGCTAGCATCTCTTTTTGATTGATGTGAAGATGCCTTTGTTCTGCGGACCACGTGCCCCGAATACATTTGCCTGCCATGTGTGCTCCCCAGGTGTAATCCGATGCATCTGTTGTCAGTGTTTGCCTGACTGTGGGTTGTGTAAAAGGCTGTCCCTTGCTGAGGTGACAAGCTTGAGCCCACCATTGAAATTCCTGTTGAAGGCAAGGAATTAGTGGTATAACTGTTTCCAAACTTTGACAGTGTTGAGACCATACATTCTTTAGGTACCATTGTAGTTTCCTCATATGCAGTCTGGCATATGGAATTAGTAGTATGCAAGATGCCATGTAACCTAAGGCCTGCAGAATTTTTCTTGCAGGGAGTTGGGTCTTTGTTGCCATCAATTGAAAGTATTGAGTCAGTTGTCCTTGTTTGTCTGGCATGAGATAAGCCATCTGGGCCGTTGTGTTCAATCTGGCACCCAGGAATATAATCTCTTGTGAGGGCACTAGTTTTGATTTCTTTTCGTTTACTGTGTACCCCAGGCAACTTAATAACTGTTTTACAAATGCCAGATGCTTTAGAAGAATGTTCTTGCTCTCTGCTTGAATCATGCAGTCTTCCAGGCATGGATAAATTTGAATTCCTTTCTGTCTGCAAAATGCAATTACTGGTGCCAGGCACTTTGTGAAGACCCTGGGCGCAGTAGATAAGCCAAAGGGCAGTGCAGAGAATTGGTAGTGCATTGAACCCGCTATGAATCTGAGGTATCTTCTGCAGTTTTGTCTGATAGGGACATGCAGGTATGCCTCTGAGGTCCAAAGTCACGAGCCAAGCTTTCTTGCCCAGCATGGGAAGAAGCTGCTGTAATGTCAACATTTTGAATTTCGGAACATCCAGGTAAGTGTTTAGAGATGAAAGATCCAGAATGGGCCTCCAGGCTTTGTCCTTTCTGGGTACCAGAAAGAGTCTTGAGTAAAATCCTTGTCCTTGCTCCTGTGATGGTACCTTCTGAATAGCTCTCATATCCATGAGTGCTGTAATTTGTTTTTGAGCCTCTGCCCATTGATTTAGTGGCAGATTTGGCATTCCTTTTAACCTTGGCAGAGTGTGAAAGTGGAACCTGTAACCTTGAAATACAATGTTGAGAACCCATTTGTCTTTGGTGATCATTTGCCAATTGTGGTAGAAGAGTGCCAGTTTTCCTCCCAAGGGGGCTGCCAATAAGGATTTGTTTGGCAGCTGTAGTGGGAAGTCACTGGAGCTGTTTTTATATGGTTGAGGCCTGTCTTCCCCTTCTTTCTGGCCTAATGCAACCCATTGTTGAGGCCTGTAAGTACCCTTGTGTTTGACCTCTACCACTTGGACGTCTGTATCTTCCCCTTTGAGGTCTGTCTGTAATTGGAAAGGACCAATTCTTAGTTGGCCAGTTTCTGCTAAATCTAGGAGGCTGAACCTGTAAGAAATCCTTCACCGTTTGCATAGATTTTGTCTTATCCTCCATTTTCTTTAGTACCTCTTCTGCCTTAACTCCAAACAACACATCCTGCTGTAAAGGTGCATCCAATAATTTTGCTTTAACATGATCTGGTAACGTATGTTCTTTTAACCAAGCATGTCTTCTAATGACAGAGCCTGTAACTGCTGCTCTGCAGGAGGCCTCTAGAGAATCAAAACCACATTGCAAAGTATGCTTTCCCACTTGTTCAGCTGCATGCAATAAATCCTGCATTTCTTTAAAATTAGGAGGATCTGATTCTGGAAGCATTTTTTGTTTTAACTGAGACAGTAAAAATTGCTGATATTTTAGCATGTGAAACTGGCAATTTAAGGCTCTCATTGCTAAAGTTGCAGACGTATATACTTTCTTTCCCCATCTGTCTAATGCTCTGGAATCTCTGTCAGAGGGAACTGGATTCTTGGCTGATGAGGCCTTAACTCCTTTGGGTCCCAGAAAAATAGTTTCAGGGTCAGCTACAGGGCTTTTATACAGAAATTTATGCGAGTCAGGGACTCTGTAGTATCTGTCAGGTTTAACAGGGGCTGGAGGTAAGGAATCAGGATTTAAGCTGGATTCAGTATACACATCATCCACAATATCTAACACTGGCGGAATAGCAAGGGGTCTGTGTTGAGGTAATAAAAGGAAGTCTCTGAGCCTTTTCTTGGATTCTGAATAATCCTGGCCTTCCCAGTGGAAATGCTCCCTCATGGTATATTGGGTTTCCCCAAAGGAGTAGTCCTCAAGTGGAGAGGCTGATGGAATAGATTCCTCAGCATCAGAATCCTCATAAAGGGGTAAGGAGTATCCCAGGTCTGTGGTTGAATCGGAAGAGATGCACACCTGGTCAGATGAGTCGTAGCCTGCATCCTGTCTAGGCCTTTTATCAGGAGGGGGATGGGACCCCCTGATCAGAGTGGTTAGGTCTTCGGCCATTTTGAGCATTTGTTTCTTAGGCATGGAGGTCTGTCCTGGAGAATGCTGTATTTGTTTCTTTGGCTTTAAAGGAGGCTTAGACTTTGCTGAGGGTTTAATGCTTAACTGAGTAGGTCTGAAGACACCCTCTGTAACTGTGGCTTGCTCAGCTACTCCGGATCCCTCTGAAAGGTTAGTCTCGGTAGGCTGAAGAACTTGTGCGTCCGAAGGCCCAGCCATCTCCACGTAGGAGTCAGGTGCAGCTTGTGGTTCTACAGAAACAGTCGTCAGGGGCTGCGAAGGCGCCTCGTTGAAAACCGGAGAACCGGCGACTGGCCTAGAAGAGGCTTTGTCATCAGTTTTGGGCCTCGGATGCCTATCCCTGTCTTTGCGCTTTTTGTGTATTCCAGTCGTTGAAAGTTCCGACGGCATGGTATAGTTGAATTTTCTACCAAAATAATGTCGGGCAAAATCAAACCGACGTTTAATAGTGTACTTGTTAAACCTAGCACAAAACCGACAAACAGTGTCGTCGTGGTCAGGGCCTAGGCATGGGATACAACAGGAATGGAAATCCTTATGAGGTATTTGCTTCCCACAAGAAATACAGTTATTAACTTTTACTGACATTGGTCTGAGGCAAGAAAGTTTCCCCAACGGGGTACTTAGCTTTGTAGAAGACTTCGGTTCTGGATTCGGAATGAAAATCTCAGGAGACAGCCGACCGGCACTTGCGAACTGCTTTTGCTTCGGGCACCATGCGGCAAGAAAGACTGAAGAAAATGGCGCCGGCTGCATCTTACATACCTCTGTCGCACTGATGTCAGGGAGGAGGCGACAGCAACCAACACAGGACCAAGACTTTGGAACTCAGGCCAACTGGGGAACCGCCTGATGGCAGGATAACCCAAGTGTAATGACTGCAGCAGTGTAACACGATGAACATCTGGGAGTGTCTTCATGACTGCAAGGCAAGCTACCTAAAACTGGCAGTGAGGAAAAGGGGTATAAGCAGGATGATATTGGGAGTGATGTAGCTCTGCTTGTTAGGAATTTAACCAATTAATTAATTGAGCTACATTCAGTGAATAATATCCAGACACCCATCTGTTATCTGCTACCACAGTCTCACTTCTCAGCATTGATAATGGGTCAGAGTGGCATTCCCATAGTCCAAACACAAAGTACAGTTGTGTAGACTCACCATAAATGTAGATGTTAGAGTGTATTCACTGCTGCAGTCATCACACTTCAGTTATCTGCCTGCAGGTAGCCCTCAGTCGGCCCGAATACTAGTCTTAGAATTTCTGTGCCGGATGCTGTCACTTCTTCCATGTCATCAGGGGTATAAAAACAGGCAGCCGATGCCATTACATCAGTTTTTCTTGCCCCAAATGTCAGGAGCTCCCAAATAGGGAGCTAGTATATGGTGTGGAAAACACTACCAGTAAAAAGTAAATACCAATACCATTAGGAATAGCCATAGAGAGGAGAGATAGAAAGATAAGAGAAAACCAGGGGGCTGGAGGGAGGGAAACCAGGACTGCAATAGTGAATACACTCGAACATCTACATTTATGGTAAGTGTACACAACTGTACTATATTCTTCGTGTTTCACTGTTGCAGTCATCACACTTGGATTGATTCCCACAGCTGTGGAAGGGTAGAGGCAGTCAAGAAGAGTTACAGCTGGCTAATAGGCCCTGCAAGACTGCTGTAGCAAATCCTGCCCTGGATTTGGAAAAGATAGGTAAGTGGTAATGCTTGGTGAAGGTGTGTAGTAAACTCCAGGTTGCAGCTTCCAGAATGTCCCTGGTAGGGACTCCCCTGAGAAATGCTGTAGAGGTAGAAGTAGCCCTAGTGGAATGTGTTCTGACCCCTGAGGGGTTAGTTTTCCATGGTGCTTGTATCAGAAATGAATGCAGTGTACTATCCACTTGGAAATGGTTTGTTTAGAAATGGCCTTGCCCTCTGCCCCTGTTGCAAAGCTGACTAGCAGCTGGTCAAATTTTCTGAAAGGCTTAGCCCTATCAAGGTAGAACCTGAGCCGTCTGTGCACGTCCAAAGAGTGCTGGATTCTTTCCCCTTTATTCTGAGGGTTAGGGAAGAAGGTTGGCAAATGGATGGATTGGTTTAGGGCCACACTGGCCACCACCTTAGGCATAAAGGATGGGTTAGTCCTGAGAGAAACCCTGTCAGCATGGAAGATAATGAAGGGTTCCACAGCCATCAGTGCCTGTAGCTCAGACACTCTTCTAGCTGAAGTGATGGCTAGAAGCAAGGCTGTTTTCCAAGAGAGGAATTTTAACTCTGCTGAAGCAGCAGGTTCAAAAGGGGGAATCGTGAGCTTTTTCAGTACAAAGTTAAGGTCCCAAGCAGGGGTGGGTACTCTCCTTGGGGGCCTTAAGTTGTTGGCCCCTCTCAGGAACTGTTTGATGAGAGGGTGAGAAAATAGAGGTGGCTCAGTATTGTAATAAGCCGAAATGGCAGAGGCATGAGTCTTAATGGAGGAGAAGGATAGGACTCTGTGGAGTAGCTCTGCTAGGTAATCTAGGATTAGAGGTAAGGAGGGCACTGATGTGCCCTTTCCTTTATACTGAATCCAAGAACAATATCTTTTCCACTCTTCCGCATAGGATTTCCTAGTACTAGGCCTTCTGGCTTCAAGAATGATGTCCAGCACCTGTTTACTTAGGGTTGCTGGTGGAGTATTCAAGGAATAAGCCAGGCTGCAAGATTTAGGCTTTGCAATTGTGGATGCAAAATCTGTCCCTCCTGCTGTGACAGCAGGGTAGGGGTCTGGTGTAGGTGCCAGGGTGGCACCGTTGTCAGGCTGGGCAGGAATGGGTACCGTTGCTGGCATGGCCAGTCTAGGGCAATCAGAATTGTCCATGGCCTGTCTTCTTTTATCTTGAGTAGTACTCTTCAGAAAAGGGGCAGGGGGGAAGGCATAGACTGAGAGGTTTTCCCACTGAAAGGATAGGGCATCCACCTTCCAGGCCCTGCTGTGAGGGACCCTGGCGCAGAATTTGCTTAGCTGGTGTTTGTGGGGGGAGGCAAAGAAATCCACCTCTGGGGTCCCCCCACCACTGGATCAGAAGGTTGAAGGTGCTGGGCTCCAATTTCCACACGTGTGGGTCTAGGAGATTTCTGCTTAAGTCGTCTGCCAGTGAATTTTGTTTGCCTGGCAGGATATGACCTTGTAAAATGGGCTTGGTTGTCTAAAGTTGTGCTCCACAGAGTCATGGCTAACCTGCAGAGTGGGTAAGAATGGGTTCCCCCTGCTTGTTTATGTACAACATAACTGTGGTGCTGTCTGTTTTTATCAGCAGATGTCCTGGAAGGATTAGGTATCTGAAAGCTGTCAAAGCATTCTGTATAGCTAGCATCCCTTTTGGTTGATGTGCAGGAGAATATGGCTTGGGCTCCAGTGGCCCTGAATGTATTTGCCAGCCTTGTGGGTCCCCCATGCATAGTCTGATGTGTCTGTGGTCAGGGATTGGGCGGCATGGGATAGAGTAAAATGCAGTCCCTTCTTGTGGTTGCATGCTTCTGCCCACCAAAGGAACTCTGCCCTCAGACAAGGTATGACAGGAATGACTGTTTCCAGGTCCTAAGAATGTTGGCACCAAAGACTTTTTAAGTACCACTGAAGTTTCCTCATATGCAGTCTTGCATATGGAATTAGCAGAATGCATGAGGCCATGAACCCTAGGGCGTGCAGTATTTTTCTTGCAATTAGCTGGGTTCTGGTGGCCATTTGCTTGAAGTAGTCTGTCAGATAGACCTGCTTTTCTGAAGTGAGAAATGCCATCTGGGAAGTTGTGTCCAAGCTTGCTCCCAGGAATACAATCTTTTGACTGGGCACCAGTTGTGATTTATTTTCGTTGATGGTGTACCCCAATGAAGTCAGAAGGTTTTTTACAAATGCCAGGTGCTGAAGCAGCAATTCCTGGCTGTCCGCCTGAATCAGGCAGTTGTCCAAGTAAGGGTAAATTTGGATATTTCTCTGCCTGCAGTATGCAGTGGCTGGAGCCAGGCATTTTGTGAATACCCTGGGCGCAGTAGATAAGCCAAAGGGAAGTGCAGAGAACTGATGATGCATACAGCCTGCCCTGAAATGTAGATATTTCCTGCATGATTCCCTAATGGGGATGTGCAGATAAGCTTCTTTTAAGTCTAGGGTGACTAACCAGGCATCCTTGGCTAGCATAGGGAGAGGTTGTTGCAGGGTAAGCATCTTGAATTTTGGGACCACCAGGAAGGTGTTGAAAATTGAAAGATCCAGGATTGGGCGCCAAGAGCCCTCTTTCCTGGGTACCAGGAATAGTCTGGAGTAGAAACCCTGACTCCTTTGTTCTACTGGAACTGGCTGAATAGCTCAAATGTTGAGCAGGGAAAGAACTTGGTTTTGAGCCTCTGCCCACTGGTTTGGAAAAAGGTCTGGAAACCCGCTTGGGAATGGCAGTGAATGGAAATAAAATTTGTACCCCTGGGATGCAATGTTGAGGACCCATCGGTCCTGAGTGATGGACATCCAGTTTTTTTGCAATGAAGGGCATGTTTTCCTCCTAGGGGCACAAGCAATTGGGCAGGGCTGGGAAGTAGACTTGAGAATTCATTGTGAGCTTTTTCCATAGGGAGGTGGCTTACCACTCCCTGTTTTAGGGGTGGGAGCACTCCATTGCTTAGATCTCTGCATACCCTGAGACTGTATTCTGGGTGATCCGTTTCCCCTGGATCTTGTTTGGGAAGGCCTGGAGGGGGCTGGAAAGGACCAATGTTTTGAAGGGAAATGCCTACTGAATCGAGGTGGTTGCACTTGTAAGAATTCTTGAACAGTTTGCAAAGATTTAGCTTTTTCTTCCATCTTTTTAAGAACTACTTCTGCTTTGGTGCCAAACAAAATGTCCTTATTTAAAGGAATGTCTAGTAATTTGGATTTGACATGATTTGGCAAGGTCTGCTCCTTCAGCCAAGCATGTCTTCTCAGTACAGAGCCAGTGACTGCAGCCCTGCAAGATGCTTCTAGGGCATCAAAACCACACTGCATAAGCTCTTGCAAATCTTCACTTTCTGCACAATCTGGAACTATTACCATTTTTTGTTTAATGAGTTCCATAACATGTTGCTGGTACTTTAGCATGTGAAACTGGCAATTCAATGCCCTGATAGCAAGAGTTGCAGTGGTATACATCTTCTTATCCCATCTGTCAAGCTCTGGAATCCCTGTCTGAAGGGGTAGGATTTTTGGCTGTAGTAGCCTTAATACCTTTAGGTCCCTGGGAAATGATCTCTGGATCAGCAGTAGAATTCTTGAAAAGAAACCTGTGGGAATTAGGTACGGGGTAGTACCTGTCAGGTTTCCTAGGGGCCGGAGGTAAGGTGTCTGGAATAAGACTGGATTCCATGAAAACATCATCCACAACATGGGGAATAGCTAAAAAAGGTCTGTGCTGAGGTAGCTCTAAAAATTCTCTGAGTCTCTTTTTGGACTGAGGATAGTATTGACATTCCTAATGGAAATGCTCTCAAAGTATGCAAGGTTTCAACAAAAGAGAAATCCTCTGTAGGGGAGGCAGAGGGAATGGATTCCGCTGCATCTAAATCTTCATAGGCTAAGGGCATGTCCCGACAATCAGAAAGGTCAGAGTCATCGGACTCCTAGTCTGTAGAATCTGAAGGCAATGAATTCTTTGTCTCTTAGCAGGGGAAGGCTGGCTTCCCCTAATTAGCCTTATAAGGTCTTCAGCCATTCTAAGCATTTTTTTTTGTGACATGGGGGCCTGAGGATGCGGTTTGGTTGCCGGTTTTCTAGGCATAGTGCGTACTTTGGGCCTAAGAAACTCTTTAGTTTTGGCTAAAAAAGAACTCGTCGGTTTGATTCGAAGATCGGTAGGTCAGAAAACACCCTCCGAAGGCGGTGCCCTGCACAGCGGCTCCGGACCTATCCAAGGTAGAGACATCCGCTGGTTCCATAGTCGAAGAAGCATCTCATGGCATACCGGACTCCGAATGGGTCTCAGCAGAGGCCTGCAAATCTACAGAAGCGGGCATCAGGGGCTGCAAAGGCACCTCACTGAGTACCGGCAGACTGGCGACTAGCTTAACGGAAGCGTCGTCAGCAGTTTTGGACCTATGCAGTCTGTCTTTATCCTTACGTTTTTTTTCAGAAGATCGGTAGTCGAATGGCTTACCAAAGCCATTTCAAAATACGGAGATAGAGAGTGAAAGAATTTAGTAAAAAAAATAGCCCGATGACGAATGGTTCAGTGTTAAGGCACAAAACCGACAGCGAGGGAAGTCGTGGTCTGGGCCTAAACAGGTGACGCAGTAAGAATGAAAATCTCTGTGAAGTATTTGCTTTCCACAGGCAAGACAATTGTTAACTTTTTCTGACATCGGTTAGAGCAAGAAAAAAGGATCCTCAACGGGGTACTTAGGTTTAGAAGACCAGGATTATTAACTGGAAAAATGAAAATTTCAGGTAGCGGCCGACCGGCACTTGCAAATTGCTTCTGCTTCGGGCTCCTCCTTGGCAAGAAAGACTGATGTAATGGTGTCGGCTGCCTATTTTTATACCCCTGATGACCTGACTTTATGCAGAAATGACAGTATCCGATGCAGAAATACTAAGACTCTGGTATTCGGGCCGACTGAGGGCTACCTGCAGGCAGATAATCCAAGTGTGATGACTGCACAGTGAAACACGAAGAACATTGAGGTTGTTCTCTCCCTTATCAGAAAGGGCCCATCCATGGGGTTATGACTGGCAGGATTCAGCTACTGCCTTTAGATATTCAGAGTACATACAGGAAGAGTACATACCGACCGATATTGCCAACATCCTGGCAGACAGGTTCAGAGCAAACGTTACCCCCCTCTCACCCCCAAAAGGGCCCATAACCATACCAGAAGAATGTAGAGTCCCTGAAATCACAGACACTCAGGTTAAAACAGCCCTCTCCAAAGCCAAAAACACAGCATCAATGGGACCGGATGGTGTCCCAGGCTGCGTCCTACATGAGCTCAAAGACTAACTAACCCCTCACCTAAACACACTGTTTAAACTCAGCCTCTCCACAGGCTACATACCCACAGAGTGGCACACAGCAATGGTTATTCCACTCCACAAAGCTGGAGCCACAACAGACCCTGGGAACTATCACCCTATAAGCCTGACTAGCTTGGTCTGTAAAGCTATGGAGCACATCATCAAGGAACTCATTAACAAAGACATTGGGAACCTCCAAACACTGGACCCTACCCAGTTTGGTTTTAAGGGCAGATCATGCCTCCTAAACCTGGTGGACTTCTTTGAGACAGTTACCAAGGCTATAGACGAGGGAAAGGCGGTACACACAACCTACCTAGACCCTGCTAAGCCCTTCGACACCATTCCCCATTCTGGTATTATAGACAAGCTCACCAGCCTGAACATAAACCCCTACGTCACAAGATGGGTTGCCAACTGGCTCACGGACAGAACCCACATGGTGAGAGTTGTGGGAGCTAGGTCCGACTTTAAACCAGTTACAAGTGGCGTTCCCCAGGGCAAAGTCCTAGGACCCCTCCTGTTCGGCATATACTTCTCAGAGGTACAGGCAAGTACAGGAGGACCATGGCTGACCAAGTTCGCAGACGACTGCAAACTAGGGGCTATAACTGACTCTTCGGCTGACACAGACATCCGCCAAAAGGGTCTCACTGAGACGGATACCTGGTGCCAAAATCATGGCCTCAAGCTAAATGCCAAAAAGTCCCCTTTGGAAAAAACAAAATACCCACCAATTACCACATAGGTGGTAGTCCCCTAAATACGAATGATGTAATAAGGGATCTGGGGACCCAAGTAGACAGTAATCTCACCTTTGATAATCACACTGCCAAAGTGGTTAGAAAATCCTTCTATGTGGTCCACCTAATCACAAAAGGGTTTGCATCCAGATCAAAAGTGGTCATTGTGCCCCTCTACTCATCAGCCCTATCAGAGTACAACACCCCATCTGGGATGTACCTTACAAGACACCTGCAACAGCTGAAAAGACCACAGAAGTACCTCACCAAGAGGATCACTGGCCTCAAACAGTTGTCCTATGCAGCTCGACTGAAGAAACTCCAGTTGTACTCTGTCGCATACCGCCTACTCATAGTTGATCTCTGCCTGACATACAAGGCCATGTCCAACACAGAACTGATGGGCATGCTCCACCTAAAGAAAACCTCATCTCCTCAAGCCACACGCTCTAGGGATCTAAACCTCACCACAACAATAAATAGGACGTGCTGGAGGGATAGATTCCTGTCCCAGAGACTTCCCATGCTTTGGAACAAGATCCCAATCTACATTAGGCAGAGCTCCATGCTAACACTCTTCAGAAGAAACCTTGACGAGTGGATGGGAAACAAAGTTTACCTCTGGGATCACTTCAGTGGCTCTGCTGGACAGAGGCACAGGGAACTAATCTAAGGGGGCGGCGAAAGCCAACACGTTCTGGCTAGGCTTATAAATGCCTTCGGGCAGATAGCTTAGTACCAACCTATGAAGGGGGAGATTAGTCCATGTATATATTGTACATTACACTCTGCTTGATCATGCACTGCACTGTTACTGCTGGTTTGTTACCATGTATATATGCATTTTTTTTCTATGTAATTCTGAAAAAAGAAGTTATGTCTTACCATAACGTTCCATCTGAGTTGTTGATCTTCTTCCAGTCATCACTGATGGGTTCGGTTCCGAGCCCTCGGAACAGAGTCGGCCTAATACCAAGCTCGAATACACCAAAAACTCTCGAGCTAAGCTGCTACCCACAATGCCCTTCTCCCAGTTACCTCAGATTGAGTTTGCATGCAACATATAGAAGAAACAGAAAGACAGAGGCCATCTCTGCGCAGAAACCCTGAAACACCACAAGGACCCAGAAGATCTGTCAGAAGCCTTTGGTAGGGGACGGTGGGAGGGTGTGATGACTGGAAGATCATCAACAACTCAGATGGAACGTTATGGTAAGACATAACGTCTTTATATGAAGTTGTTAATCTTCTTCATATTCATCACTAATGGGACAGAATCCCAAGCTACTTGGAGAACCCAGGTTGCCCTTATGGAAGAACATTCCTGAGAACCACTGAGCCGAAGGCCGCTCTTCCCCTGGAGACCAGATCCAATTTGTAATGCTGGATGAAGGTATGGGGTTTAGCCCAAATGGCTGCTGCACAAATGTCATCCATGGAAGCCCTAGAATGGAAGGCAACCGAAATTGAGATGGTCCTAGTTGAATGAGCTTTGATTTGATCAGGTTTGGATTCATTCGTAAGGGAATATGCAAAGGTAATGCAATCTCTGAGTCATTTTGTAAAGTAACTTTTGATACAGCACATCCCAGTCTAGGACCAGAAAAGGAAATGAAAAG
Organism: Protopterus annectens; assembly: GCF_019279795.1. Lineage (NCBI taxonomy): Eukaryota > Metazoa > Chordata > Ceratodontiformes > Protopteridae > Protopterus > Protopterus annectens. Next base: position 141,329,143 of record NC_056751.1, read on the forward strand.
TTGGTCTGACTTGCGAAAGGACTTAGTCCTGTCTAGATAGAAACGTAGTTGTCTATGTACATCCAATGAATGAAGGCAGTATTCCCCTCTGTTTGAGTAGTTTGGGAAAAATACAAGGAGCTCAATGGACTGGTTAACAGAGAAGTCGGAAACCACTTTGGGGAGAGAAGACATACCCTGTCCTTATGGAAGATTAGATATGGGCTCTTGATGCAGAAGTCTTGTAACTCAGATATCCATCTGGCTGATGTGACCACAACCAAAAACAAAGACTTCCATGACAGGAATTTTAGATCACATATCATGGCAGGCTCAAAGGGAGGTAGAGAGAGAGACTGGAGAACCTGGGAGAGATTCCATGTCTCTAAAAGCTGCCTGATAGGAGGTCTACTATGGAAAACTCCCTTGAGAAAGGTCTTGCAGAGTTGGGTGGAGATAAGAGGGACTCCATCTGAACCGTTACAGAAATTTGAAATAGCTGCTAAATGGACTCTAATATTAGAGGCTGATGCCCCATTGTTAAACAACTCAGAGAGATAGTGAATAATGGTGGCTGTAGGAGTTGAAAAGGGGCCTAGCATCTGATTATTCGACCAGATAGCGAATCTTTTCCACTCATCTTTGTAGAGTTTTCTGGTGGATGGTTTGTGGGAGGTCAGAATAATATCCCGGACAGAAGAGGAGAGAGTTTCCTGCCTGGTGACTAACAGAAGTGGAGAAACCAAGCTGCCAGCTTGAGGGTGGATAGATTTGGGGGGAGTCAGCCCTTGTGGGTGAGATATTAGGTCCTGATGAGTGTCCTGAATCCAAGGAGGTTGTAACAGGTGAGGTCGGAAGAAGGGAAACCACACTTGACGAGGCCAGAAAGGGGCAATGAGGATCACCTTGCTTCTCAACCGAACAACTTTCCTTAGAAATAAGGGTATCAGAGGTCTTGGAGAATAAGCATAGAGGAGACCCATGGGCCAATCATGAGTCAAAGCGTCTCTCGGTGACTCCCTGTGTGGGGGGAAAAAGGGCAAAATAGCTGTTGCATTTTTTGTTTGAGGGGGAGGCAAAAAGATCACAACAAAACTGGCCCCAATGGCTGAGGATTTCTGCCATCACGATCGGGTTGAGAGACCACTTGTGAGGACACAGGGATGCATCCGCTTAGTCTGTGCTCAATCAGGTTGGAGTTCCCCAGGATATGCGTTGCGATTAAAAAGTGGTTGGAACCTATCACCCAATGCCAAATTCTCATTGTCTCACAACATAGGGGGTAGGATTTGGTCCCTCCCTGTTTATGTACCAGATGTCCGACATATTGTCTGACTGGGCAGCAATTGTTCCTGACGGAAGGACCGGATGAAGTGCCTGCAACGCTAACAGCACCACTCAAACACCAGGACATTGATATGCAGGTTGGACCACGTGCCTTGAACTGTCTTTCCCTGGAAATGGCCCCCCCCACCCTATCAGGGAAGCGTCTGTTGTGACCATGGCGTTGGGTTGGGGAGTCTGGAAGGGGCGACACCAAAGATTTTCATCTGTTCTCATCCACCAGAGGAGATCTTGCTTGCAGAAGTTGGTGATGAAGATCTGTGTGTTCAGGGGGTGGAGACTGGATATCCACTGGGACAAAAGGAGCCATTGTAGTAGTCTCATATGCAATCTTGCTAGGGGAACAATTGGAATGGCTGCCGCCATACACCCCAGAGCCTGAAGAACTTCCCTTGCAGACACCTTCCTTCAACAGAGTATCACTTGTACTTGTAACTGTAATCTCAGAAGTCTGTGAGGAGGAAGAGAGACTTGGCTTGTTTGTGTATTGAATATCACTCCTATAAATTCCAACTGTTGGGTGGGATGACGGTTGGATTTTTCCCAGTGAATTGTGATGCCTGGGTACTCCACCAGTGCTAGGGTGTAGCAGAGGGCCCTGACCAGTAGGTGCTTGGTGGGGGTGGAGAGAAGCCAATCCTCTAGATACAAAAACACCTGGAATCCCTGAAGTCTCAGATGAGCTGTCACCACTGGTAGGCACTTCGTGAACACTCTGGGGGGCCGTCGAGAGTCCGAATGGCAGGGCTCTGAATTGGTAATGATTGGCTCCCAGCCGGAAGCAAAGGAGACTCCTGGAGCGTTTGTCCATTTTGATGTGGTAATACGCATCCCAGAGGTCTATCGAGCACATCCACACACCCTCCCGAAGAAATGGGAGAATGGATTGAATTGTGACCATACGGAACTTGGTCTGAACTACTGATTTGTTTAGCTGGCTGAGATCCAAAATGTTCCTCCAGTCCCCGGTCTTTTTTGGCACCAAGAAGAATCTTGAGTAAAAACGAATCTGCACTGGTCTGGGGGGACTTGTTGGATGACTCGTTTTTTTTGATACAGCATTCTTATTTCTGAAGCTGCCTCCTCTCTTTGACTGGGTGGAACATCGGGAAGGGATTTCAGAGGTCTTGGGTAAGAGATTAGGGGAATGTAATAACCTCTGGAAATTATTCTCTGCACCCACTGATCATTTGTAATAGAGCACCATGCAGCTTGGTGCAGACAGAAATGAGCTCCGACTGCTTCCAGAGGAAAGCAATTGGGCAGCACTTCAGGAGCGCTGATAAGGTTGTCCAAAGAAAGAAACCCTGGAGCCCTGATTTCAGGGACCCCTTTTGCCTCTGGGAAAGTCCTCGCCATGTGCACTACGGAAAGGACTTTGAGATTTTGTGCGCCACATCTTTCCACTCCTCTGGTTCCTGGAAAAAGAGCACTGAGGCTTGGATAAACGTAGGCCAATGGCAGTCGATGTTTTTCTATCCTGCTCACACCTGGCTAATGTGTCCTTCAGTTTAGAACCGAACAAAGCGGACGGTTTGATAGGGGCGTTTAAAAAGGAAGACTTGAAGGAGTCTGTAAGGTCACAAATGCGCATCCATGCATGACGTCTCATAACTACACCTGCACCCACAGCTCTAGCCGCCCCTTCGGTTGCGTGGGACAGCAACCTTATGGATGAGTTGGAAATAGACTCTAGGGTAGCAAGTTGGGAAGCAACTTTATCACGTGCCCCGTCCGAAACTTGACCCGTGAGGGAACCAGAGTTTTCAAATGTGAGATCTCTTTGGAGCCTCGTAAAATGTGCCAAGTAATCCAGAGACCTGACAGCAAAGGTTGCTGAAGCAAAATCTCACTTCCATAATCTGTCCACCGCCCGGGACACTCTGTTGGGCGGGTGGACAGCAGGACTGTCCTCGTCAAGGTCCTTTTTCATGGCAGCCGCCACCACCATAGCGTTTACTAGTAAGCCTCTCGACCAATGGGGTTGTTCCTCTGGAGGGGAGAGTATCTTGTCTGGTCTCCAGGGAATGGCCTCAATGGTATCAGGGTTCTTCCATGCCCGCTGCACGATGAGCTTGACTAGGTCATCGGCAGGGGGGGTCACCCAAGAAGTAGAGGGCCAAGAGCGGAAGGCCTGCAGGAATGCGGATTCCTCGGAGGAAGGGTTGGAGGGCTTCCAGTCACCCCTCTGCCTCAAAATTTCCAGGATGTCTCCAAAGGAGACATCATCAGGGGATGACCATGGGGACCCCTCCCCATCATCATAATCTGCATCTTCAGTGAGGGACTCCTCCGGAAGTCCACGCGTTTCCTCTTACACGTACATTTCAGAGGAGGTTCTTCAGTGGGAGCATCTGAAGAAGATTCAGAAAGGAGGTTACCCTGTACAGGGGTTTCTTGAGGCTTGCGCTCTCTGTATCCTGGGGGTGGGGTGGCCTGTGATAGCTGCAGCTCAGAAGGAGCAGGGGGAAGGTCTGACGTAGGAGGAGCGCTTCCTGAAGCAAGCTCCCTCTCCATCACCCGTAAGGCAGGCCCACCCGAAGAAGAATGGGATCCCAGAACCAAGAAAGACCATCTCAGAACCGATAAACCTTAAAACAGTCCTGGCTCCTAAAGGTCTCTTCCAACGAAAAACAAATCCAATAGCATAAAAATGGAAAGAGACCACCATGAAGGATTCACTGTTTATTAGAGAGAAAATAACATAAAAGATGAGCGCTTTCGCATGCACTACTGCATGCTTCTTCAGAACTAATACACAAAGGAGCAAGCTTCATTTATATACCTAGCTAAAGTAGCTACTCCTACCAAAAAATCAGTTGGTCAATTAAACAATTAATCAATCAGTTCACTCCTTTCAATGAATACAACTGCATCTATAGTATTCATCCAATGTTAAAAAAGTAGTATATATACATATTTTTAGTACCAAACCCACATAAAACTACTTAAAACCACTTAAAAACTTAGGAGCTAGCTATCTAGCATTTAACTTGTGTCAAGAAACATAAGAAGCTCATAAAAACACTACAAATAACTCCACAGCCACTAAAGTACTAAGAAATCTTTGTTAAAAACAACATCAGGCATAGTGGATGAGCAATATTAAACAGCAATGCTGGTGTATATAAGTTATTATAAATTAATATAACAATCAGGCAGAAACTGGCCTGTGACTAAATGCATAAAAACTAAATACATACAAGCATCTTTCTAATAAATAGCGTTATATGCATTATACATATTATATACAGTACTGGTATGTAGAAAGATAGATGTAAAACACAAAACACAAACTTAGAGAATACTTAAAGTGCTTAAAATAAGTATGTTATGTCAACCTTGCAAAAAAGGAGGCTGAAACACAAGTGTGGACATATTCCTGCATATACATAAATATAAATATGTGTATAGAGGTACATATGCAAGTATATAACTAACATCACTGAAAGTAGTGGTGTTGCTATCATAATGTGTAAAAAATCAGGATGGTTAAATACAACACCCAAGTGTCTATATGAACTTTTAATGAAATGCCTCAAAAAAAGGGGGTCACAAAGCCTCACTGATCAACACTATCTGGAAGTAAAGTTTGATATCATGTAGAGATGAATGTGAAAAAGGAACACCTCCTATAGATGGCCACTGATGCTAGAAAGTACATGGAATCAAAGTACGGGTCAGAGCTGACACAAGATGAAATGTAAAAATGTAAGTTATCTCCTCATCTTCAATGCTGATCTGATACTAACATATAAGTTGAGGCCTGGGGGATGATGTGCCTTTAATCTAAGAATCCAACTCAGTTCTAAGTTTTCTAATTCACAAAAGTTGTCTCCTTTTCTAACATCAGGACATTTCTTTTGTAGAACTTTAAAACCAAAAGTATGTCCTGGAAATTCCAGGATATGTTTGGCTAAAGCATTCTTAGTGTCAGATTTTTTGATTTCATATATATGCTCATAGATCCTGTCCTCGAGCCGTCTCGTGGTCATACCTACATAGAAGGCTTTACATGACCTACAATTGGCCATGTAAATAATATTCATATCATCACAGCTGGCCGTATGTTTAGGTTCAAAAGTATATTTCAGAATAGGGTTGTAAAAGATTGTGTGGGAGAAATCCAGGTACACATATTACATCTACCACATGGGTAGGTACCCAATCTCTGCTGACTCAAGGCTGTATGTTGAATAGATCCACCTAGTTTTTCTATGCATAGCATTCTCTTGAGGCTCTTACAATTCCTATATGTGAAGGTTGGATGGGGGCCAACTATCTTGGTGATATCTCTATCAGTTGTAAGGATATTCCAGTTCTTAGAAATGATCCCTATTATGTTTTTAATATCACTAGTGAAATTCAGGATAACATTAACCCTGTGTGTATTATACATATAAGGGGCAGATCCAAAAGGCCTCATAGACTTTCCTTTTTCTATATTAAGATCATCCCTACATACAAACGCTTTCTTAATCTTGTATATCATCTCAGGATCATATCCTCTATCAAGGAACAACTGTTCCAACTTCTGATATTCTAGCAATAACATCTCTGAATTATCACATAACCTGTTGATCCTAGTGAACTGACTCTTGACAATATTCCTAAATGTGAATCTGGGATGCATGCTATCAAACCTGAGGATATTATTCTTCCAACATGGTTTTCTGTATAGAGTAGTAGATAGTCCCCCATCCATGTTTTTACTGATGGTAACATCTAGAAAATGTACATGAGTAACTGAAAAGTCTATAGTGAACCTTAAGAAATCTGTCGTCATTTCAAGCTCTTCAATAAAGGCATGGAGATCTGAGACCGTCCCCTCCCACAAGAGGAGAATATCATCCACAAACCTTCTGTAAAGAAGTACTTTGGAGAAGCTAGAGTGTTGGAATAAACATGAGGACTCCCAGAAATGTACAACCAGGTTGGCATAGGTGTTAGCGCAAGGAGTCCCCATGGCTACACCCCATTGCTGTAGGAAATGCTGTTCCCTATACATAAGTACATTGTTATTTAGGACTAAATCCAAAAGGGTGTTCAATAACACTTGTTCATTCCTACTAATACTGCTGATATGATTCAATATATACCTAATGGCTTTCTGTCCATAGTCATTAGGAATGGAAGTGAACAGGCTCTTAACATCCAATGTAACCAATAAACTTGAGTCAAGATCCAGCCCATTCACCTCCTTCAAGTCGCCTAACAGTTGACATGTGTCTCTAAGTATAGTGGGTATGTCTGACACCACAGGCCTCAACTTTTTCTCTATGTAGCGAGAGATATTTTCTGTAACCCAACCATTCCCTACTACAATAGGGCATAAAGGAGGGGGAAAAATCCCTTTGTGAATCTTGGGAAGTCCTTTAATGTAGGGTGTCTTAGGATGTTCTACAAAAAGGAAGGAATATAACTCTTGGTCTATCTGTCTGCCCATCATTAAGTCATATAATTCTTGGTGGACATTATAAATGTGTCGCTGTACAGCTTCCTTATTAATACTCTTGTAAGTCTCAGCATCTTCTAATAGCTCATTCATACTCATAACATAGTCACTCGTATTCAACAAGACAATACCCCCCAACATAGTCACTCGTATTCAACAAGACAATACTCCCCCCTTTGTCAGCCGGTTTGACAATGACTTCTTTGTTATGAACCAAAGAATTCACAGATTCCCATTCATCTTGATTCATGTTAAAAAATAAAGCACTTCTCCTATCTTTAGAATAATAGTACAGGTATAAATCCTGTTCACAGGCTTTGACAAAACAATCCAACATGGGGTGTAGTGTTGGAGTGAAAGTGCTCTTCTTCTTAAACATATTAGGGACCATAGCAGGTGTGTCTAATTGTGAAGACATACTTTTACTATAAAACAACTTCAAAGACACAGCTCTTACAAATTTTCTAAGATCAATAAACGTTTCATTAAGCTTACTGACCTGTGCAGGAATATAGGACAGTCCTCTATTTAAAACTGTAAAATCCGTTACTGACAATTCTAAACTGGAAAAGTTAAACACCAAAGAGTTTATTCCCTCAATCGTCCTCTCCTCATCTGCGGCTCTCCCGACAGCTTCCTCTTTGTTCTTCCTCTGCTTCGCGATCTGTCCCCTGCCGTTCTGTTTAATTGAACAGGTAGGGGCAAAAAACGCTCTATACTATCTTGAATCTTCGGTTTAGCTCCCATAAGATGATGCGAATATAGCGCCAATTGATTGGGAGGTGGAGTACCTGTTGCATCTGAGTGAATAGTTCCGACGCTTTCAGAGCGTGACGTACAGGAATTGTCTCCTTCCAAAGAGTGCATTAAAGGGGCAATGTGTACTGGTTCCGATGAAGGATTCAGATAATTCTCGCCAGTGGATGGCTCATTGTTATACCTCTCTTGATTTTGTGATGCTCTGGGCCAAACAAAAACTTGTCCGTTAGAGAAGTCCCGATAATCTCTGAGGAGTTTACGCATCTTGACCTGTTGCAACCTGTCACTATACGAGCTGATTTGTCCATAGAGGTTATCTAACCTCTTAAGGAAAATCTCCCCTTTAAATTTAGACACAATGTCACTGTTAAGTTGATCCGCTTTGACTGCTAGCTCTTTCTCTATAGGTGAAAAATATTCAAGTAACAACTCAATATATTTATGACTGAGTTCCAAGTTAAGCCTCTGCCAACTTTTAAGTAGTTCGGGATACTGGTTGCCGTATGAGGACATGCATAGCACCCTCATACCCCGAGGAACCACTTTAAAATGTTGGCATGCCTCCAAATGTCTACGTTGCCAAATGAGGCGATGAAGCTTATATATATATAAGTTTTTAAGTGGTTTTAAGTAGTTTTTAAGTGGGTTTGGTACTAAAAATATGTATATATACTACTTTTTTAACATTGGATGAATACTATAGATGCAGTTGCATTCATTGAAAGGAGTGAACTGATTGATTAATTGTTTAATTGTTTAATTGACCAATTGATTTTTTGGTAGGAGTAGCTACTTTAGCTAGGTATATAAATGAAGCTTGCTCCTTTGTGTATTAGATCTGAAGAAGCATGCAGTAGTGCATGCAAAAGCGCTCATCTTTTATGTTATTTTCTCTCTAATAAACAGTGAATCCTTTGTGGTGGTCTCTTTTCATTTTTATGCTATCTCAGAACCGGGGTCACACCCCGGCCTGCTCCCAGGGACACAGCCTCAAGTAAAACCGGGGCAGGAGTCACCCCCGGAGCCGATGAAACAACCGGAACCGCTCCCGGAGCCGAGGGATCCACCCCCCCCCAAGCATAAGATTAAGGAAGGGATGGTTCTGAAGGAACCGAAACCCAAAGGGTCCTCGAAGCCTCAGAGAAGGTCACTGTTGGTGCCAAGGAGAGGATTCCTCCCACAGACATCGGAGATATGGACCTCGGAACCAAAGGGTCCAAGGGAGGAGAATAAGTGGAAGTCACAGAGGCAATGGACCCAAAGCCCAGAGTGGGGTGGGTTCGAGGAAAATTTGTAATCCCTCTGGCTGTCAGCAGCTGATCAAACAGGTGCACCACATCTGATTCAGACAGGCTCCTGGTGGACCTTACCAACAATCCTGAGGGGGAGTCAGGTCGGTCCAAAAAGGGGCTAAAGGCATGTCCAGCAAAAGGATCCAAGGACGGGGAGTACCTGGTCCGAGGTGTAGTAAAAGTCGGCACCGAGGATTCCAGTTTCGAGATAGGCAAAAGGGGAACTATTGGTGCCAAAAAAGGGCTCGGAGCCGAAATGATAGCTGGGGTGGAGGTACCGATCTCGGAAAGTACAGCTGTGTACACTTACCATAAATGTAGATGTTCGAGTGTATTCACTGTTGCAGTCATTACATTTGGGTAATCTGCTGACAGGTTGCCCTCAGTCGGCCTGAATAATAAAGTCTTGGGTCATGTGTCGGTTGCTGTCTCTTCTTCCATGACATCAGGTCGTAAGGGGTAAAAAACATGCAACCGACACCATTTTAATCAGTTTTTCTTGCCCCAGATGTCAGGTGCCCCCCAAATGGGGAGCAAAAAAAAAATATATATATATATATATATATATATATATATATATATATATATATATAAAACTGTAAATATATAAATGCACTTTAGAAAACATAAAATTTACCTTCAACTAAAAGCAAATACACCACAAAGGCATTTGAGTATAGTGAAGGAAAGAAAAGGTACAGAAAGGGGGCTGGCTGGTGGGTAATCCGAACTTCAAACAGTGAATACACTCAAACATCTACATTTATGGTAAGTGTACACAACTGTACTATGTTCTTCTTGTTTCACTGTTGTAGTCATTACATTTGGGTAGAATCCCAAAGCTATGGATGGGAGGATGGAACTAAACAGCATTACAAGCAGCTATAAGGCCCTGCAGGACTGCAGTGGCAAAGCCTGCCCTGAATTTAGAAAAGAGAGGTAAATGAAAATGCTTTGTGAACGTATGAACTGAGCTCCAAGTAGCAGCTTCTAGAATGTCTCTGGTAGGCACCCCTCTGAGAAAAACTGCTGAAGTAGAGGAAGCCCTGGTGGAATGGGATCAGATTCCCTTGGGCACAGGTTTACCATGGTGCAAGTAGCAGAAACGAATGCAATGGCTTATCCATTTAGAAATAGTCTGCTTTGATATCGCCTTCCCCTCCGATCCTGCAGCAAATACTACCAGTACTTGCTCAGAATTTCTTAGAGATTTTCTCCTGTTAAGTAGAATCTTAGTTGTCTGTGTACATCCAATGAATGCAGAATCCGCTCCCCCTTGTTCTGCAGATTTGGGAAAAAAGTTGGCAGGTGAATGGTCTGGTTAAGAGCCACACTGGATACCACCCTAGGCATAAAAGAAGGATTGGTCCTGAGGGCCACCCTGTCCGGGTAAAAAATAATGAAAGGTTCCACTGCCATGAGAGCCTGTAGTTCTGAAACCCTTCTAGCTGAAGTGATTGCCAAAAGAAAAGCGGTCTTCCAAGAAAGAAATTTTATATCAGCAGTAGCTGTTGGTTCAAAAGGAGGCAGGGTGAGTTTTTCCAGCACAAATTTGAGGTCCCATGCAGGAGTTGGCGCTCTCCTGGGAGGCCTTAAATTTTTGGCCCCTCTGAGATACTTTTTTAGTAGTGGATGACAAAAGAGAGGAGGCTCCGTGTTGTAATGAGCCGAGATGGCAGATGCATGGATTTTTATTGAAGAAAAAGATAGGCCCTTGTCAAGCATCTCAGTTAAGTATTGTAAAATCTGAGGAATATTGGGCTTTGTTGTGTCTATTCCTTGTGCTTGGTTCCAAGACAGAATCTCTTCCATTTTTCAGCATAAGATTTTCTAGTACTAGGCCTTCTGGCTTCCAAAATGACATCCATCACAGGTTTACTGAGAGGTGTGGTTTGAATAATTAGTTGATTAGCCATGCTGCAAGATTCAGAGTTTGGAGCAGAGTGTGCAGAATTTGATAATTCTGCTGAGACAATAGATGAGGTGTTTGAGGCAAGTACCACGGAGAAAGGTGTGACATATTCCTTAGAAGCGGGTACCAGTGTTGGCGAGATTAGTCCGGAGCAATTAGAATCATTTTTGGCTTCTCCTGTCTGACTTTTAGTAAGACCTTGGAGAGTAGAGGCAGAGGGGGAAAGGCATAGACTGATACATTTTTCCAACTGAAGGATAGAGCATCCACTTTCCATGCTTTTTTGTGATGAGTTCTTGTGCAGAATTTGTCCAACTGATAGTTTTGGGGAGAGGCAAACAGATCTATGTCTGGGCTTCCCCATTTCTGTGTTAACATGCTGAAGATTTGTAGATCAAGTTTCCATTCATGTGGGTCCATAAGATTTCTGCTTAGGTCGTCTGCCAGAGTATTTTGCTTTCCTGGCAGGAATTGAGCTTGAAGACGTATTTGGTAAGTCAAGACTGTGTTCCACAAGGCCATGGCTAGTCTGCAAAGGGGACATGAATGGGTGCCCCCCTGCTTGTTTATGTACCACATTACTGTGATGTTGTCCATCTTTATCAGTAGTTGTCCTGGATGAATTAAGTCCTTGAAGGCTGTCTGCATTTTGAACAGCTAGCATTTCTTTCTGGTTGATATGTAGATGCATTTGGTTTGGGCTCCATTTGCCCTGAATGCATCGCCCTGCCAGGTGGGCCCTCCAAGCATAGTCTGATGCGTCTGTAGTAAGGGTTTGGGTGGCAGGGGGTAGAGTGAATGACAGTCCCTTGTTTTGGTGACATGTCTCTGCTCACCAAAGAAACTCCTGTTGTAGGCAGGGAATGAGAGGAATCATTGTTTCCAGGCTGTGACAATGTTGACTCCATAAGCTTTTTATTACCATTGAAGTTTCCTCATATGCAGTCTCGCATATGGAATCAGTAGAATGCAAGATGCCATGAACCCCAAAGCCTGCAGAATTTGTCTTGCAGATAACTGCGTTTTTGTTGCCATTTGTTTGAAGTATATTGTCAATTGCACTTGTCTGTCTGGCGTGAGGTAAGCCATCTGGGCAGTTGTATTCAAGCTTGCACCTAGGAATGTAATTATTTGACAGGGTACCAGTTGAGATTTCTTTTCATTTATGGTGTACCCTAGGCATGCTAGAAGCCTTTTTACAATCGCCAGATGTTGAAGAAGAGTGTCCTTGTCCTCTGCCTGAATGAGACAATCGTCCAGATAAGGATAAATTTGAATGTTTCTTTGTCTGCAGAATGCAATTACTGGTGCCAGGCACTTTGTAAAGACCCTGGGCGCAGTAGATAAGCCAAAGGGCAGTGCAGAGAAAGTACAGTTGTGTACCTACCATAAATGTAGATGTTAGAGTGTATTCACTGTTGCAGTCATTACAATTGGGTTATCCTGCTGGCAGGCTACTCGCAGTCTGCCTGAGTTCCAAAGTCTAGGTCCGGCGTCGGTTGCTGTCGCCTCCTCCCTGACGTCAGTGTGCCAGGGGTATAAAAGATGCAGCAGACGCCATTTTCTTCAGTTTTTCTTGCCCCAGATGTAAGGTGCCCCTAAAATGGTAGGCTCACTAATGCCAAAAAGCATGCATAACCAAAAAACAACTTTCCTTCATCTACAAGCAAATACACCACATAGGTTGTATAGAATAGAGAAGTACAGATAGGTCCCAGCAAGGAAAAGGGAGATGGAGGGAGAGTAACCTGGACTGCAACAGTGAATACACTAACATCTACATTTATGGTAGGTACACAACTGTACTATGTTCATCGTGTTTCACTGTTGCAGTCATTACAATTGGGTTGAATCCCAAAGTTATGGTTGGGAGGCTGGTGCTAAATAGGATTAGGAGAGGCTATCATGCCCTGCAGAACTGCAGTGGCAAAGCCTGCCCTGGATTTAGAATAGAGAGGTAAGTGATACTGCTTTGTAAAAGTATGCACTGAACTCCAAGTTGTAGCCTCTAAGATGTCTTTGGTTGGTACTCCTCTGAGGAAGGCTGCTGAAGTGGCTGCTGCTTTGGTGGAATGTGACCTAATGCCCTTAGGCACTGATTTGCCATGTTGTGAATAGCAGAAACGAATGCAGTGGCCTATCCACTTTGAAATAGTCTGCTTTGAGATAGGCTTTCCTTGTGATCCTGCAGCATATGCTACTAGAAGTTGTTCAGTCTTTCTGAAAGCTTTGGTTCTGTCCAAGTAGAAGCATAGCTGTCTGCGAATGTCCAAAGAATGCAGAAGTCTCTCACCCTTATTCTGTGGGTTTGGGTAAAAGGTAGGCAAGTGAATTGTTTGGTTAAGGGCCACACTGGTCACTACCGTAGGCATAAATGTAGGGTTTGTCCTCAGAGAAACCGTCAGGATGGAAAATGATAAAAGGTTCCACAGCCATGAGTGCCTGTAACTCTGAGACTCGTCTAGCAAAGGTTACTGCTAGGAGCAGAGCTGTTTTCCAGGATAAGAATTTTATATCAGCTGCAGAGGCTGGCTCAAAGGGAGGCAGTGTAAGTTTTTCCAAGACATAGTTGAGGTCCCATGCAGGTACTGGTGCTCTCCTTGGGGGTCTTATGTTTTTGGCCCTCTGAGGTACTGCCTTAGTAATGGATGAGCTGAAACGGCAGAGGCATGAATTTTAATTGATGAAAAGGAAAGGCCTTTATCCAGCATCTCAGTTAAGTATTGCAAAATCTGAGGAATATTTGGAACAATCGTGTCAATACCTTGTGCCTGGTTCCAAGCACAGAATCTCTTCCATTTTTCTGCATAAGATTTTCTGGTGCTAGGTCTCCTGGCCTCCAAAATAATATCCATAACTGCTTTAGAAAGAGGTGCATCTTGAATGGCTACACTATCTGCCGTGCTGCCAGGTTTAGGGTTCTGAGTTGGCTGTGCAGTACCGGACTGTCTTGTGTCAATAAGTGAGGAATTTGTGGTAGTGTCCCAGCTGGGCATTGAAACAAGCTCTTTAGGATTGGGTACCAGTGCTGGCGGGGCCAGTCTGGGGCAATCAGTATCATTTTTGGCTTCTCTTGTCTGACCTTGAGGAGTACCTTGGGGAGGAGAGGCAGAGGAGGAAAGGCATATACTGTTAGGTTTTTCCAGCTGAAAGATAGAGCATCAATTTTCCATGCTTGCTTATGATAAATCCTTGTGCAGAATCTTTGTAGTTGGCAATTGTGAGGAGAAGCAAATAGGTCTATGTCCGGGCATCCCCAGTTCCTTGTTATCATGCTGAAGACTTGTGGATCCAATTTCCACTCGTGGGGATCCATTAGGTTTCTGCTTAGTTTGTCTGCCAGAGTATTTATCCTTCCTGGCAGGAATTGTGCTTGCAGATGTACATGGTAAGTCAATGCTGTGTTCCACATGTTCATGGCTAGTCTGCAGAGGGGGAAGGAATGTGTGCCCCCTTGCTTGTTTATGTACCACATGACTGTGGTATTGTCCGTATTTATCAGTAGTTGTCCTGGATGAAGTAGATCCTTGAAGGCGGTCAGGGCATTTTGAACTGCTAGCATCTCTTTTTGATTGATATGTAGATGCATTTGACTTGCGGACCATGTGCCCTGACTACATCTTCCTGCCATATGGGCCCCCCAGGCATAATCTGATATATCTGTTGTCAAGGTGAATGGCTGTCCCGTGTTATGGTGACAGGCTTTTGCCCACCAACGAAACTCCTCTTGCAGGCAGGGAATGAGGGTAATTATTGTTTCCAGACTGTGGCAATGTTGACTCCAAACACTTTTTAGATACCACTGAAGTTTCCTCATATGCAGTCTTGCATATGGAATTAGCAGAATGCAGGATGCCATGAAGCCCAAAGCCTGCAGAATTTTTGCAGATAACTGGGTCTTTGTTGTCAACATTTTGAAATAAGTAGTCAGTTGTCTGTGTTTGTCTGGCGTGAGATAAGCCATCTGGGCAGTTGTATTTAAGCTTGCACCCAGGAATATTATCTCTTGAGCAGGTATGAGTTTTAATTTCTTTTCGTTTACTGTGTACCCTAGGCCTGTTGGTAATGTTTTTACAAATGCCAGATGCTGTAGTACAGTGTCCTTGCTTTCTGCTTGAATAAGGCAGTCATCCAAGTAAATATATATTTGAATTCCTCTTTGTCTGCAAAAAGCAATTACTGGTGCCAGGCATTTTGTGAAGACCCTGGGCTCAGTAGATAAGCCAAAGGGCAGTGCAGAGAATTGGTAATGCATTGAGCCAGCTATAAATCTGAGGTATCTTCTGCATGATTGTCTGATTGGGACATGCAGGTATGCCTCTTTTAGGTCTAAAGTCACAAGCCAAGCCTTCTTGCCCAGCATGGGCAGAAGCTGCTGTAGAGTTAACATTTTGAATTTTGGAATGTCCAGGAATGTCAGGATAGACAGGTCCAGTATTGGTCTCCGGGTTTTGTCCTTTCTGGGCACCAAGAATAGCCTTGAGTAAAATCCTTGTCCCTGCCCTTGCTGTGGTACTTGCTGAATGGCCCTCATGTCCATGAGGGATGAAACTTGTTTTTGTGCCTCTGCCCATTGATTGCGTGGCAGGTCTGGCATACCGTTTGGCCTTGGCAGGATGTGAAAATGGAACCTGTAAACCCTGGGATACGATATTTAAGACCCATTTGTCCTGATTGATCATGTGCCAATTTTGTGCAAAAGTGCTAGTTTTCCCCCCAAAGGAGCTGCCAGAAGATAAGTGCTTGATGCTGGCAGGGGAAGGTCATTGAGACTGTTTCCTGTATGGCTGTGATTTTTCTTCTCCACTTATGAAGGCTGAAGCACCCCATTGTTTAGGCCTGTATGAGCCTTGGGGCTGTGATCTGCCTCTGGGGCGTTTGTATCTGCCTCTTTGTGGCCTGTCTGACACTGGAAAGGACCAATTCTTTGCAGGCCAGTTCCAGCTAAATCTGGGAGGCTGTACCTGTAAGAAATCCTTGACTGTTTGCATAGATTTAGCTTTGTCCTCCATTTTCTTCAGTACCTCTTCTGCTTTAACACCAAACAAGATATCATGTTGTAATGGAGCATCTAATAATTTTGCTTTAACATGATCGGGCAGATTCTGTTCTTTTAACCAAGTATGTCTCCTAATGACAGAACCTGTAGCAGCAGCCATGCAAGAGGCCTCTAGAGAATCAAAACCACATTGCAAAGTATGCTTTCCTACTTGCTCAGCTGCATGCAATAAATCCTGCATGTCTTTGTTTTCTGCACATTCTGAATTTGTCAACATTTTTTGTTTAAGCAGTGACATTAGATATTGCTGATATTTAAGCATATGAAATTGACAATTTAAAGCTCTTACAGCCAAGGTAGTAGAAGTATAAATCTTTTTCCCCCAACTGTCCAGGGCCCTTGAATCCCTATCAGAGGGTATAGGTTTTTTTGCAGTGGACACCTTGACCCCTTCTTTGGGACCCTGAGAGATGGTTTCTGGGTCTGCAGCAGGGTTTATATAAAGAAATTTATGTTCATAGGTTCATAGGTTCATACTAGGCTATCTGCCCAAGGGCATTTATAAGCCTAGCCAGAGATTTGTGGCTTTCGCCACCCCTTTAGTTTGGAGAATACTATGCCCATTATTTTGCTGTGCCTCTGTCAAGCAGTGACACTGAGATAATCCCTGGGGTATATCTGCGATCTCCCATCCATTGGTCAAGATTTCTCTTGAACAAAGCCAGCGAAGTGCTCTGCCTCACATGTACCGGGATTTTGTTCCACAGCATAGGGAGTCTCTGGGTGATGAATCTGTCCCTCCAGCACGTCCTATTAATAACCGTGTCAAGGTTTAAGTCTCCCGCCCTTGTAGTTCTGAGGGATCTAGATTTTTTGAGGTGAAGCATGTTCATCAATTCTGGGTTGGACATGGCCTTGTATGTCAGGCACAGGCCACCTCTGAGCAGACGGTAAGCGACTGAGTAGAGCTGAAGTTCCTTCAGTCGGTCAGCATAGGGCATATTTTTGAGACCCTTTATCCTTTTGGTGAGGAACTTTTGGGGCCTTTCCAGTTGCTGCAGGTGTCGTGTCAGATACATTCCGAATGGGGCATTGTACTCAATCATTGGCCTGATGAGTGATGAGTACAGGGGGATGATGACTTCCCTTGATCTAGATGTGAATCCCTTCATGATCAGGTGGGCAATGTAGAAGGTCTTCCTAACTACTTTGGCAACGTGGTTATCAAATGAAAGGTTACTGTCAACCTGGGTACCCAGATCCCTGATAACCTCTTCTGTGCTTAGTGGGTTTCCGCCTATATGGTAGCTAGAGGTAACCTTGTTTTTCCCTAAGGGTATGACTATGCATTTTTTGGCGTTTAACTTTAGGCCATGGTTCTGGCACCAGTTTTCCATTTCTATAAGACCCTTTTGAAGGATATCTGTGTCAGATGTGTTCTCAACTATGGCGCCCAGTTTGCAGTCATCTGCAAATTTTGTCAGCCATAATCCTCCTGTGTTTGCTTGTACTTCTGAAAAGTAGATGCCGAACAGGAGAGGGCCCAGGACTGAGCCCTGTGGGACACCACTTGTGACAGGCTTTGAGTCTGACATGGCGCCAGCAACTCTGACCCTGTGAGTTCTGTCACTTAGCCAATTTGCAACCCATCTTGTGACGTATGGGTTTACATTTAAGCTAATGAGTTTTTCAATGATACCTGAGTGGGGTATTGTGTCGAAAGCCTTTGCCAGGTCGAGGTAGGCTGTGTGGACTGCCTTTCCCTCATCAATGGCCTTGGTGACTGTTTCGAAAAAGTCCACCAGGTTTAAAAGGCATGATCTGCCCTTGACAAAGCCAAACTGGGTCGGATCCAAAGTCTGCAAGTCTCCTATGTCTTTATTTATGAGTTCCATTATGATCCTCTCCATAGCTTTGCAGATCAAGCTTGTCAAGCTGATGGGACGGTAATTTCCCGGGTCGGTGGAGGCACCTCCTTTGTGAAGTGGGACCACAGTTGCCGTACGCCACTCCTTAGGCAAGTATCCTGAGGTGAGGCTAAGATTAAACAGCTGCCCTAACTGCGGGTTTAATTCCTCATTGAGTTCGTGGAGCACACATCCGGGGACACCATCTGGTCCCATGGATGCTGTGTTTTTTGCCTTCGAGAGAGCAGTTCTCACCTGAGCGTTAGGGATGTTTGGGGGGGCTATAATTCTCTGGTATAGATATCTCACCTTTTGGGGAGGGTTTGCACTGAACCTGTCAGCCAGTATGTTGGCAATGTCTGTAGGTTCAGTAATTTTTACATCATTTTGAACTAATTCTGAGCATATCTGGGAGTTTCCTCCCAGGTTTCTAACATAGCTAAAGAAGGCCTTATGATTGTCCTTTGAGTCCTTAGCGACTTTTCTCTCAAAATTTGCCTTGGATGATTTTATGAGAGTTCTTAATTTTTTACTTATAATGATCAAGGGTGTTTTCCCTTTTAAGGATTTTGCTCTACCTTGTAGTAGCTTCCTCCTTTTGTTGTAGAGCTTGTTTATGGCTGGGGTCCACCAAACTGGACGCTTGCCTTTGGTACAAAGGGTCTTTGTTTTGTTTGGGATTGCCTGATCCATGCAGTCCTGTAGGTGCTGGTAGAAGGCATTTGTAAGTGATTCAGCGGCTTGAGTAATGGTTTCCGCAGTCTCGGGGACCTTAAGAGAGACCACACTAGCTTTTAGAATTGTGAAGTCGGCTTTTGAGAAGTTCTTCACTGTGGTCTTTTTTATCTCAGGTGGGGGCGGGATGTGGACTTCCAGTGAGATTAGTTTATGGTCCGATCTCACCAGTGAAGGGTATACTTCCAGTGTTGAACATTGTGACCCCATGTTCGTGATGATGAGATCTAGTGGATCTGACCGACCGGCACTTGCGAACAGCTTCTGCTTCGGGCACCGCACGGCAAGAAAGACGGGGGGGAAATGGCGTCGGCTGATGCTTTTATACCCCAGATGCTCTGACGTTGGGGAAAATGCGACATCAGCCGAGGCCAGACCCAGACTTTGGAATCCGGCCGACCGAAGGGCTGCCTGAGGCAGGACAACCCATATGTTATGACTGCAGATGCATCCTTGAAGGACATGTAGTATGTTATCTCCTCTTGTGGGAATGGTGACTAGCTGTTCCATGGCATTTGAGTTTATGAACTCTAGGAACCTTTGGGCTAGAGTGTTGGGGCTTGAGTAGTGATCCCAGTCTATATTCGGGTAGTTGAAATCACCTAGTATGATGGTGTTTGGAGATACATTTATCCCCTCCAGTGTTTTCAGGAAAGCCATGTGAGGTTCCTGAGATTGAGAGGGTGGCCTGTAACATGCTACAAATTGCAGAGCAGTCTTGCCTATGGTTAATTGCACCTGGATGGTCTCCGATGCATCGTTGCCACCAACCTTGAGGTGTGGGTGTTCTTGATGAATACAGACACCCCCCCCTCCTTTCTTGGTGTTGTCCGGATTTTGGGGCCGGAACGCATGATATGAGGTAAAGCCTGATAGTGCCGGGGTGCTCTCAGGAGCCTTGAACCAGGTTTCAGTCACAGCACAGACATCGATGTTCTCCATACTGAGAAGGGCCTCGAGTGCATGCATCTTGAGGTTGAGACTTCTGGCATTGAGCAGCATTACCCTTAGTTTTTTTCCTTTTTTGTGTTCTAGGGTGGTAGGTTTAGAATTTGAGCCTTGCCTAAAAAAGGCACTATGGGGGTGGCAAGTGCCTTTGCCAATATCCTGAAGCCCAGGGGTGACAGGTGCAAGCCGTCCCTTGCGAAGCAGCGTGGCTTGTCCAGCATGTCATCCCAGGCAGACAGACATTGGATCCCCTTTGAATGACACCAGAGTTTAAGCCAATTATTAAAATTGATCATCTTGTCTCTGTATTGTGGCATCATTCTTGGTGAAGGTAGGATACTGCTCAAGGTCAAGGTCATACCTGCCTGGGCTACATAATCAGAGAGCTCCTCTATGTCTCTTTTCATGTAGTCCAAGGAGGTACGTCTCAGGTCGTTCACACCAGCGTGGAGAATGACAGAGTCGTACTTGTACCTGCTGTTGAGAGACCTGAGTGCTTGCATTATGTGGCGGATTCTAGTGCCCGACAGGCAGCTTACTGTGACCTTTTCCTTGTTCAATCTGGTGAGCGGGACGTCAGTGTGTCTGACTATGGAGTCACCAATGACGAGTGTGTCTGGCATTGTGTTTGGTCTTAAGGGCTGTGACTGTTTGGCACACTGACTATATGGTCTATGTGTTGCATGTGTAGTGTCCTGAGGTGGCAGTTGTTTGGGTGTCTGCTTTGGTGGCCTCTGCTATTTTGGTAGATTTTTGATCAGAGCCTCCGAATATGTCTTTGTGTATTTATGTGTATGATTTGAAGTTGTGATAGTACTATGTGAGACTGGGTTTGTGGTGTGTGTGGTTACCTTCTCCTCCTGTCTGGTCTTACCAGTCCTATGTTGAGAGAGCTCAGCCTCCAGTTTGGCTATATAGTTGCATCTCTCGCATGTATTTGTCTTTTGTGGGAGAAGGAGAGGGTTGTCCGTGTACATGAGACAATTGTAATATTGCCAAAATATTCCCAGATTCACCAGCTGAGCAGGAGAGGACACTAGCAACTGATCCCTCGACATGCTAGAAGGAATAGACAAGGACTTTAAAAGACTCCGGGGGATGTGGGTGATCGAATGGGGTTTTTGGCTGGTGGGGTACTATGTAAAATAAAAGTGCTATATCAAGTAAAAAAGTACTTTAGGAGCAAGTGCTAGGCTTTACAGATAGAGAATATTCTACTTAGGAATCAAGTAGAGCTGAGCTTTTTAGATATAGAATACGCTGGTCAGATCAGCAGTACAGTTCAGGGAAGGCTGTTTTAAGGGAAAATTTGAAGAGTGGACTTTAGGTAGCCCGAATAGTTTAACCTTGATTAACTGCCGCTGCTCTTGTGTGCTCCTGTGGCAACTCCGCGCTAAAGCGTGCTTTATAGCAGGGGGCTGGAAAAAACAGGAAATGACCCAAAATGGCCAATGAATTACCAGTTGCTGTCTCTAACCACTCCTCTGAGGAAAAACAGGCAGCTCAGTACTCCCCACTCTCACTGGTGAGTAAAGAAACTTCCCTCTGGCCACACAAGAAAATGGAGGAACACAGGAACCAAATACAAAGCCCAGGGATCAGCAAATCTGATCACTGGAACAACTAGCTAGGAAAGTTAGGAATCAGGAACCTTGTAGTATCTGTCTGGTTTAACAGGAGCTGGAGGTAAACAGTCAGGAGACACTACGGACTCTGAAAATACATCATCTACAATGTCTAAAACAGGAGGAATAGCAAGGGGCCTGTGCTGAGGTAATAAAAGGAAGTCTCTGAGCCTTTTCTTGGATTCTGGATAATCTTGGCTCTCCCAGTAGAATGCTCCCTTATAGTATGCAGGGTTTCCCCAAAAGTAATCCTCAGGAGGAGAGGCTGAAGGAATAGATTCTTCAGCATCAGAATCCTCATAGGGAGGAAGAGAATATTCCTGTTCAGAAGAGGAATCAGAGGAAATGGAAACCTGATCTGAAGATGCATATTCTATCTCTTGCCTAGGCCTCTTATTAGGAGGGGGATGGGAAACACTGATCAAAGTAATTAGGTCTTCGGCCATTTTAAGCATCTGTTTTTTAGGCATGGAGGCCTGTCCAGGAGAATGCTGTACTTGTTTCTTTTAGAGCTGCTTTAGTCTTTGCCTTAGAAGCTGAAGTTGGTTTTACATATAACTGTGTAGGCCTGAAAACACCCTCAGAAGCAGATGCCTGCTCAGCGGCTCCGGACCCATCTGAGGGAATAGTTTCCGAGTGTCCAATACCTTGAGTTTCCAGCGGCCTAGTCAGCTCCACATGGGAGTCGGAAGCGGCCTGTGGCTCTGAGGGAGCGGGCATCAGGGGCTGTGAAAGCGCCTCACTGAGAATCGATGAAAGGCCTAGCGGAAGCCTCGTCGTCGGTTTTGAACCTCGGGTGCCTGTCCTTTTCTTTGCGCTTTTTATAAACTCCGGTAGTCGGTTGCTCCGACGGCATTATATAGTTAAATCTTCTGCCAAAATAATAAAATGCAAAATCGTACCGACACTTAATAGTGCGTTGGTTAAATCTAGCACAAAACCGACAACTAGCAACGTCGTGGTCAGGGCCTAAGCAAGGAATACAGTATGAATGAAAATCCTTATGAGGTATTTGCTTCCCACAAGAAATACAATTAAACTTTTTTGACATCGGTCTGGAGCAAGTTTAGCTTTAAAGAAGACTTCAGATCTGAAATTCTAATTTGAAAATCTCAGGAGTCGGCCGACCGGCACTTGCAAACTGCTTTTGCTTCGGGCACTGCGCGGCAAGAAAGACTGAAGAAAATGTCGCTGGCTGCATCTTTTATACCCCTGGCGCACTGACATCAGGGTGGAGGCGACAGCAACCGACGCCGGACCTAGACTTTGGAACTCAGGCCGACTGCGGGTAGCCTGCCAGCAGGATAACCCAATTGTAATGACTGCAACAGTGAAACACGATGAACGTTTGGTAATGCAAAAAACCTGCTTTGAAGTGGCGATATCTTCTGCAAGATTCCCTTATTGGGATATGCAGGTATGCCTCTTAAGTCTAGAGTTACCAATCAGGCATTCTTGCCTAGCATAGGCAGGAGCTGTTGTAACGTCAGCATTTTGAATTTTGGAATGTCCAGGAACGTGTTCAGAGTTGATAAGTCCAGTATTGGACACCATGATTTGTCTTTTCTGGGTAGCAGGAAAAGTCTTGAATAAAATCCTTGTCCTTTTCCCTTTTCTGGTACCGGTTGAATAGCCTCCATATCCATGAGGGACTTGACTTGTTTCTGGGACTCTGCCCACTGGTTTTGTGGCAGATCTGACATCCGTTTGGAATTGGCAAAGTATGGAAATGAAATCTGTACCCCTGGGATACTATGTTTAATACCCACTTGTCCTGAGTAAACTGCCAATTTTGAGCATGAAGTGCTAGTTTGCCCCCCCAAGGGGGCTGACAAAAGATAAGTGCTTGGAGATGGTAGAGGAAAGTCATTGAGACTGCTTACTGTAGGGCTGTGCTTTGTTACCTCCAGATTTGGAGGTGGAGGCACCCCATTGCTTTGACCTGTAAATCCCTGTGATTGATATCTGGAGCCTTTTGAGTGCCTGGGTTTGCCCTGAGTGGCTCTGTTGGACACAGGAAAGGACCAATTTTTAGTCGGCCAGTGCCTACTGAACCTGGGTGGCTGCACTTGCAAGAAATCTTTTACAGTTTGCATAGATTTTGCTTTGTCTTCCATTTTCTTTAAAACCTCTTCTGCCTTATTACCAAATAGACTGTCATGCTGTAAAGGGGCATCCAACAATTTAGCTTTAACATGATCAGGCAGATTTTGCTCCTTGAGCCAGGCATGCCTTCTTATCACAGATCCAGTTACGGTGGCCCTACAAGAGGCCTCCAAGGAATCAAAACCACATTACAAAGTATGATTTCCAACCTGTTCTGCTGAATGCAATAAATCCTGTAACTCTATTTTCCACACAATCAGAAATCAACATCATTTTCTGTTTCAGTAAGCCCATAACATGCTGTTGATATTTAAGCATATGAAACTGGCAGTTTAAAGCCTTGATTGCTAAGGTTGCAGATGTATAAACCTTCTTACCCCATCTATCCGGCGCCCTGGAATCTCTATCCGAAGGGGTAGGATTTTTGGCTGTAGAAGCGTTAACACCCTTGGGACCCTGAGAAATAGTCTCAGGATCAGCAGCAGGATTTTTGAAAAGAAATTTGTGAGAGTCAGGAACCCTGTAATATCTGTCTGGCTTACTAGGAGCCGGAGGCAGGGAATCAGGAGCCAAGCTTGATTCCGAGAACACATCATCAACAACGTCTAATACAGGAGGTATTGCCAAAGGCCTATGCTGAGGAAGAAGGAAATCCCTAAGCCTCTTTATTGATTCAGAGAAGTCCTGACTCTCCCAGTGAAAATGTTCCCTTAAAGTATGCAAATTCTCTCCAAAAGAGTAATCCTCAGGAGGAGATGCTGACAGGATGGATTCCTCTGCATCAGAATCCTCATAAGGTGGAAAAGAAAATTCCTGATCAGAAGAGGAATCAGAAGAAATGGAAACCTGATCTGAAGATTCATAATCAGTGCCTTGCCTAGGCCTCAGGGGGAGGTTGGAAACCCCTGATCAAGGTAATTAAATCCTCAGCCATTTTGATCATTTGTTTTTTAGGCATAGGGGCCTGAGCACGTGGCTCATGCGTCGGTTTTTTAGACATAGAAGTCGTTTTTGTCCTTGTTTTTGTGGATGGTGTCTGTTTAAAATAAAAAATGTTGAGGCCTGAAAACACCCTCAGAAGCTGGTGCCTGCTCAGTGGCTCCAGACCCATCCAAGGGAGAGACATCCGCGGGTTCAATACTTTGCGAATCTCACGGCATACCGGACTCCGAATGGGTCTTGGTAGAGGCCTGCGACTCAAAAGTAGCGGGTATCAGGGGCTGCGAAAGCACCTCACTGAGTACCGGTGAACCGGTGACTGGCTTAGAAGCTTCGTTGTTGGTTTTGGACCTCGACGGTCTGTCTCTGTCCTTTTCCTTGCATTTTTTGTGAACTCCGGTAGTCGGATTGCTAACAGAAGACATTTCAGGGTAGTTAAATCTTGAACCAAAATATTTAGAAGCAAAAATATACAGACGCTTAATAGTGTGTTGGTTAAATTTAGCACAAAACCAACAGCAAGGCACATTATGATCAGGGCCTAGGCAAGGAATTCAGCAAAAATGAAAATCCTTATGAGGTATTTGCTTCCCACAAGTAATACAATTTCTAGGAAAAAACGAAGAAATGGATAATACTGCCCAAAAGCCACTTAGAACAATAAAACAAGCAGTATTCACGAAGAATGAATCCAATCCACCAATTTGAACAGTTTTATTGCATAAAAAACGGATAGAGGAGTTATACGTGGTTCCGTTTTTTATGCAATAAAACTGTTCAAATTGGTGGATTGGATTCGTTCTTCCTGAATACTGCTTGTTTTATTGTTCTAATACAATTACTAACTTTTACTGACATCGGTAAGGAGCAAGAAAACGTTTCCCCAATGGGGTACTTGTTTTAATTTGAAGACTTCGGTTCTGAAATTCGAAAACGAAAATTTCAGGTGTCGGCTAACCGGCACTTGCAAACTGCTTCTGCTTCGGGCACCGCACGGCAAGAAAGACTGATTAAAATGGTGTCAGCTGCATGTTTTATACCCCTGACGACCTGAAGTCATGGAAGAAGAGACAGCAACCGACGCAGGACCCAAGACTTTGTTATTCAGGCCGACTGAGGGCAACCTGCCAGCAGATTACCCAAATGTAATGACTGCAACAGTGAAACATGAAGAACATCAGAGATACGGGACAACGGTGCCGAGCTAATGGCAGGCAATAAGGTAGGGTCCGAAACCACAGTCGGAACCGTAGCAGTAGTCGTTACAGAGGGCGGCGCCGATGTGGAAGTCATCACAATATCGGAAGAAACCAGTGGAGCAGAGCTCGGAGCCGAGGAGGCGATCTTGTGCCCCGTGGAACTTTTACGAGCCTTGTGCTTATGAGGGTTGCCCTTCTCACCGGCCAGTGAAGAAGGGTCCAAATGAGGAGGTTTTTTGTCCATAGATGGAGGGGTTGAGACCTCAGACACAGAAATAGCCTCAGAAAATGGAGAAGGAAGCAGGCCTTTCAGAATAAATTTATTCTTTCTTTCATTCAGCATCCGCTTGCTGAAACTAACACAAATCTGACAGGAAGGTTTCACAGATGTGTGGAACCCCCAGACAATAAACACATTCCTCATGTAGCTCGCTGTTGGGGAGTTTACCATTGCAGGAAGAGCAATGCTTCAACCCCGAAGTCCCTTTCTTTTCAGACATATGAAAAAAAGTGAATAACTAATCCAAAAAGAGGTATTGAGGAGGAAAGAAAAGAGAAAATACCAACAATGGTATTAAGAATACCACAAGGGTAAGGAAGGGGGTTTACCAACAATGGTAAGAAAGAGAATACCCGTGGGTAGAGCTAGTTAAGAAAACAAGAAATATAGGAGTTTTGAAAGAAAAACTTACAAAATACTGCAAAAATTGAAAAAATACAACACTTGGCTGGAGAGCTCGGTGAAATGCTGCTATATGGCTGTGTGGCAAATGAGATCTGAGGTAACTGGGAGAAGGGCATTGTGGGTAGCAGCTTAGCTTGAGAGTTTTTGGTGTATGTGAGCTTGATATTAGGCCGACTCGGTTCCAAGGGCTCGGAACCGAACCCATCAGTGATGAATAGGAAGAACAACTTCAGATGAATAGTTATGTAAAATCTTACCATAATCATAGATGTCCTTCTCTTCCATGTTACAGTATTCTAACGTGGGATCCTCCGCCTCAGGTGACCCGAACGTCTGGCTCATATATAAAAGCTTAGTTTGGCTGCTGTAAGGTGTGTTGGACGTCACATGAAAAGACCATAAACTGTGGGTCATAAATGTGACGTCTACACGCACAGACCTCAGAAATGAATGCCCCAGTCGGACAACAATCTAAGGTAAGCTGAAAGAATGCCATCCAGGAAAGGGAAAATGACTTAGAGGGGGGTACAGGCATACTGCAACATGGAAGAGAAGGACCTCTATGGTTACGGTAAGATTTTACACAACTATTTTATGTCCTCCTATTCTCATGTTGCAGTATTCTAACATGTGGGAGAGTAACCTGTGATATTGGAGGAGGAAGAGGATGCAGTCTCTAGGAATCCATGGAGGATGGCTTTAGCAAACCCTGCCCTAGAGATGCAGTCCAATTTATAATGTTTAGTGAAAGTGTGGCATGAAGACCATGTAGCTGCCTCTAAAATGGTGGCTGTATCTAGTCCTTTGAAGAATGACTCTGAAGATGCCACTGCTCTGAGTGGGCTCTCACAGTGTGGGGTAACGGTCTTTCATGGAAAGAGTAGCAGAAGGATATAGTTTTGGAAATCCATGCCAAAATAGTTTGCTTGGATATAGCTTTCCCCAGAGCCCTGGGGTGAAAGGATATCAACAGCTGGTTGGACATCCTGATGTCCTTAGTCTTATCCAGATAGAATCTAAATTTTCTGTGAACATCAAGGGAATGGAGCACTCTCTCACTGTCATTCTGTGGAGAAGGAAAGAAGGTGGGCTAATGAATAGACTGGTTCAAGAATAGATCATTCACCACTTTAGGCATGAAGGAGGGGTTTATACGCAGGGGGAAGACTACCCTTATGAAAGATGAGATAAGGTGAGGTAGCCACGAGTGCTTGTAACTCTGACACTCTTCTGGCCAAAGTTAGGGTTACAAGAAGCACAGTTTTCCAGGCACACATTTTTAAGGTAGCTGATGCTGCTGGTTCAAATGGAACATTGGTGAGTTTCTCCAGAAAAAAAATTCAAATCCCAAGGAGGGGGAATGGGTTTGCTCGGTGGTCTGATGTGAAGGTGGATTGAGAGGTAAGCAGGCTGAAACAGCTGACAAATGGACTTTCACTGAAGAGTATGAAAGTTCAGACTTTAGGAGCTCACACAAGACAAAACTATAGGTACAGCCACCTGAAAGGGGTCTAGTTGCCTGTGAAGACACCAAGTGGGAAACCTTTTCCATTTGGATAAATAGGATCTCCTGGTAGTGGGTTTCCTGGCCTCCTGCAGGACAGACAGCACGTCCTCTGAATAAAGATGTCTACAGGGGATCAAAATTTTATCACCACAGGGTAAGCCTGAGACTTTGTAGGTGTGGATGGATAAGAGATCCCTTCTGTTGTGTGATGAGATCCACCCTGTGACATAACTTTTGGTGATTGCCATTGGCTAGTGACAAAAGAAGGGGGGAACCAGTGCTGCTTTGGCCAATAGCGAGTCATCAGCAAAATTTTTCACTTGTCCTGCTGAATCTTCAGCAGGGCTTTCTGTACAAGGGGGAAGGGAGAAATGCATAAAGAAACATCCTCTTCCAGAGAATTGTGAAGGAGTCCAATCTCCAGGCTTGTGGAGCAAGGGACCTTGAGCAGAACAGCTGTAGTTGTCTGTTCTGAGGGGAGGCAAACAGATCTATCTGTGGTGTAGCCCACTGGTGGACTATGTCCAGGAAAACATCTCTGTGTAACAACCATTCATGAATTTAAGACCGTGATCTGCTGAGGGCATCCACCTGCTTGTTGTTCTGTGATGGGATGTAAACTGCCTGTAGTGTTACATTGGAATGAGTAGCCAACTCCCATGCTTGGATGGCCAGTCTGCAGAGTAAGATCTAGGCCCTCCTTGTTTGTTGATGTACCACAGTACAGTGGTGTTGTCTGTAAAGATTTTGAGGGGACCTGGATTTATGAAGGGAAGGAATGCCTTCAGAGATCAGAGAAGTGCAGTCATTTCCCCGATGTTGATGTGTTTTTTTCCGAACGTAGGGGTCCCATTGGTCCTGCAACTCGAGTCCATTCATAGTGGCCTTCCATCCCAGCTCTGATGCATCTGTGTACATCTGCTGAACTGCAGTAAGGGCCTGCAGCGGGAGTCCTGGATTCAGATGAACTTGACAAATCCACCACCTGATTTCTTTCTTTAGACAGGAAAGGAATGGCACCTGAAAGTCTAGTGGATAGGCGTGCTGTGACCCGACATTCTTCAAATACCACTGAAACATCCTCATGTGTAGCCTAGCAAGCAGCAACTTGGGGAGAGTGGCTGCCATGAGACCTAGGAGGTAAAGGAATCCCCTGGCTGACGAGCACCTCACTAGGAGTATATCCTGAAAGAGGTTGATCAGAGAAGTGACATTTTCTTGGGAAAGGAAGGTCTTCATCAAATCTGTCCTAATTCTGCAACCCCAGAAAATCTGGTCTTGGTTGGGAGTAAGTGAGGATTTGTGTAGGTTGATTGTGAAACCCAGGTTTCCTAGGAGGGAGATGGTGAATTGAAGGTGTTTTAGCAGGGTACTTAGTTCCTCTGCCTGTATAAGGAGGTCGTCCAATTATCTGAATGTCTTTTGTTCTGCAAAAAGCTACTACAGGGGTGAGACATTTTGTAAATACCCTTGGAGCTGCAGATAAACCAAAGGGCAAGGCAGTAAACTGACAGTGCGAAGATGGCACAGCAAAACACAGAATTCTGTGAAAGGCTGGGTGGATAGGGATGTGAAGGTATGCCGTGGCCATGAAGGAACAGGGTGTCAAGAGTAGAAGAAAGGTTTGAAGGGACAGCATGCGGAAGGTGGGTACATGCAGAAAAAGGGTTTAGAAGAGTTAGGTCCAGGATGGGTCTCCATGGGCCATCCTTTCTGGGGGGATCCTTTCTATTGTGCCCTGTAGGACCATCACTTGGGGGGGGGGTGAGGTGGATATGTTTTTTTTTGGCGGGAGGGAAATCACTTTTGGGACAGGTTTTTCCTTCCAAGTCATAAAATATCCTTTCCACAACTGACAGAACCCAGCTGTCTGAGGTGATTTGTTGCTACAAGGGAAGACAGTGAGAGAGGTGGGCAGAAAGGGGGAGTGTGAAAGGGGGTTAGACAGTCACACATTGTTAGGCCTGTCAGGAAAGGGCTGTCTTGGAACAGCTTGAGAAGAAGCAGGTCTGGAAGAAGAGGGTTTCCTGACACCCTTCCTGGACTTGTAAGTGGAAGGTGCAGAGGCCCTCCTGACAAAACTTGGCTTTGCAGGGTAGTTTCTACAAAATGTATGTACTGGTGAGACAAAAAGATGCTTGAAGTCCTGTGGCTCCTTGCATTTCTCCTGCAGACTTCACAACAATTCTATGAACTGGAACTCAGACCAAAACCTGTAGATGGAATGAAGGGGCGAACACAATTCTTTAGTACTTTTGTTCAAATTTGTTCATGAATAAATTTGAACGAAAGTACTAAAGAATTGTGTTCGCTCCTTCATTCCATCTACAGCTTTTGGTCTGAGTTCCACTTTCCAGTTTGTTGTGTGCTCACACATAAATCCTACAGATTGCTTTCAAAAAAGGAAGTTTGTCAAGAGGGGCATCCATAATTTTATTTCTGAAATCATCTGGCAGAGGCTGTAGCCTGAGCCAAGAATACCTACATAGAACTGATGCTGATGCAGCTGACCTGGTTGATGCTTCTGCAGCATCATACCTGCATTTAATGGAGTGTCAAGTGACTTGTGCAGCTAAAGATAGATTAGAGGCAAAATTTGAGATTTGGTGGGAGAATCTGGAATCGAACACAGCAGATTCATGACCTGAGACTAGGTCTAAGGCATATTTGACCATATGCGTTTGGTAATTGATGGCCCTAAAGGCCAGGGTTGAAAAGGTATAAATCTTCTTACCTAACCTGTCCATCACTTTACTGTCTTTATTTGAGGGTAACTGCCTGGACTGTTTGTCTGCTGAGACAGCAATAACAACTGGGTCTGCCATAGGTGGTTTAATGAGGAATTTGAAATAATCAGGAAAGTACAGTTTTGTACCTACCATAAATGTAGATGTTCCGAGTGACTTCACTGCTGCAGTCATTACACTTGGGTTATCCTGCGGTCAGGTGGTCCTGCAGTCGGCCAGAGTTCCAAAGTCTTGGTCCGGCATCGGCTGCTGTCGCCTCCTCCCTGACGTCAGTGTGTCAGGGGTATATAAGAAGCAAGAACAAAAACAGCAAAGAGGCACAATTAAATCCAATAAAGTCTTCCAAGTAAGCTTCCGAAAGAACTCTTTGAAGATGTAGTAGTAAAATCCTTTATTAAAACATAACCAGTGGACTGCACGAAACAAAAAAGAATAAATCAAGCGCTTTCACCTGCACCTATGTCAGGCTTTCTCAAGATGAACCACAAGCGTTATGAATGCGCTTATATCACACCCTCAGTTCAAAAATAATCAATTAAGAAACAGTTAATGACTCTTAATTAATGAGTCTAATTAAAGTGCTACGTGCTTACAACAGTGTTACCTATCTTAAAATATACAAACTGCTGTTCAATGTCAATAAAAGAACTCTTGAAATAATATAATAAAATACGTTAAAGTGCACGTTACAGTCTGGCACAACTTCATTCTGTAAAGAAAACCTTGTGCTTATAGGTTGCTTTTATAAACGAAATAAGTCTTCGGGTTAGTAAAAAATACACAATCGAAGTTAAGATACTACGGTTGTTGGGTAGCTCAAATTTAAATAAATCATGTTTAAAGTGCTACGTGTCTACACAAAACTTTCCTTTCTTACAATATATAAATGTTATTCAGCAGCAATAAAAAACAATTGTTCAAATGATAAAATGCATTGAAGTGAACGTTGCAACCTGGCGTTCACTTCATTCTGGTAAAAAACCTTGTGTTTATGAAATGCATTCATTACCAAACATAAATCTTCGAGTTGCTAAAAGATGAAAGATAAAAAATGTAACAAATAGACTTGAAGTTTAAACATTTCCGTTGCTAAATAGCTACTGATACAAAGTGTCATGATTTAACCAGATCTTTTAAACCTATAATTCCATTGTGAGTCCATTCAACTTTCAGTATATTAATAAAAAATAAAGTATTGAGAATAATCATGCAACTTGTATATACAATTGTTAAAGTAATGAAAGTCTGAAATTTTTCATTTTTTCTTTTAACAAAGAGTGTGGTTTCTGACTTTGTACGTAGCATAACTAGACTTGCTGATATATCCATTTCCAAATAGAAAACAAGTAATGAGAAAGTTAAAAAGCAATAACAGTTGAAACGTCAGGATTTTTGTATAAAAACAGAATAATAAATTGAATATTGAGTCTGCAAAATGAATCACTGCAGGAAAAAAAATAATTAAAATATAATTAATTAAAAAATTTACAATTCATATTAAATAATGTAATGATGATGTCCTTGTGACAATTAATGCTGTGTTTGTGACACATGACTTAAAAATATTGAAAATGGTTTAAAAATATGTTGCTAGACAGCCCTTAAATAAGTGAATAAAAAATTAAAAATTAGAAATTAAATGTGATTTTGTCGTGATAATAAATAATTAAACTGTTAATGTTAAAATGTAACAATAAAAACTATCAAACCTAAAAGGGTTTTATATGGGAAACAATGGACATATATACAATGGGTAAATGAGTTGAAAAATGTGCAACATTGTTTAATGTAAATATGTAAAAGTGATAAAATGTAGGTATGGATAAATATCTAAAATTTCTATTATAATAAAGGCAATATGTGTATGTTCAATATATACACCAGTCAAAAAGTTTGTACACAAATTGAACAACCCTTTTGTGATGTAGCCATGCCTCTGACAATAAAACTTATGTTTATGTAGAAATAGGGGGGTTAGAAATACATATACATATTTCTACTGTATAAAATAGACAAAGTTAAAGTTTTGCCCGTCTTAGTTTCAACAGACTAGTGATACTAATGGCTTCATTTAGACCCAGAGGTCATGCTGAATTTAATCTTAACTGCCAATTAAGTTCTTTAAAATCTATTGTTGTTTCCCAATCTCCACCTCTGGGGTTCAATGGTACCTGTTCTATAACCATAAATTTTAGGGTCATCTTGGGGCAAACTGTTAAATGCTTATAAAATGCATTTGTGTCTTTCTTTCTCCGTATGTCATAGAGGTGTTCGTAAATCCTCTTACGTAACGTCCTCTCTGATTTTCCTATATAAAAACTCTCACATTCTTGACATACTCCTAAATAAATTATACCTTTAGATGCACAATTACAGTACCCCTCAGGTTTCACATTGAATTTTCTTGATTTAATATAATAAGTGTTAGTGTTCATAATGTATGGACACTGCTTGCAAGAATTACATTTATGGGTACCTGATAAACAACCTTTGTTCTTTATCACTGATGGTGTGTGTTTTTCAAACATATTCTTAAGGTTAATGTTCCTTGCATTAACAAATAAAGGTTGTTTAGGCAGCCATTTATTTGTGTCTTCATTTAGTGTTAGGATAGGCCAGTAATTTTGTACTGAATTTTTTATTTTATAAACATCATTGTTGAAGGTACAACTATATGCAGTTTGAAAGTTAGGAGTGTCCATACCTTTATCTAACAATGTATTTTGATTTGAAACTTCGTCAGTTGTTATGCCTAGCAAAGGAAAATATAAATCTGCTCTTCTTAAAAGAAACTCTTGGTGCATTGCCTCTATTAAGGGTTTGGGATAACCTCTTTCTAAAAATAATTTAGTTAATGTTTTAACTTCCTTATCAAACATTTCATCAGTGTTGCACATTCTAGAAGCTCTGATGAGCTGACCCTTTAAAATTCCTTTCTTTTGGGAGAAGGGGTGGCCACTACTAAAATGTAAATATGCGTTAGAAAAGGTAGTTTTTCTGAACACTGAAGACTCAAACATTTGTAACCCAGCGTTCTTAACAAGTAGTACATCTAAATAATTCATAACATTTTCACTAATTTTAGATGTAAATTTCAAAAAGTTTGTAGTGCCATTGATATAGTGTATAAATGCTTTAAGACTCTCTCTACTACCTTTCCAGAAAATACACACATCGTCCAAATATCTTTGATAATGCAAAATGTTGTCTTTCCAAGGTGATGTAAAAATAAATTCCTTTTCCCAATAAAATAGGACTATATTTGCATATGCAGAAGCACATGGAGAACCCATGGCCACCCCTTTACTTTGTTTAAAAAATTCCCCATTGAAATAAGTAAAATATATAAGAAGCAGCCGACGCCATTTTCTTCAGTTTTTCTTGCCCCAGATGCCAGGTGCCCCCAAAAAGATAGGCAATACACATTGCTTACAAAACATACAATAAGGTAAAAACAAAACCTTCAGTAACCAGCAAATACACCACATAGGTAGTATAGTGTAGAAAGTTATAGATAAGCCCCAGCTAAGAAAGTGGGGATGGCAGGTGGGTAACCAGGACTGCAGCAGTGAAGACACTCGAACATCTACATTTATGGTGGGTACAAAACTGTACTACGTTCATCGTGTTTCACTGCTGCAGTCATTACACTTGGGTTGAATCCCAAAGCTGAGACAGGGTGGCTGGTTCTATAGAGGATTTGGTGTGGCTATGAGGCCCTGCAGCACTGCAGTGGCAAAGCCAGTTCTGGATCTAGAGTAAAGAGGCAAGTGATAATGCTTGGTAAAGGTGTGCACTGAACTCCAAGTTGCAGCTTCCAAAATGTCTTTGGTAGGTACTCCTCTAAGTTAGGCAGTAGAAGTTGCAGTTGCCCTGGTGGAATGTGGTCTAATATTAGATGGTACTGGTTTCCCATGCTGTGTGTAGCAGAACCGGATACAGTGGCAAGTGATAATACTTGGTAAAGGTAAATCCACTTTGAAATGGCCTGCTTTGAAATAGCCTTTCCCTGTGATCTTGCAGCATAAGATACAAACAATTGTTCAGTTTTTCTGAAAGCTTTTGTTTTGTCCAAGTAGAAGCGTAATTGCCTGTGTATGTCCAAGGAATGTAGAATTATCTCCCCTTTATTCTGGGAATTTGGATAAAATGTTGGCAAGTGAAAAGTTTGGTTAAGAGCCACACTGGATACCACCTTAGGCATAAATGAAGGGTTTGTTCTTAAGAAAACCCTGTCTTGGTGGAAAATGATGAAAGGCTCCACTGCCATTAGTGCCTGTAGTTCTGAGACTCTTCGTGCTGAGGTTATTGCCAGTAGCAGAGCAGTTTTCCATGATATATATTTTAATTCTGCTGAATTGGCTGGCTCAAAAGGAGGTAAAGTAAAATTTTTCAAGACAAAATTGAGGTCCCAAGTAGGTGTTGGTGCTCTCCGGGGCAGTCTTATGTTTTTAGCCCCTCTGAGGTACTGCTTTAGCAATGGATGAGATAAAATAGGAGGATCTGTGTTGTAATGAGCCGAGATGGCAGAAGCGTGGATCTTAATGGATGAGAAGGATAGTCCTTTGTCCAGCATCTCAGTTAAGTATTGTAGTATCTGAGGAATGTTAGGGACAAGAGGGTCAAGGCTTTGAGCTTGGTTCCAAGCACAGAATCTCTTCCACTTTTCTGAATAAGATTTCCTGGTGCTAGGCCTCCTGGCCTCCAAAATGACATCCATAACAGCTTTAGAGAGGTGTTGTCTATTTGGCTAATGAATCTGCCATGCAGCCAGGGATAAGGTTTTGAGCTGACTGTGCAGGATCTGATTGTTTTGCTGAGACAGAAGGTGTGGAATTTGATGCAAAATCCAACGTGGGCCTTGAGCTAAGTTATTTAAAATTGGGTACCAATGCTGGCATGGCCAGTCTGGAGCGATCAGAATCATCTGTGGTTTTTCTCGTCTGGCTTTTAGGAGTACATTTGAAAGGAGAGGCAGAGGTGGGAAGGCATAAACGTTTAGGCTTTTCCAGCTGAACGAAAGAGCATCCACTTTCCATGCTTGTGTGTGATAAGTCCTTGTGCAGAATTTTTGTAGTTGGCAATTCAGTGGGGAGGCAAAGAGATCTATGTCCGGGCACCCCCATTTTTGCATTATCATGCTGAAAACTTGTGGATTTAATTTCCACTCATGACTATCCATGATGTTTCTGCTTAAGTCGTCTGCCAGAGTATTTTTCTTTCCTGGCAGGAACTGTGCTTGCAGATGAACTTGATAAGTTAGAGCTGTGTTCCACAAGGTCATGGCTTGTCTGCATAGGGGGTAAGAATGAGTGCCCCCTTGCTTGTTTATGTACCACATTACTGTGGTGTGGTCTGTCTTTAATAATATTTGTCCTGGATGCAGAAGGTCCTTGAAAGCTGTTAGGGAATTTTGTACAGCCAACATCTCTTTTTGATTGAAGATGCATTTGGTCTGTGGTCCATTTGCCCTGAATACATTTTCCTGCCATGTGTGCTCCCCAGGAGTAATCCGAAGCATCTGTTGTTAAAGTCTGCCTGGCTGTGGGAAGAGTGAAAAGCTGACCCTTGTTGAGGTGACATGCCTGTGCCCACCATCGAAACTCCTGTTGTAGGCAGGGAATTAGTGGTATTACTGTTTCCAAGCTGTGAGAGTGTTGTGTCCAAACACTTTTTAGGTACCACTGTAATCTCCTCATATGCAGTCTGGCATACAGAATTAGTAATATGCAGGATGCCACAAATCCCAAGGCCTGCAGAATTTTTCTTGCAGGGAGTTGGGACTTTGTCATCAATTGAAAATACTGAGTCAGTTGTCCTTGTTGGTCTGGCGTGAGATAAGCCATCTGGGCCGTTGTATTTAAGCTGGCACCCAAGAATATTAGCTCTTGTGAGGGCACTAGTTTTGACTTCTTTTCGTTTACTGTGTACCCTAGGCAACTTAATTTTTTTACAAACGCCAGATGCTTTAGAAGAATGTCCTTGGTCTCCGCTTGAATCAGGCAGAAGTCCAGGTATGGATATATTTGAATTCCTTTTTGTCTGCAAGATGCAATTACTGGTGCCAGGCACTTGGTGAAGACCCTGGGCGCAGTAGATAAGCCAAAGGGCAGTGCAGAGAATTGGTAGTGCATTGAACCAGCTATGAATCTGAGGTATAGTCTGCAATTTTGTCTGATATGGACATGCAGGTATGCCTCTTTGAGGTCCAAAGTAACAAGCCAAGCTTTCTTGCCCAACATGGGAAGGAGCTGCTGTAGTGTCAACATTTTGAATTTCGGAACATCCAGGTATGTATTTAGAGTGGAAAGGTCTAGTATGGGTCTCCAGGCTTTGTCCTTTCTGGGGACCAGGAAGAGTCTTGAGTAAAATCCTTGTCCTTGTTCCTGCTGTGGTACTTTTTGAATAGCTCTCATGTCCATGAGGGCTGTAATTAGTTTTTGTGCCTCTGTCCATTGATTTTGTGGCAGGTCTGGCATTCCTTTTAGCCTTGGTAAAGTGTGAAAGTGGAACCTGTAACCTTGAGACACAATATTCAGCACCCATTTGTCTTGGGTGATTGCTTGCCAGTTTTGTGAAAAAAGTGCTAGTTTCCCCCCTAAGGGAGCTGCCAAAAGGGAAGAGTTTGGCATTGGAAGGGGGAAGTCACTGGGACTGTTTCCTGTAAGATTGTGACTTGTCCTCACCTCCTTTTGGGGTTGAAGCACCCCACTGCCGTGGTCTGTTAAGAGCCTTGGGGGCTGAGAAATGCCTCTTGGGTGTGTGTATCTGCCTCTTTGTGGCCTGTCTGACACTGGAAAGGACCAATTTTTAGTAGGCCAATTCCTGCTAAATCGTGGTGTCTGTACCTGTAAGAAATCCTTCACTGTTTGCATAGATTTTGCCTTATCCTCCATTTTCTTTAATACCTCTTCTGCTTTAACACCAAATAAAATATCTTGCTGTAAAGGAGCATCCAATAATTTTGCCTTAACATGATCTGGTAAGCTTTATTCCTTTAACCAAGCATGCCTTCGAATCACAGATCCTGTAACTGCTGCTCTACAAGAAGCTTCCAATAAATCAAAGCCACATTGCAAAGTATGCTTTCCTACTTGTTCAGCTGCATGCAATAAATCCTGCATTTCCTTAAAATCAGGTTGTTCTGCACTTGTACTCATTTTCTGTTTTAATTGAGACAGTAAATATTGTTGATATTTAAGCATGTGAAACTGGCAATTTAAAGCCCTCACTGCTAAAGTTGCAGAGGTGTAAACTTTCTTCCCCCATCTGTCTAATGCTCTAGAATCCCTGTCAGAGGGAACTGGATTTTTAGCCGTGGAGGCCTTTACCCCTTTGGGACCCTGGGAAATAGTTTCTGGGTCAGCAGCAGGGTTTTTATAAAGAAATTTGTGAGAGTCAGGGACTCTGTAGTACCTGTCTGGCTTGACTGGAGCAGCGGGTAAAGAATCTGGATTTAAACTGGATTCAGAGAACACATCGTCCACAATATCAAACACTGGCGGAATAGCAAGGGGCCTGTGCTGAGGCAATAAAAGAAAGTCTCTGAGCCATTTCTTAGATTCTGAGTAATCCTGGCCCTCCCAATGGAAATGCTCCCTCATGGTATGTAAAGTTTCCCCAAAAGAGTAATCCTCAGGAGGAGAGGCTGAAGGAATTGATTCTTCAGCATCAGAGTCCTCATAGGGGGTAAAGAGTATCCCTGGTCTGAAGAGGAATCAAAATATATTGAAACCTGGTCAGCGGAATAGTACAGTTTTGTACCTACCATAAATGTAGATGTTCGAGTGTACACCCTGCTGCAGTCATCACACTTGGGTTATCCTGTCATCAAGCGGTCCCGCAGTCGGCCGGAATTCCAAAGTCTTGGTCCGGCGTCGGTTGCTGTCGCTTCTTCCCTGACGTCAGTGCACCAGGGGTATATATAATGCATCCAACACCATTTTCTTCAGTTTTTCTTGCCCCAGATGTCAGGTGCCCCCAAAAAGGTGGTCAGTAATTAGTACCAATTTAAGAAATTTTAGCACAAACACAAAATCCCTCCAGCTATAAGCAAATACATCAGGAAGGTATTGTAGAGATTTAGCCAGTTAGATCACAGGGGATGGAGGGAGGGTAACCTGGACTGCAGCAGGGTGTGCACTCGAACATCTACATTTATGGTAGGTACAAAACTGTACTATGTTCATCCTGTTACCCTGCTGCAGTCATCACACTTGGGTAGAATCCCAAAGCTAAGGATGGGTGGAGGACTCAGAGGGTTAGAGGAGGCTAGAAGGCCCTGCAGAACTGCAGTGGCGAATCCAGCTCTAGTCTTAAGAGTAAAGTGGTAAGTGATAGTGTTTGGTAAAGGTGTGTACTGAACTCCAAGTTGCAGCTTCCAAAATCTCCTTGGTTGGAACCCCCCTGAGGAAGGCTGTAGATGTAGCGGTTGCCCTGGTAGAGTGGGGCCTAATGGTAGCCGGAACTGGTTTTCCATGATGGGTATAGCAAAAACGAATGCAATGTCTAATCCATTTGGAAATGGTTTGTTTTGATATAGCCTTCCCTTGTGAAGCTGTAGCATAGGATACAAAGAGCTGGTCAGATTTTCTGAAAACCTTAGTTTTATCTAAGTAGTAACGAAGTTGCCTGTGAATGTCCAAGGAATGCAGGAGTCTTTCTCCTTTGTTCTGTGGATTTGGGAAGAAGGTGGGTAAGTGGATGGTTTGATTTAAAGCCACACTGGAAATCACCTTAGGCATGAAGGAAGGATTAGTTTGTAGAGAAACTCTGTCTTGATGGAAAATGAGGAAAGGTTCCACTGCCATTAGTGCCTACAGCTCTGAGACTCTTCTAGCTGAAGTTATTGCTAGCAGCAGGGCAGTCTTCCACGATATAAACTGTAGATCTGCAGAGAAAGCTGGTTCAAAGGGAGGTAGCGTAAGTTTTTCCAGAACAAAATTGAGGTCCCATGTTGGTGTAGGTGCTCTCCTGGGGGGCCTAATATTTTTTGCCCCTCTGAGGAACTGCCTTAGAAGTGGATGTGAAAATAAGGGTGGATCCATGTTGTAGTGGGCTAAAATAGCTGATGCGTGGATTTTAATGGAAGAAAAAGAAAGTCCTTTGTGCAACATCTCAGTTAAATACTGTAGAATCTGATGCATGTGAGGCTGAAGTGTGTTTTGGCCTTTAGCTTGGTTCCAGGCGCAAAACCGTTTCCATTTGTCCGAGTAGGCCTTCCTGGTGCTGGGCCTC
The DNA here is from genome assembly GCF_019279795.1 of Protopterus annectens. Classification (NCBI taxonomy): domain Eukaryota; kingdom Metazoa; phylum Chordata; order Ceratodontiformes; family Protopteridae; genus Protopterus; species Protopterus annectens. The sequence continues at coordinate 141,368,518 of NC_056751.1, forward strand.
CTAGCTTCCAGAATAACATCCATAACTGCTTGGGAAAGAGGAGCTGGCTGGATGCTTAGGTGAACTGCCATGCAGCCAGATTTAAGGTTTTGAGCTGGCTGTGTAGAATCTGATTGTTTTGCTTTGTGAGCAAATGGGCAATCTGTGGTAAAATCCAAGGTGGGCCCTGGGCCATATTCCTTAATAGTGGGTACCAGTGCTGGCATGGCCAGTCTGGGGCTATGAGTATCAGTCGTGGTCTCTCCTTTCTGACTTTCAGAAGCACCTTTGTGAGGAGAGGCAAAGGAGGGAAGGCATATACTGTCAGGTTTTTCCAACTGAATGAGAGTGCGTAAACTTTCCAAGCTTGATGGTGAAGTGTCCTTGTACAAAATGTTGTTAGCTGACAGTTTTGGGGGCTGGCAAACAGGTCTATGTCTGGAAGGCCCCATTTTTGAGTTATCATTGCAAATACTTGTGGATCCAGTTTCCACTCGTAGGGATACATGATGTTTCTGCTGAGGTAGTCTGCCAATGTGTTCTTTTTTCCTGGCAGGAACTGAGGTTGTAACTGAACTTGGTAAGCCAGTGCTGTGTTCCACAAGGTCATTGCTTGCCTGCATAGAGGGTAGGAGTGTGTACCCCCTTGTTTATGTACCACATTACTGTGGTGTTGTCCGTCCTTATTGTAAGTTGTCCTGGATGTAATAGGCTCTTGAAGGCTGTCAGAGCATTCTGTACAGCTAGCATCTCTTTTTGATTGATGTGCAGATTCCTTTGATCTGCAGTCCATACGCCTTGAACGCACCGTCCTGTCATGTGTGCCCCCCAGGCGTAGTCCGATGCATCTGTTGTCATAGTTTGCCTGGCTAGGGGCAAGGTGAAAGACTGACCCTTGTTGAGGTGACATGCCTCTGACCACCATAGAAACTCCTGTTGTAGGCAGGGAATGAGAGATATCATTGTGTCCAAGCTGTGGCTGTGTTGAGACCATATGCTTTTTAGGTACCACTGTAATTTCCTCATATGCAGCTTTGCAAATGGTATTAGTAGTATGCAAGATGCCATTAAGCCCAAGGCCTGCAGAATTTTTCTTGCAGGGAGTTGGGTCTTTGTTGCCATTGTTTTGAAATATTGAGTCAGTTGTAGATGTTTGTCTGGCGTCAGATAAGCCTTCTGGGCCGTTGTATTCAAGCTGGCACCCAGGAATGTCATATTTTGTGAGGGTACTAGTTTTGATTTATTTTCGTTTACTGTGTACCCCAGGGAACTTAGAAGATGTTTTACAAAAGCCAGATGTTGTAAGAGGATGTCCTTGCTTTCTGCTTGGATGAGGCAGTCGTCTAGGTATGGGTATATTTGAATTCCTCTTTGCCTGCAGTATGCAATTACTGGTGCCAGGCATTTTGTGAAGACCCTGGGTGCAGTGGATAAGCCAAAGGGCAGTGCAGAGAATTGGTAATGGGTTGAACCTGCAATGAAACGGAGGTATCTTCTGCAACTTTGTCTGATAGGGACATGCAGGTATGCCTCCTTGAGGTCCAACGTTACTAGCCATGCTTTTTTGCCCAACATGGGAAGAAGCTACTGTAGTGTTAGCATCTTGAATTTGGGCACTTGTAAGAAGGTGTTTAGAATTGAAAGGTCCAGAATTGGTCTCCAGGCATTGTCCTTTCTGGGGACTAGAAAGAGTCTTGAGTAAAATCCTTGGCCTTGCTCTCGTGTAGGCCTCTGCCCATTGATTTTATGGCAGGTTTGGCATTCCTCTTTTCATTGGCAAGGTGTGGAAATGGAATCTGTATCCTCGTGAAAATGGAATCTGTATTCTCGTGAAATTATGTCTAGGACCCATTTGTCCTTTGTGACAATGTGCCAGTTGTCTGAAAAAAGTGCGAGTTTTCCTCCCAAGGGAGCTGCCAAGACAGTGTTGCTTGGCCAGATGAGGTATAAGTCATTGAGTTTGCCTTCTGGTAGTTTGGGACCTGTCTTCTCCTCCCTTCTGTGTTGCAGTGCCCCATTGTCGAGGTTTGTATTGGGCTTGTGGTTGTCCTCTGCCTCTTGGACGTCTGTATTTACCCCTCTGTGGTCTGTCAGTAGCTGGAAAGGACCATTTTTTTGTTGGCCAATTTCTGCTGAAGTGAGGGGGCTGTACCTGTAGAAAATCTTTGACTGTCTGCATAGATTTTGTCTTATCCTCCATTTTCTTTAAGACGACTTCTGCTTTAACTCCAAATAGAACATCCTGCTGTAAGGGAGCATCTAGAAACTTTGCTTTAACATGATCAGGCAGAGTTTGTTCCTTTAACCAAGCATGCCTACGTATAACAGACTCAGTGACAGCTGCTCTGCAGGAAGCCTCCAAAGAATCAAACCCACATTGTAAAGTATGTTTGCCCACCTGTTCAGCTGCATGCAACAGATCCTGCATTTCTTTCAATTCAGACTGTTGAGGTAGTGTGCTCATTTTTTGTTTTAACTGAGACATTAGAAATTGCTGATATTTTAGCACGTGAAATTGGCAATCTAGTGCTCTCATAGCTAGAGTGGCTGAGGTGTAAACCTTTTTCCCCACCTGTCTAGTACTCTGGAGTCCCTTTCAGAGAGTACAGGATTTTTTGCCATAGAAGCCTTAGCCCCTTTGGGACCCTGGTAATCAGGCACTCTAAAGTATCTGTCTCTTTTGGCTGGAGCAGGAGGCAGAGAATCTGGGTTCAAACTAGATTCTAAGTAAACATCATCCACAATGTCTAAAACTGGGGGGATGGCAAGTGGTCTGTGCTGGGGGAGTAAAATAAACTCTTGTAGCCTTTTCTTTGAGTCAGAGTAGTCCTGACCTTCCCAGTGGAAATGTTCCCTCATGGTATGTAAGGTTTCCCCAAAGGAAAAGTCTTCAGGGGGGGAGAAGCTGAGGGAATGGAATCTTCAGCATCAGAATCTTCATAAGGGGGAAAGGAGTAATCGTGTTCCTCAGAGGAGCCTGAGGAAATAGACACTTGATCAGAAGAATCATAATCCTCCTCTTGTCTAGGCCTTTTGTCTGGGGGGGGTTGGGAACCCCTGATTAAAGAAATCAAATCTTCAGCCATTTTAAGCATCTGTTTCTTAGGCATGGGGCCTTGAACTGGAGAATGATGTGTAGTCTTTTTTGGTTTTAGAGGAGTCTTAAGCTTAGCATAAGATTTTATGGTGAGAGTAGTCGGTCTGAAGACACCTTCTGTAACCGAAGGTGTTTCCACAGCACTGGCTTCTCCTTCTGCAATGTTGTCGGTAGGGCCTAAAGAAAATGGCTGCGTCGGCCTAGAACTCTCTGCTTGAGAATCCGAAGCGGTCTGGGGTTCCAACTCTGCGGTCGCCAGGGGCTGCGTAGGGGCCTCACTGAAAACCAGAGAACCGGCGTCCAGCCCAGCCAAGGCCTCAGAGTCTGGCTTGGATCTAGGCTGCCTGTCTTTATCTTTGCGTTTTTTATGCACGCCTGCCGGCAGTCGGTTGCTCCGACGGCATAGTGTAATTAAATTTCCTACCGAAGTAGTGTCGTGCGAAATCAAAGCGTCGCTTTATAGTTCGCTTATTGAACCTAGCACAAAACCGACAACCAGTGACGTTGTGGTCTGGGCCTAGGCAAGGTATACAATAAGAATGAAAGTCCTTATGAGGTATTTGCTTCCCACAAGAAATGCAATTGTTAACTTTTTCTGACATCGGACTGAGGCAAGAAAAGGTTCCCCAATGGAGTACTTAGCCTTTGAAGACTTCGGACTGAAACTCGATTCAAAAATCTCAGGTGTCGGCCGACCGGCACTTGCAAACTGCTTCTGCTTCAGTCACCGCGCGGCAAGAAAGACGGAAGAAAATGGCGTCGGATGCATCTTATATACCCCTGGCGCACTGATGTCAGGGAAGAAGCGACAACAACCGACGCCGGACCAAGACTTTGGAACTCTGACCGACTACGGGACCGCCTGACGGCAGGATAACCCAAGTGTAATGACTGCAGCAGTGTAACACGATGAACATCTGAAAGTGCTGAGATCCTGACATGAAACAGAGATATTCCCTGCATGATTCCCTGATAGGAATGTGGTTGGTAGGCCTCCTTTAGGTCTAGGGTGGCTAGCCAAGCATCCTTGGAAAGCATGGGTAGCAGCTGCTGGAGGGTGAGCATTCTGAATTTTGGGATCACCAGGAAGGTGTTTAGAATAGATAGATTGAGGATGGGGTGCCAGGTGCCCTCTTTCCTGGGTACCAGAAACAGTCTGGAGTAGAAACCTTGGCCTTTCTGTTCTGCAGGAACGTGCTCTACTGTCTTCATGGAGAGCAGGGAAAGGACTTGCTTTTGTGCCCCTGCCCACTGGTTTTGGGGGTACATCTGGGAACCCTTTTGGAGTTGGAAGGGTGTGGAAAGAAACTTTGTATCCCTGGGACACTATGTTGAGAACCCAGCAGTCATTGGTAATGGTGGCCCAGGTGTTTGCATGAAAGGAGAGCTTTCCTCCTAGGGGTAAGTGGAGGTGGCAGGGGGGGGGGTCATTGCGAGTTCTTACCATAAGGGGGTGGCTTAGACCTCCCTGGTTTTGAAATGTAGGCAGTCCACTGCTTAGATCTCTGCATTCCCTCTGGCTGCTGTCTGTGGGGCCTGGCTCCCCGGGGTCTGGGCTGAGCTGACCTGGTGGGAGCAGGAAAGGACCAGTGCTTGGAGGGACAATGCCCACTGAACCTGAGTGGCTGGACCTGTAAGAAATCCTTAACTGTCTGCATATATTTTGCTTTTTCTTCCATCCTTTTTAGGACCTCTTCTGCCTTAGTGCCAAATAAGTTGTCTTTGTGCAAGGGGGCATCCAACAATTTAGATTTAACATGGTCTGGCAAGGGCTGTTCCTTAAGCCATGCATGCCTTCTGAGGACAAAACCAGTGATTGCTGCCCTACAAGAAGCTTCTAGGGTGTCAAAACCACAGTGCAAGGTGTGTTTAGTTACTTGACTTGCAGAATGCATTAACTCTTGTAACTCTTTAGATTCTGCACAAGCAGGAAAGGAAGATATATTTTGTTTGAGGAGTTCCAGGGTATGTTGCTGAAATTGTAGCATATGGAACTGACAATTTAGTGCTCTGATAGCAAGAGTAGCTGAGGTGTATACTTTTTTACCCCGTCTGCCTAGTGCTCAGGAATCCCTATCTGAAGGGGTGGGAATCTTAGCAGAGGTTGCTTTAATTCCTTTAGGCCCTTGAGAAATTACCGCAGGGTCAATAGTAGGATTTTTGAAAGGAAACTTGTGTGAGTCAGGGACTCTGTAATACCCGTCTGGTTTTCTGGGTGCAGGAGGGAGAGTGTCTGGAGTCCAGCTGGATTCCAGGAAAACATCCTTCACAACATCCAGGACTAGGGGGATGGACAGGGGTCTGTGCTGTGAAAGATCTAAGAATTACCCGATTCTCTTTTTAGACTGAGGGTAGTCCTGACTTACCCATTGGAAATACTCCCTTAAGGTGTGAAGGGTTTCCCCAAAGGAAAAATCATTTGGGGGAGAGACTGAAGGAATGGAATCCACTGCATCAGAATCCCCATAAGCAGAGAGGGGGGTTGCATATCTTCATACTCAGATGTATCAAGAGTCATCTGACTCCTGTTCAGACAAAACTACAGGGGACAGACCTCTTTCTTTTGGAAGGGGTAGCTTGGCTTCCCCTGATTAACATAAGGTCTTCCGCCATTTTAAGCATTTGAGACTTAGGCAAGCAGGTGCCTGAGATTGGGTCATCGGTTTCTTGGATGTGGTTCGTAACCTGGGACTAAGAAACTCGGTAATTTTCGAATGAATGGTAGTCGCAAAAGAAGTCATCTGTTTCTGTCAAGAATCGGTAGTGCGAAGGCCTTCCTTGGAAGCTGGTGCCTGCTCAGCAGCTCCGGACCCATCCAAGGTAGAGACAACCGCAGGATCCTTAGTCGAAGAAGAGTTTGTGGCATACCGGACTCTGAAAGGGTCTCGGTAGCACCTGCGAATCCACAGAAGTGGGCATCAGGGGCTGCGAAAGCTCCTCACTGAGGACCGGAGAACTAACTACTAGCTTAATGGGAGCATTGTCAGTAGGTTTGGACCTGTGCGGTCTGTCTCTGTCTTCACGTTTTTTCAGATCTGCTGTCGGATTGCTTACCGAAGCCATATCAGAATTCGAGGACTGTAAGCGAAAATATCTAGCTACAATAAGGGCCCGATGATGTATAGTCTTGGTGTTGAACAAAGCACAGAAGCGACAGCGAGGGATATCGTGGTCTGGGCCTAAACAAGTGATGCAGTAAGAATGAAAGTCTCGGTGTTGTATTTGCTTTCCACAGGCGAGACAACTGTTAACTTTTTCTGACATTGGTTAGTGCAAGAAAAAAGGAACCCCAATGGGTTACTTAGCTTTAGAAGACTTCAGCTTCAATGTGGAAGACGAAACTCAGGTAGCGGCTGACTGGAACTGGTGCAAACTGCTTCTGCTTCGGGCTCCATGGCAAGAAAACTGATGTAATGGTGTTGGCTGCCTTACTTTATACTGCTGACGACTTGACGTCAGTCCTGGAGTGATAGCAACTGACGCAGAAATACTAAGCCTCTGGTATTCAGGCTGGCCGAGGGCTATCCTGGCAGGGATAACCCAAATGTGATAACTGCAACTGTGAAACACGAAGAACATCATCCATAACACATAACTTTAATGGCTATACTTGCCTATTGTATTATTAACAAATAAACTGCAATACAACCGAAACACAGTGGTACTCAAGTGAACAAGGTACTCTGGTGAACAGCCACATACTAAGACTTGTCAAGAAAGTTTACTGTGCTCAAAACAAGCAATTACTTTTATGTGAAAATAATCACCTGACAATGAAGTCAAACTCTGATCCTGCAAGCATCAACACTCCAAGAAGTGTGGATACGGCCCCATCTAGCACAGGTGCAAACATGTGCTCCAGAGCTAATACAGCCCTGCGGTTCTGGTCTCCGATTGCAGTTAGAAAGGCCTGCAACACAATCAAAAGGGAATCACTTTTATCTTGGTCTCTGCAAAAAGGAGTTTATAACATTAAAAATAAACATGCTTAAGAACAAATGTCACAACAGTATACTCTGCTGCAGTATCCATCTGGGTTTCACTCAGATTGAACTTCTTAAAATAGTTGAATCTATGGAGGGGCTTTTTGTTCAGCTACATGGCCATTAGCTTCATTAAGAGGCGCACACTACTTTTCAAGGACTGTCCTGAAAATAAAAAAGTTCAGGCCTGCCATGCCAAAACTAATAACCATGTGCCAATGTGCTGAAACACTGCAAAACCACTTTCCTTCTTTTTCCAAGTGCAGAGTACAGTGGAGGAGGGCCTGTCCAATCCTAACATCTCTAGGACCTATACACTGTCATTTAGCTTTAGAGTCTGTCCTACTTATGACAGTCAGTGGCTTGGTATTGCCCAGCTGGGTATGTTATTACTATATATTGTTTGAAAAACAAATGAGCTGCAAGTATATTGGAAGGCAGATTAGGTGCAATTGGTTATGTGAATTACTCCATGTCTGGATGTGGGAAACAAACTCAAATTCAGCAAAGCAGCTAAAACTGAGATTCTGTCAGTTTCAAAGCAGCAAATATATCTGAAAAGCTCAAGATTCCTGAAGACTACTCTGGTACAATGGCAAATGAAATTGAGGATGTAACCAGCAACTGAAGAAATTTTACTCTCTACCATACCACTCAACCACTCTGCATTTCATCCTCAAAATGATGAATATTCCACTGTTCTGCTTTGAACACAGCTAGCACCAGTTTTTACTTTTTCTCAGGCATGACTGTAGAGACAATAAACTGACTTCTTGGAGCATGCCATGGTCAAAGATGGACCAATAACACAGTCAGAAAAAGAACGTTCCATGAGAGTTGTTTCTCACCTTTATTCTCACTGATGGGTTCGGAGCCAGTCCTCGGCTCCGACACGGCCAATAGCAAAGCTCAAGGTTTGCCAGTAGCTCGAGACCAAGCCTGTTATCCCACAATGCACTGCTGGAATTACCTCAGATCTTGTTTGCTGCGAGTATAAATATATATACCCTTTTATTTATTTCTACAAGGAAGCACTTCCCGAAGGGGAAGAAGAAATATTGAATAACCAGGATGGTACTAGCCTCTAAGTCAACTGTCGGCCAGGAGGGGGAAGGAGGGAGGGACGTGAGAATAAAGGCGAGATAAACAACTCACATGGAACGTTATGGTAAGTACATAACTTCTTTATGTGAAGTTGTTAAATCTCGCCGTTTATTCTCACTGATGGGTAGCATCCCTAGCACCCTCAATCTTGGGTGGATCATGGGAGTACGTTCTTCAGTACCGTGGAACCAAAGGAAGACCTGTCCCTAAAAGCCTTATCTACTTTGTAATGCGTGATAAAGGTATGAGGCTTAGACCAAGTGGCTGCAGTGCAAATACTGTCAAGGGGCAATTTAGCTTGAAAGGCAGAACACGTAGAAATGGCTCTGGTAGAATGAGCCTTAGGTTTGTGTGTCAATAGCATGCTCGCATTCGCATAAACAAAGGATATACAATCTGATAACCATTTAGATAAAGTTGTTTTAGCCACTGGATTACCTTTCCTGGCTTCTGAGAAGGATACAAAATGTTGATCTGATTTTCTAATATCCTTAGTTCTGTCAAGATAAAATCTGAGCGGTCTGTGTACATCAAGTTTGTGCAGCATGTATTCCAATTTGTTAGAGTGGTTTTGAAAAAAGACCAGCAGCTCAATGACCTGATTGATACTGGATTCAGAACCGACTTTAGGTAAAAATGAGGGGTTTGTTCTGAAAGATACTATCAGCAAGGAAAATCATGTAAGGTGGTCTGATAGATAATGCTTGAAGTTCTGACACTATGCGGGCAGAAGTAATGGCCACTAGAAAAATAGTTTTCCAAGATAAATATTTGAGATCACAAGAAGATGCTGGTTCAAAAGGGGGAAGAATAATTTGAGACAGCATAAAGTTCAAATTCCAGGGAGAATAGGGAATTTTGACAGGAGGTCTCATGTGAAGAACACCTTTAAGAAAAGTTTTAGATAACTTATGGCCCATAATATTTGAGCCACCAAATCCAAGGTGGAAATTTGAGATGGCAGCTAACTGGACTCTAACTGTAGCAGCTGCTGCCCCTTCCTTAAAAATCTTTGTCAAGAATTCTAAAATGGATGATAGCAGAGCTCGGAAAGGGTCAATTTTCTGTGTGTTGGCCCAAATTGAGAACCTTTTCCACTTATAATTTTCTGGTGGATGGCTTGTGAGAAGACAAGAGAATTTGTCTTGTATCTTCTGAAATTGAATGAAGCCTGGCAATTGCGGGAAGTGGATTAGCCAAGCAGTCAGTTTTAGGGACTGCAGGGAAGGATGGAGGTCCCCTGACGGGTGTATCAGAAGGTCTGGAACTGGGTCCAGGATCCATGGATCTTCCAACAGGTGATGGTGGAGAAACAGGAACCAAATCTGTAGAGGCCAGTAGGGGGCTATGAGGAGAACAGTCCTTCCCAGCGATTTTTGCTTTCTGTAAAAATCTGGGTATCAATGGGAAGGGTGGGAATGCATAAAGGAGACCCGGGGGCCAATCGTGTAAGAGGGCATCTCTCGCGGGATGTCCCGGAGGTGGTATTAGGGCAAAGTAGCTTCTGCATTTTTGAATTGATGTGGCTGGCACAGAGGTCGCAGCAAGGCTGGCCCCATTTGCGGAAAATCAACTCCGCAACCTGTTGTTTGAGAGATCACTCGTGAGGGAGCAATATTGCCCTGCTTAGCTTGTCCGCTATCACGTTGGATTTCCCCGGGATGTGCGTTGCTAACAGAAAACGCTGGGACGACACAGCCCATTGCCAGACCTTGAGGGCTTCTCGACAAAGGGGGTAAGACTTGGTTCCACCTTGCTTGTTCAAGTACCAGACTACTGACATGTTGTCCATCTGAATTGCAATAGTTCCTAGAGGAAGAGAGTCCTGAAAGTACTGCAACGCCAGAAGTACCACTCTCAACTCAAGAACATTGATATGCAGATGTGACTCTTGATCCATCCATGTGCCTTGGGCAGTCTTTCCCTGAAAATGCCTCCCCCCCCACCCTGGCTACTGAGGGGGAGGCAAAGGGTCTTCCGATTGTGCCATGAAGAGACGTCAACCACCACCGAATGTCTCTCTTGCAAGAATCCGTGATGAGAATCATGTGGTGCATCGGTAGTTTCTGATAAGACCACTGAGCAAAGAGGAACCATTGAATAATTTGCATATGCATCCTTGCGAGTGGTATAGCCAGGATTGCTGCCGACATCAAACCTAGCACCTTCAAGACCTCTGCTGCTGTACCTTTGTTCTTTGACACCAGTGAGTTAACGTATTGGCAGAGAAGTGAGACTCTTTCGATTGAAAGACAGAGTGGTAGTTGAGGTATCTAACTCTGCTCCTATAAAAACGGTATACTGCGATGGCGATAAGGCAGACTTTTCGAAGTTGATTGTAATGCCTAATTGATGGCAGAGTGTCAAAGTGTATTGTGTTGCCTGAGTCAATTGATGCCTGGTGGTAGCGGTGAGGAGCCAATCGTATAGGTATGGAAACACCTGGAATCCTAGATGCCTCAGGTGAGCCGTGACCACTGCCATGCATTTGGTGAATACTCTGGGAGCTGTAGTGAGACCAAAGGGCAGGGCTCGAAACTGGTAATGGTTGGCTCCCAGCCAGAAACGCAGGTGATCTCTGGAGCGAATGTGCATCTTTATGTGATAGTACGCGTCCTTGAGATCTATGCAGCACATCCAATCGCCTTTCCCTAGGAAGGGAAGAATGGACTGAAGCATGACCATTCAGAACTTCTCTTTCTTTACGAACTGGTTGAGTCTGCTGAGGTCCAAGACAGGTCTCCAGTCCCGTTTTCTTTGGTACCAAAAGGAATCTTGAGTAAGTTCCGAATCCAACTTGGTCTGCTGGGACTGATTGGATGACTCTTTTTCTAGCAATTTGTGGACCTCTACGATTGCTTGTTCCCTGAGACTGGGTGGAACATCTGGGATTCTGTTTACAGGAATGGGAGGAGTAGAGAATGGTATTAAAAATCCTCTGGAAATGATGCTTTGTACCCATGTATCTGATGTTATGTTTAGCCAGGCTTCTGGGTACAAAGACAAGTGACCCCTGACTGCCTCCAGAGATGAATAGCCGGGCCTCCTTTCAGGGGCGCTGGTAGGGTTGACTAGAGAACTGACCACTGTCACCCAATTGCTGCAGACCCCCTCTGCCGCAGGGGTGGCATCTTCCGTTATAACACCCCCCCGCCTCTGCCTCTAGAGGAGGTTTCTCCACGTGTGTCCTGAAAGGCTCCCTGTGCTTTTCGGAACCACATTTTCCCTCCCCTAGGGCCCTTGGGGTAGGGGCGAGTAGGTGTAGAAAAACGGACTCCAACGGCAGACGAGGTCTTGCCTTCCTGCTCACATCTGCTTAAAGTTTCCTTTACTTTAGGCCCAAACAGTGATGAGCCATCGAATGGGGTGTTGATAAAGGAAGACTTAAAGGGTTCCACAAAGGAACAGAGACGCATCCAGGCTTGTCTTCGGAGAGCAATGCCCAAACTAGCTGCTTTACTCGAACCATCAGCTGCATAAGATATGAGACGCATGGATGAGTTTACAACTAAGTTGAGGGTAGCGAGCTGTGCATTCACTTTGTTGGCCACCCCTGCAACTACCGTACCCTGGACAGCATCTCCTAGCTCTTTCAGGAGATCTCTTTGTAGTCTCATAAAATGGGTTAAGTAGTTCAGTGATCGCAGAGAAAAAGTCACTGGACTAAACATGCGTTTCCCATATCTATCCATGATCCTAGAATCTCTGTTAGGAGGATGGATAGATGCAGATGTTTCAGACACTTCCTTTTTGGTGGCTGCAGCTACCACCATGGCATCAACAGGCACTCCCTTGGTCAAAAATGGCTTGTCCACTGGGGCAGAAATGAATTTATTTGGCTTGCGAGGGACAGGTTCCATGGCCTCCGGTGACTCCCACGCCTTACAAGAGATCAGTTCCATGAGCTCGTCATAAGGCGGAGACACCCAAGAAGTGGAAGGTTGAGACCCAAAAGCCTTCAAGAGCATGGTCTCGTCCTCAGTAGGGGTCTTGGACTGCCAATCGCCCCTCTAAGGATCTCTAATATCTCTACAAAGGAGATATCCTCAGAGGGGGACTGAGGGGACCCTTCTGACTCATCCAAGTCCGTGTCAGATGTCAAAGACTCCTGTGGTGAGTCTAAGTGCCTCCTCTTGCACAGTCTCTTCCTGGGCACCTCCTCAGTGTGGGGATCTGGGGAGGTCTCAGAAGAGCAGGGGACGCCCTGTGGGGGTACTTGAGGCTCAGGGTCTCTATGCTTAGGGGGACCGGTAGACGAAGAATCAGACACAGGAGCATGAGGGGAGGGGGAAGGCCGAACTGATGCTGACGTTGACTTGGGAGACAGGACTCTCCTCATAGCACGAAGGCGCCATGGCTCCGACGAGAAGGAGTAGACAGGCCCGAAGGGGCCGTCCGATCCTCCCGCACCGAAACCATGGGCTCCGAGCCAGAGGTAGGAGCCGAGCTCATCTGAGCTGAAGCCCCGAGAGGAAGAGTCGGCACCGACAAATCGGTCCGACTATCCTCCCCAGACCCGATGGGAGAGGGTCAGCTCCTAGAGTACTCGGTCGGCACTGAGGACGTCCGAGTAGATGGAGCTGATAACACTGGTGCGGGTATCGGCTCCAAGGGTTCGACAATCATTGGTTCGGGTTCCTTCGGCTCCAAGGGTCCAGTACGGCTCGGAGGAGGAGTAGACAAATCCGGTTCAATGCTCTTCAGCACCGACGAGTTGGTCGGGGCTGACAACAATTTGGCAAGTCCTGGTGCCTGTAAAAGCTTCTGCACTAGCCGATCCATGTCCAAATCGAAAGGCTGACTGAAGACTTAGATGAATGCACCGAAGGTGCTGACTGGAGCAGAGGAGAAGAGGGAACCTCAGAGACTGGCTCCAATACTGGAAGCTGGCTCCGAATCAAAGGGACACTCTGTTCTGAGGTCTGTGGAACAGATGACCCTCCCTCTGAAGTTTTTGCCTTTTTTTGCAACTTTGGGATCCGTAGATTTTGAAGATTTGGAGGATTTGGAAGACATGCTAGTACCTTCATGGCTACTCAATACCGCAGAAAAGGAATGCTGCAGTAATCCCCTGTCAATTAGCTTCCTCCTTCTCTCCAAGAGGACTCTTGAAGAAAAGGAATGGCAAATGCTGCAAGTGTCTTGGAGGTGTTTAGCCCCCCAGATAGTAAATGCATTGAATGTGTCTGTCAGTGACGGACATTTTCTGCCCACAATCTGGGCATTTCTTGAATCCCGATTTAGGATGGGACTTTTCCTTGTCATCCGATATAGTAAATAGTGGAAAACAAAAACCGGTATACTGAAACTAATACAGTGAAGTCCTTACTTTCCCTGTAAAGACCCACACTAACTAAGGAAAGCAACTAAGCCCAAACTGGGCACTATCTATGGCAGTTAAACTATAAATTTACAAATACAGGGCTAAACAGGCCCACTGAGAAAAACCCTGACTATAAGAAAGAAGAGATTGTATGTATGTATGTGTCTTTCAACTTTTCCCGGTTAGGGGTCGCCACAGCAGAACTCCGGTCCGCTAATGATTGGCAGTAGAGTTTTACGTGCTGGCTTGCCGGGCCTAACGCACAACCTTCAACGAAGGAACGCCCATTCACGCATTTCGCCACACAGATGACGCTCTAACTGAGAATCGAACGGGCAACGTCTAACTGTGAGGTGACAATGCTACTGCAGCACCACCACCGCAGTCTTATTAACTTTAAATAGGACTAAAAGGTCCACACAAAACAACTAAGCCAATGGGGCACTATCAGAAACTACTGATTCTATTAATAAGAATTTTAACACTAACACTCAAACTGTCTATATGAAAATATCTTAAGAGAAAAAAGAACATTTTTTATCCAAACTTGCTATTTTTTTTTCACAAATGGTCTGACTAGCTGGATCACAGAGATCTCTCTTGCCGCGGCAAACTAGATCTGAGGTAATTCCAGCAGTGCATTGTGGGATAAGGGACTTGGTCTCAAGCTACTGGCAAACCTTGAGCTTTGCTATCGGCCCTGTCAGAGCCAAGGATCGGCTCCGAACCCATCAGTGAGAATAAACGGTGAGATTTAACAACTTCACATCATGTTTTATAGCATGGTTTACTCTGCCTTGGAAAAACCACAGGGAATACAAAGCCTACTTAATGTTCAGCTGTTTTTCTTTTGGAAACAAGGCGTTGGGAGAAGAGTGCAGATTGGCAGGGCTGAAACGAAAGATCTGTGTGTACTGACAGACACACAAACCCATATCACAGGAGCAGTCTTCAACTAAGTCACAGTAAGGAACTGCAGTAGAAATGTTTCAAAGCTCAACAAAGGGAATGGGTTTAAAAAACTGAACGGGGTAGGGTGAAAGGGATGGATCACTGCAGGGAATGCTTCACTGTATTGGCTAAGCTACGCAATTTAAAGATGAATGTGTGTGTGTGTGTGTGTGTGTGTGCTCGCGTGTGCATGTGCGCACACACCATGCTTTGCTGCATACATATTTGTGCAGTTATGAGACAAACATTAGCAGCTTACAGATCACTCGGTCAATAGAAATGTGTCAAAATAAAAATGGTTTAGAGGGGGGGGGGGGGTTAGTCCAATTACTTATAAAGGTGCTGTTTTAAATAAAGCAGCTATACAAATAGTTTATTCATCATGGTTTTGGTCTGGTAGTTCATGTACTGCAAGTTATTCATAATACTATATACTTGTATATCCCACCTAAAACAGAGAGATGAGAACAGCTGTATAGACTGACTGCACTGCCAGAGTCCTGATTCACTTTCTGTGTATACAGGAAGAATTAGGGCAAAGTCACTAACAGAGTGCACAGCAGGCAAAGTTGTAAAATGCAGTCTTCCTACCTCGGTGCTCTAACTTTATATAATAAAATCACAGGGTGCCTAATTTTACAGGTTGTAATCCCCCACCCCAAGAGAAGTTGAACTTACTCATAAGCAAATTTTGGGTGCTATGATTTTAGACCTCCTTTTATGAGGTTGGAAGCTGAGAAGTTGAGAGATATACTCTCTACAGAGGGATAGATAAATGAAACATATTTGGGAGGGCAAAAGACACATTTTTGCTTGTAAAATAAACTAGAGAGAGAATCTCTAAAGCCAGTGCTTGTAAACAATTTTCTTTTTAAGGGATGAGAGAACCACTGAAAACTTACTGAGTTAATGTCTGCTACTGGGATTTGAATCCAGGTGTTCTGCTTTGTATCCACATAAACCTTGCAATGGTCTGCAATGAGTTGAGTGGTAGCACCATTACAGTGTTGACTTCAAGAGCAGCCTCTAGATGGTGTTGGACAAAGGATGAAGAAATGGGTGTTCTGGGGGAGTCGGACTGTAATGACTGTGTCTTGTATGTCCCAAGGAATGACAAAGTAGTTCTCAAGCGCTTGCATGCACTGAACACAGAGGAAAGGATGACTAAATCAAATGAGGAAAATACTAACTGTAACTGTACATGTTCAGGTACATTCAGTGTACAGGCAGGATACTGGATTGCTGAGGACTGCAATAATGTACAGTATGATGCACATAATTTATTTTACAAATGTTTACAAGAGCCTTCATTCTGTCACTGCAGCCAAGAAAAAGCCATCTCCTGTGCATTCTTTAGAAATAAAAGTCATGTGCTTAATATTACATTGATTCTTTGCGATCCATGTCTGTCCACTTCAACCCAAAGGACTATCATCTGCAAGACTGGCACCTTTAAAACCTTTCTTGGACTCCAGCTCTTCCAACCACTACTGTTATAACGCACTGTACCTCCTTGACTCTAAAGACTGAAGTAGCACAGAACAAACACCGTTGCATGCCCAAACTGACCACAGATTGAAATGGGATCCTCCTGTAGTGTCTGTGAACATATATCCATTAGGAATGTGGGAAGGAAAGTGGAGCCGCTGAAGTTGACAATCATGAATTATGTAATGTAATGTTATGCTAAGTACATGGCTTTAGCATTCTGCATGATTCAGATCGTCCACTTCAACTCGTAGGCCAGAGTTCCCAGCCCTCCCTTTTGAGCAAATTAAGAAAATGACACTCATTATGCCTGTGATCTTGAAAAAAGACCTCGCTCTGAAGATCACATCCAGCTTATAGCATTTTGTAAAATTATGCAGAGAAGCTTGTATCGGAGCAGCATAAATGTCACTTCCTGGAACATTTCTGAAGAATGCCTGTGAGGTAGTCATTGCTCTATATGAGTGACCTGTCAGTTTATCTTGCAATGTTTTCTTGTGCTTTTAAGCAACAGAAAACAATACAGAAAGCCACATGACAAGGTGACCTCAAACTTTCTGGCCAATCTTATTTGGAGCATAAGAAACAAGCTTCCTGTATTCTTTGTTCTGTGGAGATAAAAATGAAATGGGTGACAGACATCCAAACAATGCAAGAGGTACTCCCCTCAATTAGAATATTATGGTGGGAGGAAACGGGTAAACTGATGGTCTCATTTAAATCCATTTCTGCAGCTACCTTTGGCATGAATGATGGGCTGCTTTGCAAATGCATTCTGTCCTTATGGCAAACAAGATAGAGAGACTTGCAACATAAGGCCTGAAACTACAAAACCCATGTGGCAAAATTTACTGCTACTTAAAGAACTTCAGTTCTGCTGTAGAAGCTGACTTAAGGGGCAGAAAGGTAAGCTTCTCCAACACCAAATTAAGGTACTATGGAGATATGGTTTCCTTTAATGGGGGTCTTACCAAGAATGTACCACTTAAAAAAAAGCTTTGAAAACTCTAACCGAGGTCACAAATTCATGAGGCATGCCCTGACAAAGGTTAGAAAAAGCAGCTGTGTGCAATTCAACAGACAAATAACTATACTCTTAACCAAAATTGTTAGTATTGTAGAAGTGCTAGAATGGGGCCAAACAAAGGGTCAAGACCCTGAGTAGCTGACCATGAAGAAAACCTCATCCATTTACGTGTGTATGCTAGTCTGGTAGACCGCTTTTGTGCAGAAGTTAGAATCTGGACCACCCTGGGAGAACAGAAAGAGACTCCAGCCATTCCTAGAAAGACATACTATGCAGTCAGTCATACAAATCAGACATAATGCAAGTCCAGCTGAAGTTTTCAGAAGGGTTAGACAGACAGATCTTTGCTTGGCCTGAGGTGAAGAGGTTTCTCCAGGAGATATAACCATAGCAGGGGAAACCAAACTTATCAAAGCTAGAAAAAGGAGGATCGTAGAATGACTCTAACCCTGCTCTATATGGCTTTCTTGATGAACTTCAGAACAAGGCAAAATGGGAGAAAGGTACAGAGAAGACCACTTCTTGCATACATCATCCTGGGATGTCTGACCCTGAAAAGGGATGAGAAAGAAGAACCTATTTGCCTTCCCTACTGATGACAAAGTAAACAGGCCACAGCAAAGATCCCCCCCCAGCATTCAAAATATCATCCTCCATTGACTGACACACACTTAAAAGGCATCAATAGACACTGATTGAGCCTGTACAGTGAGGACATGGTTTCTCTGGGTAAGTGTACTGCTACAGGAAAGCAAAGAGTGAAGATTGACTGCTCCTCCAATTTCATGGCTTCTTGATATAGGGATGACAGTGAGCTCTCCCAGACTGTTGATATGCCAAATTACTGTCGTCGACCAGATTGGATGGCAACTGCTTTGATCTCCTGGACGTTGATGTGCAAGTTGGCCTCATCCTGTTACCTGGTCTCATGGACTGTCGTCTGCCTTAAGCAATGACCTCCCCACCTTATGGAGGTGCCCTTGCTAACATGCAGAAGAGGTTCCTCAGAATCAGACTGGGTATATAAAGGCACCAGGAAAGATGAGGGCAAACCTAAGACAGTTTATCTGGCCAGACAAGGGATCCAAAAATTTGGACTTTTACACTTTGTGAATTCACTGCATCACACTCAACAGATATCTACTTGTGGCCAACATTAGCACAAAAACATTCAGGTATACAGCTGATATGGCTGTCTGTGATGAAAGAAGATGACACAACTTGAAGAAAAAATTCTGCCCTGTGAAAGACTGAGAGTGTTCAAGTGGAACCTAATGAATATTAGAACTGGTAATGACTTTCGTTTGTGACTTTGCAGTGGTCACTGAGCTTAGTAAGAACTGAAACAAAAAGAATAATCCATAGCTTGCTTGAACCAGTGACTTTCAAATGGAGGTAGCTGGGATTCAGTCATTCAGAGAGGCAACACCTTGATTCCAGTCAGCTTGACATGCGCTGTCAAGACCATCATGCATCTGGATGGCAAACACCCTACGGGGTTGTGGTAAGGCCATATGATTTGGCCCTGAACGAAAAGTGACTTGTTCTAACCTAGAAGTGCAGAAACCTGCTGGATTCCTTTGGAAATGCTGATGTGCAGGTATGAAACTTGGATGTACAAACAGTCCACTTTCTCTAGACACAGAGCAATACATTGTCTCAAGACCTTCTGGAATTTTGTCTTCTGCATAAAGTGATCGAGATTTCTCATGTCTAGAATACAGGTCAGAGTTTCTTCGTCTTTCTCGGCACCAAAAAGAACCCTGTGTTGTGCCCAGACCCTCTCTGGTTTGGAAGGGCATCTTGGATTGCTGCTTTTTTTTCTGGGAAGCTTAGGACCTCATTTCTGGCTGCTACCTTCTGACAGGATGAGATGACTGGAAGTAAAAAGATTGGGATAAAGTAGTAAAGGAATGATATGATACAGGCTCTGGAAATAACTTCCCAGACTCGTATGCCTGCCTTGCCAAGAAATGAAGAGAAAAGTGACCCTTCAACTATCTCCAGAACAGGATAGTTAGGCAAGTCCTCAGATTCTGCTGATAAATCCCCAATACTGCTGACCAGGTCCATCTCCAGGACAGTGCCCATTCTGGACACTTGTATGTCTATGCTGATTTCTGTCAAAATGTTGTCTAAATGTTCTTGTTGTTGGGATTTCTTGGTCTACTCTGGTTGTGGGAGAAGCCTCTCTGAGGAGCAGAGTACTTGATGCCACAAACTATAGGCTCCTTGCCCACTTTTCTTCAGTCTGGCTTTTGCCTACAGACTGAAAAACTCTGGTCCTTCAAAGGAAACATTGGTGAAAGATGCCTTGAAGTTGTAAGCAAATTTACAGGTCTGAGACCGGCGTGTTTGTGTATATGACCCAACAACACTGGACACCCCAGTTAAAGTACTGTGCAGTAGTCACAAACAGGTTAGACAAATTAGATATGGTTACTGCTTGGTACTCAAGCTTGTCATCAGTTCATAGATAAGTACTAGGCTAACTGTCCCTGTGGGTCATTTTAAGCCTCACCTATTTCCCCTCAAAAGTGAGAATTAAACCCTATACCTTGTGCCTGCAGGGTGAACACTAACCATTATGCCAACCCCCCACTTTGGCTTCCCATGTGGAAACTGTTATAACAATATGTTCATAGATTAGCACTAGGCTATTTGCCATTGTGGACCATTTTATGCCTAGCCAATTATCTCATGTGAGAATCAGACCCTGTACCTTATGCTTGTAAGGTGAACACCTTAACCATTATGCCAACCTCCCACCCATATGTACACTTCCTCTATCAGTACGAGTTAAAAATTGGTCATATGGGTCAAATAGTTTAGGGCCCTAATGGATAATGTACTGAACACAAATGCGCTTGCCACAATGGTCCTTCACTCGGAATTCATATTCCAGGACTGGTAAGCTGCAGGACTCTCATTCAATGGTTTATTTTCAAGGGCTGCTATCCCACTACAGTCATCTAGAGACTCTAACTCCAGTGTTCCCAGTCTTCTGAATGGGCACCACAGTATCTGGCTCCAGCCATTCCCTCTGCACAACATGCAAAACCATACAGGAGAAAGATGGAGTGGAAGAGAAAACCTCTTAGGATATTACCTTCTAATGGTGAGAAGGGGTCAATCTTTTTTCTCATGTATTAGCTCCAACATCTCTCCAAATACGAGGTACTCAGAAGGCATCACTGGAGTTATTACCTTCATCATCCAGGGCTGTATCAGAACTAGGAGCCTTGTTGGGGGAATCTTGATGCTTCCTCTTGCACTGTCCCTTCCTTGGAATACTTTGTGGTGATGCATTTTGGTGGGGTGGGAAAGGAAAAATTAACTGAAATATCCTAAATATGTATCAACAGATTTCCACTCTTCTGGCCCTCTGTTGAGAACATGTCAGAATATAAAGCTGAGAGACATGTAGGATAGAAACTTAGGTTGAACACAAAAACTCTCTAGGGGCATCTAGTAATGAAACATTTTGCTTTTTTTGCTTTGGTGTTATCTCAATGTGCTTAGTTTTTGACGCTGAACACCCCAGAGCAGAGAAAAACAGTGGTATGGAAGACATCTGACAGAAAAGGGTCGACAGTGGTGCTCCAAACTTGGATCTCAGCACCAAAGAGAACAATGATATAGTGACACATTTTGGGACAATGTCATTAAATTTGCAATTTATCAGCTGACATCGAACACTTGAGCCTTAGTGACCACCAGCTCCAAGACAGATGGAGCCATAGCCACAGGCACTAAAAATTAAAATTAATATCAAGACCAAAGGGGTTGACAAAGAAGCACAATTGTACAGCATGGAAAAAAAGCATCAAATATTTTGGCCCCAGACAGGAGGCAACTGTAAGATGGTGAAGAGAAGAAACATCTCTGTCCACCCTAGAAACAGAGGGGGAAGAAATGACATCCATTTCAGTCTGACCTTTCATCAATGCCCTCATTATCATCTCTCAGTGTAGATGAATAGCAGGACTGTAGACAGAATGGGATGAACCCATGGAAATGACAGGAGGAATTCTAGAATAAAGTATATTCCTGCTTAAAAAACACTAAAGTGCTACTTACTCTCTTCATCTGTGAAATCCCAGAAGAGGAAAGTTTGATCACCAGTTTAGGAAAGAGATGCACAGTCCTAGATGCACAGTCCTAGAAGCAGGAGACTAACCTGACATATTACACAAGACTTGGAATCCCTGAAACTGGAGTTCTTGGCTAACAGTCTCTTGATACAAGTTAGTTCATCCTTTCCTGCAAAGTCTTCAGACCTAACTTAGCTCAATTATCACAGTCAACATTCACAGAAGACATGTTTATCTTGAGGAGGAAGTTTGTGTACACCTCTCTGATACTTCTTGAATCCTTAGAGTGCTTAAAAAGCCTGACTAATACAGAATGCATACTGACAAAAACTAAACCAGCTATGCGCTGTCACTACACCATATAACAAAAAAAAAAACACTAAGAACTTGCCAATGGGAGGCAAAAAGTACAGTTGTGTACCTACCATAAATGTAGATGTTCGAGTGTATTCACTGTTGCAGTCATTACACTTGGGTTATCCTGCTGGCAGGCTACCAGCAGTCGGCCTGAACTCCGAAGTCCTGGTCCGGCGTCAGTTGCTGTCGCCTCTTCCCTGATGTCAGTGCGCCAGGGGTATAAGATGCAGCCAACGCCATTTTCTTCAGTTTTTCTTGCCCCAGATGTCAGGTGCCCTCAAAAGGGTAGGCTAAAAAATCTGCTTATAAAAAAGCATGCACTAACATAAACATTACATTCATCTACAAGCAAATACACCACATAGGTTGTATAGAATAGAGGAGTACAGATAAGTCCCAGCAATGAAAGGGGGATGGTGGGAGGGTAACTGCAACAGTGAATACATTTGAACATCTACATTTATGGTAGGTACACAACTGTACTATGTTCATCATGTTTCACTGTTGCAGTCATTACACTTGGGTTGAATCCCAAAGCTGAGGTAGGGCGGCTGGGTCTAAATAGGATTAGGAGTGGCTATGAGGCCCTGCAAAACTGCAGTGGCAAAGCCTGCTCTGGATTTAGAGTAAAGAGGTAAGTGGTAATGCTTGGTAAAAGTGTGCACTGAAAGTTGCAGCCTCCAAAATTTCCTTGGTTGGTACTCCTCTGAGAAAGGCTGCTGAAGTGGCTGCTGCCCTGGTAGAATGTGGCCTAATATTCTTAGGTACTGACTTGCCATGCTGTGCATAGCAGAAACTAATACAGTGTCCTATCCATTTTGAAATAGTCTGCTTTGAGATAGCTTTTCCTTGCGATCCTGCAGCATATGCTACAAACAGTTGCTCAGTTTTTCTGAAAGCTTTTGTTTTGTCCAAGTAGAAGCGTAGCTGCCTGTGTATGTCCAAAGAGTGCGGAAGTCTCTCCCCTTTATTCTGGGGATTTGGATAAAATGTTGGCAAATGAATGGTTTAGTTAGGAGCCACACTGAATACTACCTTTGGCATAAATGTTGGGTTTGTCCTTAGAGAAACCCTGTCTGGATGAAAAATGATAAAAGGTTCCACTGCCATTAATGCCTGTAACTCTGAGACTCTTCTTGCTGAAGTTATTGCTAGGAGCAGAGCAGTTTTCCATGATAAGAATTTTAGGTCAGCTGTATTGGCTGGCTCAAAAGGAGGTAGTGTGAGCTTTTCTAAAACAAAGTTGAGGTCCCATGTAGGTATCGGTGCTCTCCTTGGGGGTCTTATGTTTTTTGCCCCTCTGAGGTACTGTCTTAGCAGTGGGTGAGAGAAAATAAGAGGTTCCGTATTGTAATGAGCTGAAATGGCAGAGGCATGGATCTTAATTGATGAGAAGGATAGGCCTTTGTCCAGCATCTCAGTTGGGTATTGTAAAATCTGAGGAATATTTGGAACAAGTGGTTCAAGTCCTTGTGCCTGGTTCCAAGCACAGAATCTCTTCCATTTTTCTGCATAAGATTTCCTGGTGCTGGGCCTCCTGGCTTCCAAAATGACATCCATAACAGCTTTAGACAGAGGTGTATTTTGAGTGGCTATATTGTCTGCCATGCAGCCAGATTTAAGGTTCTGAGTTGGCTGTGCAGGATCTGATTGTTTTGTTGAGTCAGAACATGAGGAATTAGAGGTAAATTCCAGGCTGGGCCTTGAGACAAGCTCTTTAGGATTGGGTACCAGTGCTGGCGTGGCCAGTCTGGGGCAATCAAAATCATTTTTGGCTTCTCTTGTCTGACTTTTAGGAGCACCTTGGGAAGGAGAGGCAGTGGTGGAAAGGCATAAACTGTTAGGGTTTTCCAGCTGAAAGATAGAGCATCCACTTTCCATGCTTGTGAGTGATAAGTCCTTGTGCAGAATCTCTGTAGTTGGTAGTTGTGAGGGGAGGCAAAGAGATCTATGTCTGGGCATCCCCATTTCCTTGTTATGCTGAAGACCTGTGGATTTAGTTTCCACTCGTGAGGGTCCATGAGGTTTCTGCTTAGTTCGTCTGCCACAGTATTTTTCTTTCCTGGCAGGAATTGTGCCTGCAGATGTACTTGATAGGACAGTGCTGTGTTCGACAAAGTCATGGCTTGCCTGCAGAGGGGGTAGGAATGTGTGCCCCCTTGCTTGTTTATGTACCACATAACTGTAGTATTGTCCGTCTTTAGTAATAGTTGTCCTGGATGTAGTAGATCCTTGAAGGCTGTCAGGGCATTCTGTAGAGCTAGCATCTCTTTTTGATTGATGTGAAGATGCATTTGGTCTGTGGGCCACGTGCCCTGAATACATTTTCCTGCCATGTAAGGCCCCCAGGCATAATCCGATGCATCTGTTGTTAGTGCCTGCCTGGCTGTAGGTAAAGTGAAAGGCTGTCCCTTGTTGTGGTGACAGGCCAGTGCCCACCATCGAAACTCCTGTTGCAGGCAGGGAATAAGAGTTATTATTGTTTCCAGGCTGTAAAACTGAGGTGGTGGTGCTGCGGTAGCGTTGTTGCCTCACAGTTAGACGCTGCCCGTTCGATTCTCAGTTAGAGCGTCTTCTGTGTGGCGACATGCGTGAATGGGCCTTCCTTCGTTGAAGGTTGTGCATTAGGCCTGGCAAGCCAGTACGTAAAAATCTACTGACAATCATTAGCGGACCAGAGTTCCACTGTGGCGACCCCTAACTGGGAAAAGCCAAAAGACTTTTTATTGTTTCCAGGCTGTGGCAATGTTGAGTCCAAACACTTTTTAGGTAAAATTGTTGCTTCCTCATATGCAGTCTTGCATATGGAATTAGCAGGATGCACGATGCCATGAAGCCCAAAGCCTGCAGAATTTTTCTTGCAGGTAGCTGGGTCTTTGTTGCCATCATTTGAAAGTAATGAGTCAGTTGCCTTTGCTTGTCTGGCATGAGATAAGCCATCTGGGCAGTTGTATTTAAGCTTGCACCCAGGAATATTATCTCTTGAGAGGGCACTAGTTTTGATTTCTTTTCGTTTACTGTGTAACCTAGGCAAATTATTAATTCTTTTACAAACGCCAGATGCTTTAGTAGAATGTCCTTGCTCTCTGCTTGAATAAGGCAGTCGTCCAAGTAGGGATATATTTGAATTCCTTTTTGTCTGAAAAATGCAATTACTGGTGCCAGGCATTTTGTGAAGACCCTGGGCACAGTAGATAAGCCAAAGGGCAGTGCAGAGAATTGGTAATGCATTGAGCCAGCTATGAATCTGAGATATCTTCTGCAAGACTGTCTGACTGGGACATGCCTCTTTGAGGTCCAAAGTAATTAGCCAAGCCTTCTTGCCCAGCATGGGTAGAAGTTGCTGTAGTGTCAACATTTTGAAACATCCAGGAAAGTATTTAGAATTGACAGGTCCAGTATTGATCTCCAGTCTTTTTCCTTTCTGGGTACCAAGAAAAGTCTTGAGTAAAATCCTTGCCCCTGTTTTTGCTGTGGTACTTTTTGAATAGCTCACATGTCCATGAGAGCAGAAATTTGCTTTTGTGCCTCTGCCCATTGGTTTTGTGGCAGGTCTGGCATACCTTTTGACCTTGGTAGGGTGTGAAAGTGGAACCTGTAACCTTGAGAAACAATATTCAGTACCCATTTGTCCTGGGTGATCATGTGCCAATTTTGTGAGAAAAATGCTAGTTTTCTCCCTAAGGGTGCTGACAAAAGGTAAGTGCTTGGCTTTTGTAAAGGGAAGTCATTGGGACGGTTTCCTATAAAGTTGTGATTTATCTTCTCCGCCTTTGAGGGCTGAAGCACCCCATTGTTTAGGTCTGTATGAGCCTTGGGGCTGAGATCTTGCCTCTTGGGCGTCTGTATCTGCCTCTTTGTGGCCTGTCTGACACTGGAAAGGACCAATTTTTATAAGGCCAGTTCCTGCTAAATCTAGGTGGCTGAACCTGTAAGAAATCCTTTACTGTCTGCATTGATTTTGCTTTATCCTCCATTTTCTTTTAACACCTCTTCTGCCTTAACACCAAACAAAGTATCATGCTGTAATGGAGCATCCAATAATTTTGCTTTAACATGATCAGGTAAACTTTGTTCTTTTAATCAAGCATGCCTTCGAATGACAGAGCCTGTAACTACGGCTCTGCATGAAGCCTCTAATGAATCAAAACCACATTGCAGAGTATGCTTTCCTACTTGTTCAGCTGCATGCAATAAATCCTGCATTTCCTTATTGTCAGGACATTCTGAGCTTGTAAGCATTTTCTGTTTTAGCAAAGACATTAGGTATTGTTGATATTTAAGCATGTGAAACTGGCAGTTTAAAGCCCTTACAGCTAAAGTAGCAGAAGTGTAAACTTTTTTCCCCCATCTATCTAGTGCTCTAGAATCCCTATCAGAGGGAACAGGGTTTTTTGCAGTGGAAGCCTTGACCCCTTTGGGACCCTGAGAAATTGTTTCTGGGTCAGCAGCAGGGTTTTTACAAAGAAATTTATGAGAGTCTGGGACCCTGTAGTACCTATCTGGGTTGACTGGTGCAGGGGATAAAGAATCAGGAGACAAACTGGATTCAGGAAAAACATCATCCACAATATCTAGTGCAGGGGGGATAGCAAGGGGTCTGTGCTGAGGCAGTAAAAGAAAATCTCTGAGCCTTTTCTTGGATTCTGAATAGTCCTGGCTCTCCCAATGGAAATGCTCCCTTATGGTGTGCAGGGTTTCTCCAAAAGAGTAATCCTCAGGAGAAGAGGCTGAAGGGATAGATTCTTCAGCATCAGAGTCCTCATAGGGAGGAAGAGAATATCCCTGTTCTGAAGAGGAATCAGAGGAAACAGAAACCTGGTCAGAGGAATCATAGTCCGTGTCTTGCCTAGGCCTTTTATCAGGAAGGGGATGGGAACCCCTGATCAAAGTAATTAGGTCCTCGGCCATTTTAAGCATCTGTTTCTTTGGCATGGATGACTGTCCAGGAGAATGCTGTACTTGTTTCTTTGTCTTTAATGGTGTTTTAGACTTTGCCTTGGCTGCTGAAGTGGACTTGATAGCAAGCTGTGTAAGTCTGAAAACACCCTCAGAAGCAGATGCCTGCTCAGTGGCTCCGGACCCATCTGAGGGAATAGTTTCCGTAGGCCCAATACCTTGAGTTTCCAGAGGCCTAGTTGTCTACACGTGGGAGTCGGAGGCAGCCTGTGGCTCTGAGGTAGCGGGTGTCAGGGGCTGCGAAAGCGCCTCACTGAGAACCGGCGACTGGCCTAGAAGAGGCTTCATCATCAGTTTTGGACCTCGGATGCCTGTCCTTTTCTTTGTCTTTGCGTTTTTTATGAATTCTGGTCATCAGTTGTTCCGACGGCATTATGTAGTTAAACCTTCGGCCAAAGTAATGTAAAGCAAAATCAAACCGACGCTTAACAGTGCGTTGGTTGAATCTAGCACAAAACCGACAACTAGCAACGTCGTGGTCAGGGCCTAGGCAAGGAATACAGTAAGAGTGAAAATCCTTATGAGGTATTTGCTTCCCACAAGAAATACAATTGTTAACTTTTTCTGACATCGGTCTGGAGCAAGAAAAAGTTTCCCCAACGGGGTACTTAGCTTTAACGAAGACTTCGGTTCTGAAATTCAATTTTGAAAATCTCTGGAGTCGGCTGACTGGCACGTGCGAACTGCTTTTGCTTCAGGCACCACTCGGCAAGAAAAACTGAAGAAAATGGCGTTGGCTGCATCTTTTATACCCCTGGCACACTGACGTCAGGGAAGAGGCGACAGCAACCGACGCCGGACCAGGACTTTGGAATTCAGGCCAACTGCAGGTAGCCTGCCAGCAGGATAACCCAAGTGTAATGACTGCAACAGTGAAACATACATGATGAGCATCAGCAGCAAAAATTAAGAGTACAAAAAGCATGGCTAATGATGGCCAGAGCAAGAGAGGCCAACCAAGTAAAAAAAAAAAAACTCTACCAACAATAATGGAAAGCTCTGATCTTAAACTTAGGCAAATAAAGAACTTCCAGATTCTTAAAAACAACAAAAAAAGAGACCAAATACTGACCAGTCTTCTTCTTCTTTCGGCTTTTCCCGGTTAGGGGTCGGCACAGCGGATCACCTGTCCGCTCATGATTGGCAGTGGAATTTTACAGTGTCGAGTTGCCAGCCTGGCGCCCAACATTCCACAGAAGGCTCACACATGCACACACTCACACTTGGGGTCAGTTTAGAGTGTCCAATCCACCTACAGTATGTCTAATAATGTTGTGTCTTTCGGCTTATCCCGGTTAGGGGGCCGCCACAGCGGAACTCCGGTCAGCTAATGTTTGGTAGTGGATTTTTACGTGCCGAGTTACCAGCCCTGACGCACAACCTTCAACGAAGGCACGCGCATTCATGCAACATACACATGTAAAATATGAGAAACTGTTTAAAATGTGCATTTTTTTCAGCAAAAATGCAACAATGTCTCAGAAAGTCAATCGCCTGCACACACACCCTAGCAGAGCTCATTTCCCATCTTAAACAATTTTACCATATATTGGATTGAAGCATTCTGGTTTGCTTTGACAAGGGAGATATTTAGATTTAAATTTTGACCTGGCATAGCAAGTAAAGAGTCTGTACTTATTTCCCTTTTGCAAGGCAAGGTGGTGGTGGGGGGGGGGGGGGGTTAGTGGTGGCTGAAAACACTGTGCTAACTGAATATTCCCTATTTGCTTAAAGCCCGAACATAACGGGACTCTTCCTTCACAGTTCAGACCCCAGCTTAGCAGTTCAGTTGGTCAGACAGGAAGTTTGTGTTTTCCTCTGAAAGTTTTCTATGAATTACTGTCAAGAACAGTCATGCATCAGTGAGCTCATGGCCTTTGCGTGCAACATACCTGCAACTTAGAGATACATAAACTAGAGCAGCATTCAGTTAGGACAATATCAGAACTAGTTAGCTGATAGTGTTTTCTACTTCCATCTATCCAAACATTTTTACTTTACATCTCTATTTTTATTTATTTACTGCATTTGTTGACCAGGAAAGTCCAACTAGGAATGAAACCATTTTTTTGGGAGGCCCAATGAGAAAAGCTACAGAGAAAAGTAATGTTACCGGAAACAGTAGCTGTTTGAATTCCTCACTGCCTATGTGGCATTGTGGGTTAACTGGCAAGCTTTCAAAATCTCAGACTCCCCTCCCACCTCAGTGTCTCTTCCTGTGACAGCTGACTGGCTAAGCATATCCAGAGAGGGAAGGCTTCAGCTGTGACAAAGTGTGTGTGCAGCCTTTTTCACAATCACAAAGAAGGATAAGAAAAGACCTAAAGCCAGACGCATCTAGCAAGAGTAAATTCAAAGCCAATCACAATGCCACATACAAACCAAATCCAGCAACAACCAAATAAAGACATTCAACCCATCGTAACTATGCACAATCTGAATGATGGGGGTAGGTGCTGCCACTGAGGCTGTGGGGAATTTGAACATCAACTGTTTAAGCTAAGTAGGACTGATGGAACTGTAGTATATTCATCATTCCCACTGCCTCAATGGCATTTTGGGTAGATTCTCAAATCTCACCCTACACCTGGGAGGTGGAAGGATAACAATCCAGAAGCCCCTAGACAATGGTCCTAGCAAAGCCTGCTCTGGACCTTGAAAACGAATACAGTATGTAGTGCTTTGTGAAGGTATGAACAGCAGACCAGGTTGCTGCCTCTAGAATGCTTCTACAGTCCACCCATTTCCAATATGCCATCTAAGAGGATAAGGCTCTAGTCAAGTGAACCTTAACCTTGCCTGTAAGAAGTTTACCATGGCGGGAGTAACAAAAACAATAGCAGATGACAACCACCATGTAACAGTTAGCTAGATAGAGACACACACACCTTTCTTAGCCCCTGTATTGGAGACATACAGCTGTTCAGCATTCCTAAAGGGCTTTATTCTGCCAAGATAGTACCTGATCTAGCAGTGTACATCCAACATTGGGAGATTAATGGATTGGTTTAAGGTAATTTCAGAAACAACCTTAGGCATGAACGATGGATTAGTGCATAACCTAACCCGGTCCTTGTGAAAAATCAGATAAGGTTGGCCCACCAGGAAAACTTGCACATCAGAAACTCAGGAAATCAGAGCAATAAATAAAACAGTCTTTCAAGTAATGAACCATAAATCAACCTAAGAGGCAGGTTCAAAGGGAGGTAAGGTCAATTTTACAACAACAAAAGTGAGATCCCAGGGAGGAGGAGTTTGTTTTTGAGTGGGTCTTGCGTGCAACACATTTCTTTCATAAACTGACCACAAGAGGCGAAAGAAGGCAGGCAACCTGAGATGGCTGCAAGATGTATTTTGATAGAAACATATGACAAACCATCTCTGAGTAGGTCACACAAATATTTCAAAACCAGAGGGGTCAAAACCCTTTCAGGATCTCAAATATTGGCTAAGCAATACCTATAAAACCTCTTCGACTTGTAAGCATAAGATCTTCTAGTTGCAAGGTTTTATTGCCTCCTTAAATACCTGCTGCACATTCACATGGAACAAGTCCTAAAAAGATACCAAAACAGAACCATCCAGGCTGTCATTTGCAACTGCTCTAAGCTGGGGTGTACCATTCACCCCTGACGTTATGTGAGCAGATCCAATCTATGAGGAAGCATCAGTAACTGCCCGAGGCCCACTCCATTAAAAGGGAGAACCAACACTGCCTGGGCCAAAAGGGGATTACCAGATGATCTTTGGTAATTCTTTCTGAATCTTTAGACGTAGCTTGGTAATCACTGAAAAGGGTAGAAATGCATACAGGAACATTACTGACTATGGGAATGATAGTGTGTCTGCCTTCTAAACATGGCTGTAAGGATGTCTTCAACAGATTATTTTAGTTGTCTGTTTTAAAAGGAGGTGAACAGATCTCCTTGAAGTGTTCCTCGCTTCTGGATCAAATCCTGGAAGACCTCGACATGATGCTTCCACTTGTGAGGGTCTGTCCAGTATCTGCTTATACAGTCTGCCACTGTGTTTGCCCTGATGGAATGTATAAGGTCTGAACAGTCAGAGAATTTTGTAGAGCCAGATCTCAGGCCCTTAATGCCAACTGGCAAAGATGGTATGACCTTGTACCTCCCTTGCTCAGGTACCACATCACAGTAGGACTGGCTGTGACCATTAGAAGGGGACCCAAAGTCCATAAGTTTCAAAGAACTTTTAAGGAACGAATCACTGCCAACATCTCTCTTAAATTTATATGCATTAGTATGTCCTGAGAACCCCACAAGCCTTCCACTTGAACTCCTACGGACACTGCTCCCAATACAAAACCTGAAGAGTCTGTGTGGACAGAGTGTACGTGGGTCTGAAGAGTGGAAAGGGAGTCCTGGATTCAGAGACAGTTAATCTGTCCACCACTGCAGTTCCTGTTTCACTAACTTCAGTGGCAGTACCTGGAAATCCCAGAGATGAAGGTGCTGGGTCCAACAATTCAAGTATAATTGAATTGTTCTCATATGTAGTCTGACTAGTGATATCATAAAGATTATCAATCTCATTGGACCTAGAAATCTGATGCATGCTCTTGCTGAGGCCACGGCTAGAAGCGAGAAACCCAAGAAAATGACCTGGCAAGTCAAAACTTTGTCTTCTGGCAGGAAGGTTATTTTTTTACTGTGTCTGTTCAACACCCCAAGAAAACAATTTGTTGACAAGGCATAAGGAAGGCGTTTTGAAGATTTAGTTTGAAGCTCAGGTGGGAAAAGAGTGATGCAATCTTGTCTAAGGACTCCAAGCACCTGGATACAAAATTTACACAGATCAGCAAGTTCTCTAAATGAGGAAAAATGTGGATGCCTAAAGTTCTGCAATAGGCAACACTGGAGCCAAACACAAAGGGTAATGCAGAAAACTGATAACATAAGCCAGATACAAGCAAACCTCAAAAATTTACTGAAACTGGGAGCAACAGGAATATGATAAGTGTTCTCAAGATCTACAGTCACCATGAAAAAGAGGACTGGAAGCAATGGTAGGACTGACTTGCCCTTGGAAGGGGGAGGATTTTTGATGCCAAGTGCATCCCCTCTAAACTATTCTCGGAATCCATTTGTGTAAGACTATTTGCAGCCAGGCTGTAGGTCTGGGTGAGAGCCTGGGGAAAGAAGGAATAGAAGGAATGGTGGGGTAAGGGTGCCCTGTGACTCGGCACAGTCGTTCTTTTCCAGGGGGTTGATCCTTTTTTGGAAAGGAACCCCTCTAGCTTGATTTCAAAGAATTATTCGCCTGCCATTTCCTCTTGGATCCCTGACTTTTCTTTGGCTGGGATTTTTGTTTGTTCTGCCCCTTGAAGAAAGACGTCTTGCTTAAAAGAACATGGGTACATGAAACATCCTAGATATCCTATGCATTACTTTTTCCTCGGTCATCTCACAGTTTAAGAATCTGTATAACAAAAACCTCAAATACCAATTCAGAATGCAAAGGTGCATTCAAAATGTTAGCTTTTAAATCATCAGCGAAGTCCTGATTATTTAACCAAGCATACTGTCTAACAGAAGTAGCAGCATTTCTTGAGACTATATCTGCACTTTCAAGCACACCTTTCACAACATGTTTCAACACCTGAGTCAATTTAGAAACATTTTCATTCATGTAAGACTATTGCTCTGCAAATATGCAGCAAAATCATCCAAACTGTACGCACACTGCAAAATAAATTATAACATATAGCCTTGATAATTTAACATTCTCAAAGCTAGATTACTGGAAAGAGACATTCTTTTGCCCTAAAGACCTAACAGTGTTCCCTGTTAATCAACGTGCATTGGATCGGATGAAGCCAAGGACTTGCAATATGAACAGGCAGCTAGGGAGACTGCAGATGGTCAGCAGTCAAATAAGAAGAGAGACCTGTCATATCGGAGGAGACCTGATCAGTAATGAACAATACTGCTAAGAAAACCACAAGTTTATTTCCGGGTATGAGCTTAACCACTACAAAGGAGACCTGGAAAACAATGGAGGTGCAATGGCAATGCATTTAGGGAACAGTGGGAGTTGATGTACCCTAGAAAAGTTTTTAAAGTTGCTGAATGATTACAGCCTTCAGCTGAAAGTTCTCTGGGCTGAAGTAGACTAAATGGAGCATGTATAAATCACTGGTAATTCAAAACATCCTTCATGTCTTCCACTACAAAGTTCTATCTCTAACCTGAAGAAAGAATCAGACAAGAGTTTCAACTAAATAGCAAATCACGCACTGCATTTAAATGATCCTTGCACATCAATTAAGACTTAGGATAATTTTATGATGCTTCCTATTTATCTGTGCCAATGAATAACTTCCACAGACCATAGGCTGCAAACCTCACAGATACATCTGACTTGAGCAGCTCAGCCTTGAGATAAGCTATTAATATGGTATCTATCAGAATTCTGCACTTCTTAATCACTATCTTTGCAATTCAGCTTACTGTAGGATTATGATCAGACTTTCCTGAGGTATTAGATGTCAACACCTCCTGAATAATATACTAATCTGGTCCTTCCCTCAAGAGTTATCCCCTGAAAGAAAAGAAAAAGTTGCACACCAAGGATTTTTGAGGATACCTGCCTATGGTGAAAAACAAATGGGATGGCGAAAATACAAAAATACGCAAAGAAAACCCCACATGGTGTGAGGCTACTCTCCTGCAGCAACAGGAGCAAGACTTTTAAACTACCTTGCAGCACTTAAGAACTGAGCCCTTAGCACATTTACCTTGAAGTACTTCTATGTCCTTTTTACCACTTCATACTTCTCTACAACCACCTGGTTACTTCACCTTCTAGGTCAGCTAGGTCTTTCCCTTGCATACTTATATCTCCATTTATATACTGCATGAATTTCAGCTGCTCAAATAATCAGACTGACACTCCTAAATCACAAATGAAAAAAGGCAATTCTTGCCTATAAATATGTAATATAAAATACCTAGTTTATTCAAAAAAAAAAAAAAAAAAAAAAAAAAAACACAAAATAACAAAAATGCATTAATGTTCTGAAATAAATTTTTATTAGAAAGGCAAGTTCTACCAATATTGTGCTATAAAACATGTTGTGAAACTTACCAGTGCTATATGGACAGTAAACTCAACACCGATTCCAACAGAAGCAATCAGGATAACCACAGGCACGGCACTTAGTTTTATTCCAATAAGACCCATCATTCCAAAAAGCTCTACAGTCATAAGAGCAAGCACCATCACCTAATAATGAATTAAAGAAACAATGTAACCCTTCCTAACACTCAATATTTTTCTGTCAAAGCAAAATAATATGATATACTAAACACAACAGGATCAGTGTGCATTAGACAAAGGAGGTGGCAAATCCAACTGGGCCTACTATAGACAACAATGAATATCAAAAAATATAAGCTTTAAAAAGTTTCACAAAAACTGGCTGGGCAATGAAAGCAATAACTCAATAATGGTTTGGAAAAGTGAAAGATGTCTGACAAATTAAAAAAAATGGGGGATGGGGAGAAACGTGTCTTAAATTCTTAAAATTAACAGCCTCCAAATATACCCATACACATGTACACACACGTGCACACACAAACACAAAAAATAAAGCTCAGCACAGCTTTTCCAAATAAAAGGAAAATGTGTTGTGATTACTACAAATAGCCTCATACATAAAACAACAAGGAAGTGACTTTTTGGAGTATGCAAACCATTAAAAAAAGAAGATTAAATGCCATAATCAGGTGTCAAGATTCATGATACTGAAGACGTTGGCTTTGCAGAAACTTGGGACTCGTAGACTAAGAAAACTGTTAAACTAAGACAAGAAAGCTTTTAACAAACTTTTCACTTGTGCAGTAAGTACATTTTGGAGGGAAACTAGGTCCAGTGACAGATCACTTCAGTGCTGGAATACTCCACTTTAAAATGGGATTTATGGAACACTTTAGTGATTGGAAATATTTGCAAGATTACATTTCAGAAAGCTGCAGCTGTCTTTTGAAGGTGAAGTCACAAAAGCTTAACCAACAATAAACATTCACCTTCAACATTTATGTAACAAGCATGTTGCACATAGTCTGGTCTCTAGTTTTGAGTTTAACAGCCTTAACTGTTAAATGTTTTCTTTTTCAAATATAAAACTGGTACATGAAGATGTAGATACAGTTTTAAATTTACAACTAATTACCAAAGAACTAAGGCTATGATGCCACTGACTTTAGTGTAACAGAAGGAAAATAGCTCAGTGAGCTAGAAGGTTATGTTTACAACTGCTGTTTACCCCTTCCAAGATGGACAAACACACCATGAATGATTTAACACACACAATTCCAACAGAGACACAAACAGATTTCCAGACTGCCGCAAGAGAGATATGCACAGGAATTTAAGAAAAAAAACAAAAAAGCACTGTAAACTTACAATGATCCCAGCAGTCCAGGGATTCAAAAGAAACAGGGCACACACTAGGAATGTACAGGCAAGGACCACGCTGATAGCCAAAAGTAGCCAGTGCCTAAGACCAACATACTGCTCCCAGAACAGGAAAGGATATCCATTCGGATAACTAGGAATGCCTTGACTGCTGTAGTTGTCACATATGCTTCGTACTTTCTCAATAACTTCCACAAAGTCTGGGGTATCTCTCAGTCCATTGAGGTAGAAAGGAAACTGGGCATATTCTATGGGTTCAGCAGATGGTACTGAGGGTTACAAGAAAAAGAAATGTGTTAGAAACTAGACACATCAGACAATAACATGACCTATCAAATTAACTACTTTCCCCAATACATGCTACTATCAGGGATCCAGCTATGTTTTTTCACCTACTCATCCCTTCATTTCAGTCACTCTTTTGATTGCTCCTTGTATTCTTGTCCTGCCATTGAAAGCATTTACCTGCATCTACTCACCTTTGCTGAAGGCTTCAAGAATTGCAACAGTGATGTGAGATTTATAGTGAAGAAATTCCACAACTCTTTATGTGAATGTGCATCTCCTACAACATCACTGTAACTTTTCTTTGGTTTTCTTAAGTCTCGCTTACCATTACATATCCTTCTAGTTTACAAAAATGCTAACTTCTTTCTGTAAAGTTCTACAAATTTTCTATAAAGTTTCATTAACTTCTGTGATGCATTCAAAAATCTCAGTTACATCTCCACTGTTCTCATATTCTACATTGCAAGCTCACAGACTTTCTACAGCTTCTAATACAGACTTCACCACAACACAATGCAATGTTAGCACATTTATTTATTTTACTTTACTTTACTTTTGCTGACCGGGCTGGTCTAACTGGATATATGTCCATTTTCAGTAGAGGCCCGGGGAGATGAGCCCCACAAACAAAATTTTAGCAACTTCAGGTACAGATAAATAAAAATATTAGCAACTTCAGGTACAGTACTCTATAAGTTTATATACTCCCTTTCCACATCTGATTTAAAGCATTTTCTTTTTTTTTCCAACAAGGGAAATAATGCCTACTAAAACCAAAACACTGAAGGCAACAGATAACAGACCAACGAAAATGAGCGTAAACCCCAGACCTTTCTAGCAAATTCCAGAGATAATACAGTCTCAGTGAAGCATAAGAGTGAGTCAAGCAAACTCAAAGCATGGGCCCCAATCTAGTTTCATTGCTAATTATCAAAACTGTGGTGGAAGCCATGGCTCTAAAAGGGAAAAATGTTTAGCTTTTGGTCAAAAATGCTACAAATGCAATAAATGAGTCCCACATTCTTTTATTAAAAGGGAACACTTTAAGAAACAAGTTGATCAATTAGAAAGCAGCAACCCTACTCTATGTTGATGGTGTGTCATTGCTTCATGAAACAGACTTAAGGGCAAAGAATGAAGCATTTTGTACTGTCCAGATAAATGTCAATCCCATACAGCTCAAAGTTGATACAGGTTCCAAGTGCAATGTTATGTCAGCAGAAACATTTGCCTGAGTATGTAAAGGTGAAAAGCTTGATTTTGCAAGGTATGCGAAGCTTGTTGCTTATGGAGTTGAAGAAATTCAGACCGAAGGCTCAGTAGTGCTTTCATGTTACTCTGCTGGAAGAAGCTACAACTTATTATTTTATGTGGTCAAGAAGCATGTCTAGTCATCATTAGCCAGAGACAGTTTGAAAATGGGACTGCTGTCATTTAATAAGGAAGGTCATCATGTTAGTTTGAAAGACCACTACTCAATTTTTTCTACCTATGCTGATCTGTTTAAAGACAAATAGGGAAGCTTCCAGTTGTGTACTCCATGAAGTTAGCCCCAGAGGTCAGCCCAATTATCAGGCTAGCATGCAGAGTTCCAACAGACATGCAGGATACAGTCAAAGCAGAGTTAGATAAAATAGTGCGACAAGGTATGATTTGTCCAGTTGAAACTCCAACTGAGTAGGCATCTTCCATGGTGGTTGCTCAAAGGAAAAGCTCAGACAACATGAGAATATGTACTGACCCACGGGATTTGAACAAAGCATTAAAAAGACTTCATCATCCAATGCACACAGCCAGTAACCTTGATGCCCAATGCCACTATTGTTTCTGTCTCAGATGCAGAGAATTCATTTGGCAAATTCAGCCTGACAAGAAATCATCAATGCTCACTAAATTCAGTACTCCATTTGGCAGGTACAGATTTCTAAGAATGCCATTTGGGATAAATTCTGTGAGTGAAGTCTTTCAATGAGCAATGGAGCAAATGTTTTTCTGGGTATCCTTGTGCTATTATTGTAGACATACTGATAGGAGGTAATGATGAAGCAGAACATGACAGAAACCTCAGAAAAGATCTGGAAAGGGCAAGTCGAGTGAATCTTAAGCTCCATGCACAGAAATGCAAATTCAAGGTACAAGAAGGTACAGGCCTATGACCAGACCCTTCAAAGCAGCCATTCTTGAGATGCCAGCACCAGACAATGTTCAAGGCCTGCAATGTTTTCTTGGCATGGTCAACTACCTAGGCAAGTTCATTCCAGACTTGAGCCAACTATCAGCACCACTCAGAGAGCTGACATGTAAAGCTGTATCCTGGTCTTGGTTAGAGCAACACCAAAGAGCAGTTAAGTCCTGAAACAGAGAACTGCTAGTCCACTAACAATCATACCATGATGCTCACAAGCCAGTAGCACTTTCCTGTGATGCTTCAAAATTTGGTCTTGGTGCAGTCATTCTACAAGAGGATCACCCTGTTGCCTATGCATCGAGAATGCTTACCAAAACCAAGATGCAGTAAGCCCAGATCAAGAAAGAGCTTTTCGAAATTGTGTTTGCATGTTCGAAGTTCCATGATTATGTTTATGGTAAACCTATCCAGATTGAAACAGACCACCTGTTAAGTCACTATCTTGAGAAAGCCTATGCATTCAGCCCCAGCCAGACTGCAACGCATGATGCTGAGATTGCAAAAGTACAATTTCAATCTTGTGTACAAGAAAGGCAACCTTCTTTTTACCTTGCTGATACATTATCCAGATTGCCCAGAAATACCATAGAACAGCAAGAGAATGAGAACCTTGATTTTGAAGTCATGGAAGTGAGAAATGTTTCTTCCACACGTCTTAAATTGAGAGATCACACAGCCATGGATCCAGTTTCATAAAGCCTCATTCACTTTATCAGTCAAGATTGGCTGTCATAGAAATCTAGTTCACCACAAGAAGTACAGCCTTATCTTTCTTACAGAAATAAGATTTTGGCTGACAAAGGTATCATAATGAAAGGTCCAAAAGTGATTGTTCCAAAGTCCTTGCAACCTGAGTACACTTCTATCTTGCATTGTGGTCACCCAGGTACCAATTCTACCAAAAGAAGGGTGAGAGAAAAAGAAGTTATGTCTTACCATAACGTTCCATCTGTATTGTTGATCTTTGTTCAGTCATTACGCATGGGTATCTGTTCCGACTGCGGAACTGAGCCGGCCATTTTCCAAGCTTGCGTCAGCTTCAAACTCTCGAGCTAAACTCTTACCCACAATTCCCCTCTCCCTGTTACCTCAGATTGAGTTTGCAAGTCAAAGATGGTAGAGGCTACCTCTGGTCAAATAACCTAAGAGAACCGGATGGTGAGATCCACTAGAAACCACAGGAGGGGGAAGGAGGGAGGGTCGTAATGACTGAACGAGGATCAACAATACAGATGGACCGTTATGGTAAGACATAACTTCTTTATCTGATATTGTTAATCTTCGTTCATTCCTTACGCATGGGACAGAGACTCCAGCTACCTCCATTCCTGGGAGGCTCTCATGGAAGGACATTCCTGAGCACCATAGAACCGAAAGATGCTCTTCCCCTGGAGGCCAAATCCAATTTGTAATGATTGATGAAGGTAGGAGGTGTAGCCCAAGTTGCAGCTGCACAGATGTCATGTAAGGA
Source organism: Protopterus annectens (assembly GCF_019279795.1). Taxonomy (NCBI): domain Eukaryota; kingdom Metazoa; phylum Chordata; order Ceratodontiformes; family Protopteridae; genus Protopterus; species Protopterus annectens. The sequence goes on from NC_056751.1 coordinate 141,407,269, forward strand.
AGCTCTGACATGGAAGGCAGCAGAAGTTGCCACCGACCTTGTTGAATGAGCTTTCATGGTAGTAGGCAACGAGATGTTGCGTTGTGTATAAATGAAGGTCACACAGTCCTTAAACCATCTAGCTAATGTGATCTAGGTCCAGAAAAAGCCAAAAATAACTGGTCAGATTTACGAAAAGGCCTAGTCCTGTTCAAGTAAAAATGAATTTGCCTGTGGATATCTAGGATATGTAGGCAATACTCTCCTCTGTTTGAATGATTGGGAAAGAAAACTGGTAATTCAATGGCTTGATTAATGGACATTTCAGAGATCACTTTAGGCAGAAAAGATGGATTAGTTCTCAGAGACACTCTATCTCTATGAAAAATCAAGTATGGACTCTTAATACATAAAGCTTGAAGCTCAGAAATACGTCTGGCAGAAGTAATGGTGACCAAAAACAAGGTTTTCGATGACAAATACTTTAGGTCGCAAGAAGAGGCTGGTTCGAAAGGTGGCACTGTCAGAGCTTGTAGAACTAATGATAAATCCCATGGTTGAATAGGTTCTCTGAAAGGTTCATAGGTTTATACTAGGCTATCTGCCCTAAGGCATTTATAAGCCTAGCCCAAATTTTTGTGGCTTACGCCACCCCTTATATGAAAAAATACTGTGCCCATTAGTTTGTTGTGCCTCTGTCCAGCAGTGACACAGATATGATTCCCGGGGTAAACCTACGATCTCCCATCCACAGGTCTAGATTTCTCTTGAACAGAGTCAGCGAGGTGCTCTGCCTCACATGGACCGGGATTTTATTCCACAGCATAGGGAGTCTCTGAGTGATAAATCTATCCCTCCAGCACGCCCTATTTATAGCCGTGCTAAGGTTTAAGTCGTTTGCTCTAGTGGTTTTGGTGGATTTGGATTTTTGAGGTGGAGCATGTCCATTAATTCGGGTTGGACATGGCCTTGTATGTCAGGCACATGTCACCTCTGAGCAGACGGTATGCGACTGAATAGAGCTGGAGTTTCTTCAATCTGGCAGCATATGACAGATTTTGGAGTCCCTTTATCCTTTTGGTGAGGAACTTTTGGGGTCTCTCAATTGCTGCAGATGTCGGGTGAGATACATCCCGAATGGGGCATTGTACTCGATCATTGGTCTGATAAGTGAAGAGTACAGTGGAACAATGACCTCACTAGATCTGGATGTGAATCCTTCATGATCAGGTGGGCAATGTAGAAGGTCTTTCTAACCACTTTAGCAATGTGAGTGTCAAAAGAAAGGCCACTGTCAACCTGGGTCCCCAGATCCCTGATAACCTCTTCTGTGCTTAGTGGATTGCCACCTATATGGTAGCTTGGGGTTACCTTGTTTTTCCCGAAGGGTATGACTATACATTTTTGGCGTTTAACTTCAGGCCATGGCTCTGGCACCAGCTATCTGTTTCCGTGAGTCCCTTCTGATCGATATCCATGTCCGATGCACTTTCCACTATGGCCCCCAGTTTGCAGTCGCCTGCAAACTTTATCAGCCAAATTCCTACCATGTTGGCCTGTACTTCTGAGAAGTAGATGCCAAACAATAGGGGGCCAAGGACCGAGCCCTGTGGGACACCACTTGTGACCGGCTTGGAGTCTGACACAGCGCCAGGAACTCTAACCCTGTGGGTTCTGTCCTTAAGCCAGTTTGCAACCCATCTTGTGACATATGGGTTTACATTTAAGCTGGTAAGTTTTCTACAATACCCAGTGGGGTATTGTGTCGAAAGCCTTGCAAGGTCAAGGTAGGCTGTATGGACTGCCTTTCCTCATCAATGGCCTTGGTGACTGTTTGAAGAAGTCGACCAAGTTCAAAAGGCATGATCTTCCCTTGACAAAGCCAAACTGGGTCGGGTCCAATGTCTGCAAGTCCCCTATATCTTTGTTTATGAGCTCAATTATGATCCTCTCCATAGCTTTGCAGACTAGACTTGTTAAGCTTATGGGGTAATTACCAGGGTCCGTGAGGCGCGCCTTTGTGGAGTGGGACCACAGTTGCCGTCGCCACTCCTTGGGCACGTATCCTGTGGTAAGGCTGAGATTAAACAGCTGCCTTATGTGCGGGTTTAATTCCTCATTTAGCTCGTGTAGCACACAGCCGGGACACCATCCGGTCCCATTGATGCTGTGTTTTTAGCTTTAGAGAGAGCAGCTTTCACCTGCGCATTTGAGATGTTCGGGAGGCTACACTTTCGGCTGGGATAGTTATCTCTCCTTTAGGGGAGAGGGGTGAAGTTTGCACTGAACCTGTCTGCCAGTATGTTGGCAATGTCTGTGGGTTCAGTGATTTTTGTATCATTTTGGACTAATTCTGAGCATATCTGGGAGTTTCCACCCAGGTTCCTAACATAGCTGAAAAAGGCCTTATGATTTTCCTTTGAATCCATGGCAATTTTTCTCTCAAAACTGGCCTTAGTTGATTTTATGAGTGCTCGTATTTTTTACTAATAATGATCGGGTGACTTCCCTTTTATGGATTTTGTTCTATCATGTAATAGCTTTCTCCTCTTATTGTAAAGTTTGTTAATGGCTGGGGTCCACCAGACTGGACGTTTGCCCTTTGTGGAAAGAGTCTTGGTTTTATTTGGGATTGCCTGATCCATGCAGTCCTGGAGGTGTTCATAGAAGGCATTTGTAAGGGCTTCCGCAGCTTGGGTTGTGGTTTCCTCTGGCTCAGGGGCCTTGAAGGATACCACACCAGTCTTGAGTAGTGTGAAGTTTGCTTTAGAAGTTCTTCACTTTCGTTTTTTTTTTTGGGGTGGGAGGTGGGATTGTGGATTTCCAGTGAGATTAGTTTATGATCAGATCTCACCAATGAGGGATATACTTCGTGTGGAGCATTTTGTCCCCATGTTTGTGACAATGAGATCTAGTATATTTTCTCCTCTTGTGGGAACAGTGACTAGCTGTTCCATGGCATTTGAATTTATGAACTCCAGGAACCGTTGGGCTAGAAAGTTAGGGCTTGAGTAATGTTCCCAGTCTATATTCGGTAGTTGAAGTCACCCAATATGATGGTGTTTGGAGATACATTTATACCGTCCAGTGTCTTCAGGAAGGCTGTGTGGGGTTCCTGAGTTTGAGAGGGCGGCCTGTAGCATGCTACAATTTGTAGAGCAGTTTTGCCTATGGTTAGTTGCACCTGGATGGTTTCGAAGCTTAGATGCGTTGCCACCAACCTGGAGGTGTGGGTATCCTTTATGAATATGGATACACCCCCTCCTTTTGTGGTGTGGTCCGGGTTTTGGGGCCAGAACGCATGATATGCGGTAAAACCTAATAGTGCCGGGGTGCTCTCAGGAGCCTTGAACCAGGTTTCAGTTACAGCACAGACATCGATGTTCTCCATACTGAGAAGGGCCTCGAGTGCGTGCATTTTGAGATTTAGACTTCTGGCATTGAGCAGCATTACCCTAAGGTGGCTTCAGATGAGATGATTCACACTTTTTATGAAGGTCTTGCACAATTTGTGGGACATAAGAGAGGAATCTTGGACACCCTCATGAAAATTAGAAATTGCAGCCAAATGAACTCTAATGGTAGAGGCCGATAGACCAGACTGAAAAAGGTCAGCCAGATAGTCTAGTATTATTGACACTGGTGCTGAGAAGGGATCTACTTGTTTATCTTTCAGCCAACAGGTAAAACTTTTCCACTTGCTCAGATAAATAATTCTAGTGGAAGACTTATGAGATGCAATGAGAATATCAAGTACTGGTAAAGAAAGATCATTCTGCCTGGCGATCAAGGGAATTGGAGTAGCCAAGCCGTGAGCTTCAGGCTGTTCAAGTTGAGATGAATCAGGTTCGGTGGATGTGAGATCAACTCTGGGGTTGGATGGAGAATCCATGGTTGATCTAGTAGGTGAGGCCAAAGGAAGGGGAATCAAATCTGTCAAGGCCAATATGGTGCTATGAGGATCACCTTGCTCTTCAACTGACAGGCTTTCTTCAGAAACTGGGGAATGAGGGGAAAGGGTGGGAATGCATAAAGAAGACCCGAGGGCCAATCGTGGATTAGAGTGTCCCTGGGTGACTGTCCCAGAGGGGGAATCAGGGCGAAGTAGTTGCTGCATTAGTAGTTGGTCGGGGATGCAAACAGGTCGCAGCAAGGACAGCCCCAGCGGTGGAAGATTGCCGCTATCAAGGGATTCAGGGACCACTCGTGAGGTTGAAGAATGCACCTGCTGAGTGTGTCTGCTATCACATTGGAACTCCCGGGAATGTGCCTTGCTAGAAGAAAATGGTTGGTAGCCATCGCCCATTGCCATATCCTCATGGCCTCTCGACAAAGGGGGTAAGATTTGATTCCACCTTGCTTGATGATGTACCATACCACCGCCATGTTGTCTGATTGAATCGCAATTGTCCTAGATGGCAGCAGGGGATGGAATGCTTGCAACGTCAGAAGCACCGCCCTCAGCTCTAGAACATTTATATGCAGATGGGCCTCCAGTTCGGACCAAGTGCTTTGGACTGCCTGACCCGGACATATCCCCCCCACCCCATCAGGGAGGCGTCCGTGGTCACTGTGGCCTTGGGTTGCTGGGGGGAGAAGGGGCGAGACCATTGTGACAGATTGTGTGTCAGCTACCAATTTAAATCCTGTTTGCACCTGTGGGTTACTCGAATCATGACTGAAAGAGGATGCTGAAAAGTATACCATTGGGTAAGCAGTAGCCATTGTAGAAGCCTCATGTGAAACCTGGCCAGGGGAACAATGGTGATGGAGGCTGCCACGGAACCCAACAGCTGTAGGACCGAGTGAGTCATGGATTTCTTCCCTGAAAGGAATGGAATCAGTTGTTGCTTTATCTGTAGAATTCTGTGCTCTGGAATAGCAGCTCTGCAGTTCTTTGTGTCCAAGATAACCCTTATGAATTCTGTCGATTGAGATGGGGTGAGATTGGATTTTTGCCAGTTTATGGTTATGCTTAGCCCTTGAGCAGCGAGGAGAGAGTATGCCAGGGCTTCTTCCTGTAGATGTCTGGTGGGGCCGGAAATGAGCCAGTCGTCTAGGTATGGAAACACTTGGAATCCTTGAAGTTGCAAGTGAGCTGTGACAACTGCCATGCACTTTGTGAACACTCTGGGGGCTGTAGAGAGTCCGAAGGGCAGTACTCTGAACTGGTAGTGACTGGCTCCCGCACGGAAGCGCAGAAATCTTCTTGATGGCCTGTCCACTTTTATGTGGTAGTACGTATCTTGAAGATCTATCGATCACATCCAATCATTTTTTTCCCAAAAGCAGGAGGATAGACTGTATTGTGACCATCCGGAACTTTTTGTACTCTCACAAACTTGTTCAATACACTGAGATCCAAAATTGGTCTCCAGTCCCCGGTTTTCTTTGGCACCAAAAACCGTCCTGAGTAGAATCCGGATCCTATCTGGTCTGGAGGGACTATTTGGATGACTCTCTCTCTTAGCAGCTTTTCTATTTCTAGTGCTGCTTCTTCCCTTTGACTGGGCGGAACGTCAGGAAGGTTTTTTGAAGGGGCAGGACAAAGATCGAAGGGGATATGATAACCTCTGGTTATAATCCTTTGTACCAAAGAGTCGGTGGTGATGGTTAGCCAGGCAGAAGGGTAGAAGGAGAAACGCCCCCCAACCACCACCAGAGGAAAGGAGTTGGGCCGCTCTTCAGGAGCGCTGGTAGGATTGACCAGAGAAAGAATCCCTGGAACACTGGTTACGCGGACACCCTCTGCCCCGAAAGGAGCATCTTCCCTGTGAGTTTCCCCCTCTGACACCAGGGGAGGACTTGACCTGTGCGTCACGGAAAGGACCCTGAGATTTATTGAACCATATCTTCCCACTCTTTTGGTTTCGGGAGAACGCACGTTGAGGGGAAGAATAACGGACACTGTGGCAGAAAGGGTCTTACCGTCATGTTCACATCTGGCCAGTGTGCTTTTAACTTTGGGCCCAAACAACGAGGAGGCCTCAATAGGAGCGTTAAGAAAGGAAGCCTTAAAGGGTTCCACAAAATTGCACAAGCGCATCCAGGCGTGTTGTCTCAAGACTGCCGTTGAACCCGCTGCTCTAACTGCTCCTTTTGATGCGTGAGCTATCAGTCGCATAGAGGAGTTAGATATTGATTCAATGGTGGCCAGCTAAGAGGCTACTTTGTCACGGACCTCATCAGACACGGCACCAGCCAAGGTTTCAGAGAGCTCAGAAATCAGATCCCTTTGAAGCCTGGTAAAGTGTGCCATATAATTCAGGGACCTGATAGCAAAGGTCGCTGAAGAAAAGGTGCGCTTCCCTATCCTGTCCAGGGCCCGGGACTCTTTGTTAGGTGGATGGACAATCTGGCTTTCTTCTTCTGCCAGATCCTTTTTTGTTGCGGCCGCCACCACCAAAGCATCCACAGGAAGGCCTTTGGACCAATGGGGATCCGAAGCACGAGGAGACAAAATCTTATCTGGCCTCCGGGGAATAGCTTTGACTGTATCAGGAGCCTTCCAAGCACGCTGCACAATAAGCCGGACAAGTTCATCGGCAGGTGGAGTAACCCAGGAGGTAGAGGGCCGGGCGCGAAAGGCCTGCAGGAACACAGATTCCTCAGAAGTCAGATTAGAGGACTGCCAGTCACCTCTCAGTTTCAGGATTTCAAGGATATCACCAAAGGATACCTCAAAGGGTGACTGGGGGGATCCTTCCCCTTCATCAAAATCTGTGTCTTCAGTGAGGGACTCCTCTGTGGAGTCCATGTGCTTCCTCTTACACAAACTTTTCCAGTGGACCTCCTCAGTGGGAGTAGCTGGAGAAGACAGCGGAAAAGGGGATTCCTGTGGGAAAAAGTCCTGAGACCCTTGCACCCGGTGTCTGCTAGGTGTGACTTGTGAAACCAGTGTACCAGAGGTGGGCGGAGGTATAGACAAGTCCAGTATCGCCAGCAGCAGCGAAAGCCTTCTCCATCAATTAGAAGGCTGGTCCACCTGAAGAGGAGTGCATGTCTAGGACAGGGGTCATCCCTCCCCTACGTGGCTCAGCCTGCTGACCTGGAGTCCCTGGATGGCTGTGGAGCAGCAAACTGTCACAACTGACATCCTGGGTCGCAGCAAAACTCTCCTGCCATGAAGGGAACTGTGGTTCCTTAGTGAGATCCATAAAGGGAACCGCAGAAGGGGAAGACTGTGCTATATCCATGGATTTCAAAGGCAATGAAGGAATAGAATAAGAAGGGGTCTTTGGAGACGGGTGATCACCTCCCGAGGAAGGGTAGTTCCTGAGGGGTGGGATACCTCTGGCCAAGAGCACCTGATCCACAAGACGCAACACATAGTGTTCGGAAAGGCTTCTAATGGACCTCACGGAAACTGAGGGAGTAACAGGCCTGTCCACAGAAGAGGCAAACTCAGTGCCCATCTCACCCGTCCGCACCGAGGACAACGGTGCCAAGAGCGAGTGGATTACGGGTGTCTGCACCGAAGAAGACATCGGTGCCGAGGTCATGGTCTGCACCAACACAGGGATCAGTGCTGAAGTGGTTGTCTGTACTGAAGCTGGAACCGACAAAACTGGAGTAAACAATAAAAACGTGGGTTCCAAGGAAGATCTCGGAGCCGACGTGGTCAAGGTCTGCGCCGACTGAATGGTCGGTGCCAATACAGCGGTAACAATCTGAACCGAGGAGCCCCTCAGTGCCGATACAGTGAAGGCTGCAGGAGAAGACTGCAGGAGAAGACAGAGCCGAGATCACTAATGGAGCCGAAGGCCTCGGTGCCTAAGGTCTAGGCACCGAAAGCACTGGGTCTGACTGAGTGAGCTCCAGAGCCGAAACTTTAGCCTTTTTAGGTTTTGGTGGGCGGGAGTCCCCAGCCAGGGACGAAGGCAAAGATTTAGCCTTTGCAGGAACATCCAAGATTTTCTTATGGGCTCTAGGAGGGGGTTGAGGCCTCAGACCCAGAAATAGCCTCTGAAAAGGGAGATTTAAGAGGTCCCTTCAGTAACAGCTTGTTTTTCCTTTCCAACAAGGTTCTATTTGAAAAGTTCTCATAAATAGTACAGGGCGGGTCAACAGACAAGTGGGACGCCCCCAAACAATAAACGCACGAAGAGTGTGCATCAGAAGTAGGTAGTTTGTGTCCACAATCAGAACACCGCTTAAACCCCGGACTACCTTTCTTATCTGCCATGACAGCAAATTAAATAATAGAAAAAGGTACCAACAATGGTACAAAAGAATACCCAAAGGTATGAGAAAAAAGGGTAGGATTACCAACGATGGTAAAGAGATAATACCTCATGGTAAAAAGGTAGAAAAAAAGAGCAGAAAAACCAGAAGAAATATGTACGCTAGATGCGATAGGGTAAGAGATAATGAAATATAAACTTTTCTGACAAAAAAGTAATATGAAAGATTATTAAACAATAAATAACTGTACTTAGCTCAAGAGAAGTAGCTTGACACAACCGAATGGCAATGCGGCAAACGAAATCTGAGGTAACAGGGAGAGGGGAATTGTGGGTAAGAGTTTAGCTCGAGAGTTTGAAGCTGACGCGAGCTTGGAAAATGGCCGGCTTGGTTCCGAGGTCAGAACCGATACCCATGCGTAAGGAATGAACGAGAATTAACAATATCAGATCTAGTATTTTAGCCTATTACGTTACAAAACATTGAAGAAAAAACTTTTATCTTGTTCAGTGTGTGATAGTACAAAGCCATATCAACAGAAGGAACCACTTCAGCTTAACCAGATTATGGAAAGTACAGTTGTGTATACTTACCATAAAATGTAGATGTCAGAGAGTATATTTGCTGTTGCAGTCATCATCACCTGTGGGTTATCCCGGCTGTGGTAGCCCTCAGCCGGCCCGAATACCAGAGTCAATGTTTTCTGCGTCGGCTGCAGTTGCCTGTAGTCTGACATCAGATTGTCAGTGCTATAAAGCAAGGCAGCCGATGTCATTACATCAGTTTTTCTTCCCCTAACCCATCAAAAGCACAAGGAAATAAGGTAAAGTGGTCCTGGTGGCTAAAAGCCACCGTGGGAAGCTTATGTCCCCCTAGGGAAAGAGGATATAAGGGGGATGGATGGAGGGAAACTAGGACTGCAAAAGTGAATACACTCAAACATCTATTTTTATGGTAAGTGTACACAACCGTACTATGTTTTTCGTGTTTCACCGTTGCAGTAATCACTTGTGGGATGATTCCCAAAGCTGAGGAGAGGGGTGGAAGGATAGGTTAGAGCCCTAGGCATGGGTCAGCAAACCCTGCAGAGGTAAACCCTGCCCTAGACTTGGAAAAAAGAGGTAGGTGGTAATGGTTTGTAAAGGTATGGACAGAGGTCCAGGTGCAGCTTCCAAGATGTCCCTGGTGGAGACTCCTCTGAGGAAGGCTGTGGAAGTGGAGGCTGCCCTAGTGGAATGGGTATGAATACACCTAGGGGAGAGGTTTCCCATGTGTCTGTAGCAGAAATGGATACAGTGCTATATCCATTTGGAAATGGTTTGCTTGGAAATGGGCTTCCCCTCTGCCCCTGGGGCAAAGCTGACAAGTCTGCATTCTTTCCCCCTTATTTTGAGGGTTGGGAAAGAAGGTGGATAGGTGTATGGCCTGGTTGAGGGTTCACATCAGATACCACCTTGGGCATAAAGGAGGGGTTAGTCCCCAGGGCGACCCTGTCTGCATGGAAAATGATGAAGGGCTCAACAGCCATGACTGCCTGAATTTCTGAAGCCCTTCTGGCTGAGGTGATAGCTAGTAGGAAGGCAGTCTTCCAGGAGAGGTATTTCAATTCTGTTGAAGCAGCAGGTCTGAAAGGAGCTAAGATTAGTTTTTCTAAACCATAGTTCAGGTCCCAGGCTGGTGTGGGAGGCTTTCTGGAAGGTCTGATATTAGAAGCCCCTCTGAGGAATTGTTTAATCAAAGGATGAGAGAAGAGGGGTAGGTCTGAATCGTATTGGGCTGAAACGGCTGAGGCATGGATTTTAATACAAGAGAAGGAGAGGCCACTTTTGAGTAACTCTGCTAGGTAATCCAAGATAAGAGGGAAGGAAGGATGGGAGGTACTGGCCCTTCTGGACTGGCTCCAGGAGCAGAGTCCTTTCCATTTCCCTGTGTAAGATTTTCTGGTGCTGGGCCTTCTGGCCTCTGTAATATTGTCTAGGACCCGTTTGCTTAACAGGGACCCCTTGTTTGCTTTTAAACTATTAGTCATGCTGAAATATTAAGAATCTGTAAGTCTGGGTGCAGCATCCCCCTCCCCCCCAACTGGGTCAAGAGGTCTGAGATCAGGGGAAGCTGCTTGGGGGGGCTGTAAAGTCAGGCTGCGCAGTAAGGGGCACTAATGCTGTCTGGGCCAATCTGGAGCAATGAGGATGGCCTTTAGTCTCTCCTCCCTTATTCTGATCAGTACCTTGGGAATGAGGCAGAGGAGGGAACGCGTACACAAAGAGGGAGTTCCAGGGGAAGGTCAAGGCATCCACCTTCCACACTAGGAGGTGATACACCCTGGTACAGAATTTTTTCAGCTGGTGGTTGAGGTGCGAAGCAAAGAGATCCATCTCCCGAGTCCTCCACTCCTGAGTGATTTGCAAAAAGATTTTGCTGTGGAGCTGCCACTTGTGGGGATCCAGTAAGTTTCTGCTTAGGTGGTCTGCCAGGATGTTGTTGACTCCTGGCAGGTATTGGGTAATTAGGTGTAGACCCATGGAGGCGGCTGTCAGCCAGAGGTTCATGGTTAGCCTGCACAGAGGGTAAGATTGGGTCCCCCAGCTTTTTGCTATACCACATTACTGTGGTGTCTGCTTTAATAAGGAGAACCCCTGGCCTGAGATGGGGTTTGAAGGATGTCAGAGCCTTTTGTACTGCCACCATTTCTTTCTGATTGATGTGTAAGGGAAGGTGCTGGGCATCCCAAAGACCTTGGGTGCACCTGCCTCTTAGGTGAGCGCCCAAAGCAATGTCTGAGGTGTTGGGGGTGATGGTCTGGCCGGTAGGGCAGAGGATGAAGGGAAGACCCTTTTTCTTGGCACAGGCCCCTGCCCACCAGAGATGCTCGGCCCTTATACATAAGATCAGAGGGAGAGAGGTCTCTAGAGACTGAGAGCGCTGACACCAAAAGTTCTTTAGAAACCACTGAAGTTTTCTCATGTGAAGCCTGGCCAGAGGAATTAGAAGGATGCAAGATGCCACATATCCCAGGGCTTGCAGGAACTTCCTCGCAGTGAGATGACTTCTGGAAGCCAGCTGCTTAAAGTAGACAGGCAGGAAGCTCTGCTTTTCTGGGGATAGGAAGGCCATTTGGGATGCTGTGTCTAGCAGTGCTCCCAAGAAAATGATCTTCGTGGAGGGTGTTTGCTTTGATTTCTTCTTGTTGATGGTGAACCCTAGGGAAGTTAGGAGGGATTGGACAAAGGGTCCTGGAGCAGCTTTTCTTTGCACTCTGCCTGAATGAGGCAGTCATCCAGTTAAGGGTAAATCTGTTTATTTCTCTGTCTGCAAAATGCTATGGCTGGGGCTAAGCATTTGGCGAATACTCTGGGTGCAGCAGATAAGCCAAAGGGCAGTGCAGAGAACTGAAAGTGTTGTGATCCTGCTCTGAAGCGCAGGAATTTCCTGCAGGATTTCCTTATGGGGATGTGGAGGTAGCCATCTTTTAGGTCTAGGGTCACTAGCCAGGCATTTTTTGTCAGCATAGGCAGCAGCTGCTGCAAAGTTAGCATTTTGAATCTGGGGACCATCAGAGAGGTGTTCAGAATGGATAGATCCAGGATGGGGTGCCAAGTGACCTCTTTTCTGGGAACAAGGAATAGTCTGGAATAAAAACCTTTGCCTATTTGATCTGAAGGGACAGTTTCTACAGCCCCCTGGGATATGAGAGTTTGGACCTGTTTCAATGCCTCTGCCCACTGATTTGGAGGAAAGTCTGGGTACCCTCTTGGAATTGGGAGTTCACTGAAAGAGAATTTGTATCCCTGAAAAATTATCTTTAAAACCCATTGGTCCTTTGTTACAGAAAGCCAATTTTCTTTGAAGAGGGAGAACCTTCCTCCTAGCTTTTGGTGAGTGAAGGGAGGGCAGAGCGGGGAGGGGGAGTCATTGGGAGTTTTTGCCACAGAAGGGTGGCTTAGAACTCCCTGCCCTTGGGGCGGAAGTGGTCCCTGTTTACTTCTCTGCTGGCCCTGGGATAGGGGCCTGGATGGTCTGTCCCTGCGGGGCTTACCTTGGCCCAGTCTGCTAGGTGGAGGGAAGGACCAGTGCTTAGAGAGAAAGTTCCTGCTGAACCTGGGAGGTTGAACCTGAAAGAAATATTTTACTGTTTGCATAGATTTTGCTTTGTCTTCCATCTTTTTAAGCACCTCCTCTGCTTTTACTCCAAACAAGTGGTCCTTATCCGGGGGGTGCATCAATTAGTTTAGACTCGATACGATCAAGGAGAGAGGTTGTGTCTTTTCAGACATGCATGTCTCCTAATGACAGATCCTGACACAGCTGCCCTGCTAGAGGCTTCAAGAGTGTCACATCCACAGTGTAATGAGTGCTTGGCCACTTGACAAGCACAGTGCAGTAGATCTGCTAACCCTTTTGAATTGGCACAGTCAGAAAAGGTGGAAATATTTTGTTTTAATAGTTCCAAAGTGTGTTGTAGATATTTTAACATATGGAACTGACAGCTGAGTGCCCTGACAGCTAAGGTTGCAGAGGTGTATACTTTTTTACCCCAACTATCCAGAGCTCTGGAATCCTTGTCAGAAGGAATAGGATTCTTGGCAGAACTAGTCTTAGCTCCGTTAGGTCTCTATGTAATGACCTATGGGTCGCCAGCAGGATTTCTGTATAGGTATTTGTGAGAATCCACTACTCTGTAATGCTGGTCAGGTTTACGCGGAGCAGGTGGGAGGACGTTGGGGGCTAAGCTAGATTTATGGAAAACATCATCCACCACTTCTAAAATACTGGGGATGGCCAGGGGTCTGTGCTGGGGCAGGTCCAGAAACTCTCTACAAGTCTTTTCTTAGACTGGGGGAAGTCCTGAGATTCCTATTGGAAATGTTCCCTGAGGGCATGAAGGGTTTCCCCAAAAGAAAAGGTCCTCTGAAGGGGAGGCAGAAGGCATTGATTCCTCTGCATCTGAATCCTCATAAGCCGTCAGAGGTTGCTGTTCCTCTTCAAATTCTGAAAAGTCAGATTCCTCAGAATCCTGTTCTGTCATAATTTCTGGAGAAGGGTGCCTTTTCCTTTTAAAAGTTGTGGCCTGACTACCCTGGATAAGGGAGATGAGATCCTCTGTCATTTTAAGCATTTGTGCTTGGAGTGGTGGAGCAGGAGCAAGATGGTGGCTAGAAGCAGATTTTCTAGGAGTGGCCTGGCTTCTAGGCCTGAGAGAATCTGTCGGCCTGAGAGAAACGGTAGTCGGACGAGAAGATATCATTTTTTTCTCTAGATTCGGTAGTGCAAAAGGCCTCCTCGGAAGCTGGTGCCTGCGTTGTGGCTCCGGACCCAACCGAGGCGGAGACAGCCAAAGGCTCGGAAGACAAAGAAGATTTCTGCGGCATACGGGACTCCAAAAGGGTCTCAGTAGAGGCCTGAGTAGATATTGAATCAGGCATCAGGGACTGCGAAAGCACCTCATTGAATTCCGGAGAACTAGCGACCTGCTTAGTGGTAGAGTCGTCGGAAGGCTTAGCCTTGTGTGGTCTGTCTCTATATCTCTGCATTTTTTTGGAATGTCCACGGACTGTTGGCTGACAGACACCATATCGGAATGCGAAGATGGAACATGAAAATAACTGTCTACAATAAGAGCTACACTGCGAATGGTTCTCGCATTAAAGAGAGCACAGAACCAGCAACAGGGGGGACGTCATGGTCTGGGCCTAAACAAGTGACGCAGTAAGACTGGAGGTCTTGGTGTGGGATCTGCTTTCCACAGGTGAGACAATTGTTAACTTTTTCGGACATCAGTTTGTGCAAGAAAAAAGGGTCCCCAACAGGGTACTACTCTGCTAGTGACCGACCGGCTCTAGTGTGAATTGCTTCTGCTACGGACTCCATGGCAAGAAAGACTGATGTGATGACGTTGGCTGCCTTGCTTTATAGCACTGACGACCTGACATCAGACTACAGGCAACGGCAGCCGACGCAGAAAAACACTGACTCTGGTATTCGGGCTGGCCGAGGGCTACCACATCAGGGATACCCCACAGGTGAATACTGCAACAGTGAAACACGAAGAACATCTACCTTGGTCAACAGTAGCCACAGACATTTTTGAGTAGAATGGTCAACATTGTTTGATGTTAGTAGACTCTTACTCCAATTGGATTGAGACTGACCTATTTCCCAACCTAGCATCTGGTACTGTCATTACTAACCTGAAACGTCATTTTGCAGTCCATGGTAGCCTGCACAAAGTTATTTCTGACAATGGCATGCAGTTTACAAGTCAACAGTTCAAAAGATTTGCTGAAGAATGGGACTTTACTCATGTCACAAGTAGTCCAGCGTACCAGCAGTCAAATAGTTTGGCAGAATGTGCAGTTCAAAGTGCAAAACAGTTACTTGAGAAGTCAAAATGAGACAATACTGATCTTTTCCTAAATCTCTAAGCTCAGAAATGTTCCTTGTGATAAACACCTTGGTTCACATGGTCAGAGACTTCTGTTGAGACAAACCAGAACCCCATTACCAATCAGTAGTCAATTACTGGTTCAAAGGTTATGATCGGATTGGTGATGTGAAGAATATTGGTCCACAGCCAAGACTGTACTTTGTGGAATCAGGAGGAGCAGTTTTTAGGTGGAATCAGAAGCATTTGAGACCAGTGTCCGAGCCTATACCACAGCACCTAGCTTGTGAGATAGACTATCTCAGAGCGAGTTGTTTAATGTTCCAATTCCAAAGGAAGTTTCAGAGGACATTCCTGTTCCTATGATGAATCCAGAAGTTCCAGATACGAGTTATGCACCGCAGACTGTCCCCATTGATAAGTTTGGTCCAAATTGTTATGTTATGAGACATGGTCGCATCTCTAAACTCTGCAGCAGATACGAAGCAACTTGGACATGAACACTGTGTTTTGCTTCCAATGTATATACTAATGCATGTCTACCTTGAATACTGTTTTTCAAAGGGCAATCTTTTTAGAGGGAGGATGTAGATCAATGTGTGTATATACCTTTAATAAGCTATCCAAGGGCTTGCACAAGTGTATACATACTGAGCAGGTGCAAGCTAGACTGCCATTTTGTAGTAAGCAGTTGAGACATAAGCATGTATGTATGCAAGGTCTGTCTGTTAACTAGTTTGTTCGTATTTAAAGACGCTACTATCCATTCTGATGTGTTTTTATGTATTAAAAGCATCTAAACGAAAACCCCAGCCTTCTTGTCATATGTGTTAGAGATGGAGTGACAATAACTACTACCCTGCACTTTATACATTGTTTGTGTAGAAAGTATGGAATATCATGAGATGCTTTAACACAATAAATGCACATTAAAATCCTCCCAGGCAAGGATAAGCTGTTGGAAATGTAAAACTTCTACCAATAACA